>NC_058134.1:308831692-308847019 GCF_016433145.1 Gracilinanus agilis
CAGATCTAAGTCCCCTTCAGCGCTGAGAAACTGCCCAGGGCTGGCGGGGTAGGCTGGAGCTCCAGGTTCCGGGAGGGAGGAGGAGGCGTCCCGGCCCCGCCCCTCGGCAAGGCCCACCCCCAGCCCCGGCTTCCGCCCCGCCCCTCGGCAAGGCCCACCCCCAGCCCCGGCTTCCGCCCCGCCCCCTTCTGCTGCCTTTCGGGACTTTTCGGAACCCCGCCCAGCGGTGCGCCGCGCTGCCCCTCCGAGGGCCCATCCCCGCAGGCCGGAAGAGCTGAGCTCGGGCTGGGCCGCAGTCCCTCGGGGGCCTCGGGTTAGGCCCCGGCTCCCCCCGCAGGGCTCCCTATGTGCTTAAAGCCTTCCGGGCTGTCACCGCCACTGCCGGAGTGACTCGGCCAGGGTCCCAGGCCAGGAGGAGGAGCCTTCCTTGGGCATTTCCCGGCCCGGAGAGCTTCGGGGAGGGTTCTAGGAAACTTCCGAAGGGCTCCCCCAAACTCCAGGAGGGAAGCCTGGTGCCAGGGAGCTTAGGAGTGCCCAGGAGGGTGCTACCAGCTCCCAAAGGGGCTGCTGGGCAATGAGGTCCCGTGTCCTGGGTGGGAGGCGGGGCAGAGCACCCTCCTGACCCCTGGACACCCAGACACTGCCTCGGGCCCAATTCAGCCTTCTCCCGCTCTAGTCCAAAACACTAGGGTGGGCTCTGTGGAGCCCCCTGCAGGCACCAGGGGTCCCAGGTTTGAGCAGGGAAGGGGGGAGGGGCGGGGTGGGCTTCCTGGGAGGCTGGAGGGCCTCTCTGCCAAGGCCCACTCACTAGGGTCTTTGGGATTCCCCCTGGCTGGCACTCCTGGCTCCTCACTGTGCCAGGCCTCGGCACTCTGCCTTTTCTCTGATCTAACAGCCCCGGGTGTGAGAAGAGAAGGGCGGGCAGACAGTGCCACGGGGTCATTCAGCCCAACCTAGAGGCTCAGAGCACACAGCTGTACCAGGAGATCCCATTGGCACCCAGGCTGTGCCCCGGGTCATTTGGGGATTCAGGAGGCCCTTTCCCTTGGGCCTCTCCATTTCCCTGGTGCTGGGGGGCCCATTTTCATGGCAGCAGAGGGTGGGCCTGAGGCCGGCTGGGTCTTTGCACCTGTCAGCCGCCACAGGAGGAAGCTGTCCATCTGTCAGGGCATCACAGGGGGCCCCTCCTTGGCTCCGAACTACTTACCTGGCCACAGCCCCTCGGGCCATGCTTGCTGTGGCCAGCCCTGTGCCCTCGGGCAGCAAAAGGCCCCACAAGGGTCCTGGGAGACATGGCCCTCCCTGGAGCTGACCAGATGCCCTCTGGGTGTCACTGGGCTCTTAATAACCTGGTCTGTGAGCCGTACAGAAGGCAAGCCTGGAGAAGGCAACCCTCCACTGGGATCCGCCAAGGACCGGCCACAGCCTTAACTCGGCCATCGAGCAATAGTGTTTAGGGAGCACCCACTGTGGGTGCAGAGAAACCAGAAAGGCCCTGTCAGCCCTCGGGAGGCCAAGAGTGCTGGGAGGCACATGAGATCCCCAAAGGCCATTCCCAGACTGAGCATGGCCTGTAGGGCCTCCCCTTCCCCGTCTAGGGCCCCAGGACTCCCCAATGTCCCCCTGGCCCTCGTGGGGGCTGTCAGAGACCCCAGCATAGTCTTTCTGCCTCAGCTAAAGCCCTTTGATGATAATGAATACTGTGGGAGGTCTGTTTGTTCAGGCTGACAGCCCTGTCAGCACCCCATTGGTGGCTGCCTCTCTGTCAGGGAAAGCCCCAGGCTCTGAGCAGTTCCTGGCATCCTTTCCTCTCCAGACCCTCCAACCTTGCCCAGAGGTGCCAAGAAGCATTATTCCTGGCTGGAGCCCCTGGAACTTCACCAAGGGCCTCCCCCTGTAGAACTAATAAGAAACCATCTTGTCCTCAGCATCACTCAGATTCTTTGGGCTCGCCAAAGTGAATCAGCCTGGCAGTGTTTACCCTGTACCAAGCAGCCACTCGTGCCATCCTAGCCCTTTCTCAGAGTCAGAGTCAGGGGCGGCTGGAGCGGGGCAGGAGCTCCTGTGACTAAGCCAAAGGCAAGCAGTCCTCTTCTCCCCTGGCCTGGCCTGGACTAGGGGCCATTTCACATGACTGCTGTTCTCTGTGCCAAATCAAAGACTGGCAGAGATGGAGTGAGGGCCTTGTGGCTGGCACCCTGAAAAGCACCAACACTAGTAAAAGATCTTTGTCTGTGAGGAGAATGTCATCAAGGAGTGCCACACAGAGCCGCCATCCTGGGAGGACACCAGAGGGAGCGGGTGCTTCCCTAGCGTTGGAAGCCACGGGGCGACTGCAGGTACCTAAGAGCTTATTGTCTTGACAGTCCTTTCTGGGAAGTTGGGTAGGAGGCCATCTGGAGACTGTTTTGCAGATGATGGCCCCACTGAATCCTGTAGACCTGCCACGGCCAAGGCCCGACGGTCGAGAGAATAACCACAAGGCCCCATCAGGTGTGTCGGAGGGCAGAGAGAAGTCCTGGCACAGGGAGGAAAGCCTGGGCCAGGATAAAGAAGCCACAGCTACGACAGACAGCGGCAAGGTTTGCTCAGTGACAGGATGGATTCAGTCTCCTGGGACCAGAGCCATGTTGGCAGGGCTGCAGCCCTCCAGGTGTTTGCCATTACTGCCAGCTGCCGTGCTTGGGCTGAGGTGGCCCATTGTTCTGGTTGGCACTTTTGAGAATAACAAATGGATGGCAGCAAAGGACGAAGATTGTATCAGCCTCGCCAAACATCCCAGCTGCCAGGTCTGGGCCTGGGAAAGGAAAACCATTGTCGAGGGCTTCATCGGGGCCCAGCAGTACAAACTATGGGGTAAGGCGGGATTGTGTCCTACTCTGGAAGGATCTACGTTGTGTGGAGGGCAAGCACTGATGGCCTAGAAATCTGGATGGAGAGAACGAGGTCGAAGCCCCTTCCATGTTATCATGTGTGATCAGAGATGCCATCCCATCCTTTGGCACCGAGTTTTAAAGTAGGACTGTATCTGTGTGGAATAAAGGAAAACTGAACCAAAAAGACATGAAAAAGTGAAGACTGCCTGGGGCAGGGTGGGGGGGAGGCTTCCCTCAGTGGCAATGCCCCAGCACGCATGCTGGCATAGACAGACGGAAGATAGCTCTAGAAGCTTTGAACCCTGCTTCATTGGAATGAGAGCTTCCCTGCCTCTTTTGGGGGGGTGCCACTCTGGAAAGGGAAGGGATACCCATGAACTGGGGAGTGGCCAAGGAAGTTTTAGTAGATGACTGTGATGGAATCCTCCTGGGAAGTCATGCAGGAACTGAGGCCCAGGGAAATGGTCAGAACCAGGGGCCTGGGAATGGCCATGGGTTCCCGCGTGACCTCCTAGAGGGAGCCCACTTCAAAGGTCACAGCAGGACTACCCCCAGCTGAATCCTCTGCCTGCAGCTGTAGATCTAGTGTTTGCACTGGTTTGGTGCTGGGGGTGATAATAAGATCAAATCTACCCTGCCCATCTTTAGATTTAATCAACAAAGGTGAAAACATCTCCATTTAACTCCCAAGTTGGATGGTCTGTAACCCACCTGTGCTAGAATTTACTGACTGCCTCCTGGGCAGTCCTAAGAAAAGTGTCTGTTGTGATTGGTCATGTAAACTAAGAGGAAGGCACAGGAAGTAATACAAAAGAGGCCCCTTTAAAAAGAGACCTCAGTGAGCTAGGCCCATTCTTCTGGTTCGTGACCAGACTCAGGGGAGGTCTGGAGCTGGTGAGACTGTTCCATGTAGTGAGTGTTAAGACTGAATCTTCCTGAACTTCTCTTGAGGAACTTCCTTTTAATAGAGATTCTGTAGCTGAAGCTTTCCCATAAAAGTCATTTTAACTTGAGGTTATTCTTTAATTGGGGACTGATAATTGTTCAGTCTCCCAGGGACCAACCTTTTAATATGAACCCAATAAAGCCCCCTTTTTACCCCTTACAGGGGGCACCTCCTATTTGCAGCTTTCCCTGAAGAGGCAGCTCCCCTACTGCCCTTGCTCCAGGCCCTGAGGCTCTCCCCCTGGATTGTCCTCTTTGTCCCTGGTGCTCCTCCCCCCACCACCACAGCCCCCATTCCTGTAGGCCAGAAGAACCTGCAGCCTCTTCTGTTGGGGAGGCCTGAGGCCTGCACTGGCCTCCCACCCATTGGACAGAGATCAGTTTCTCTCTGAAGGTTTCCACGGAGCCCGGCTTCCAGAGAGGACGGTCTGCCAGCCCCCGCCCCTGCCCCCAGCTTTGGACAGGGACACAGGACACAGGAGATGGGTAGGTCAGAGCAGGCCGGAGCCAGCTCTAGGCCTGCTCTTTGCCCCACTTTCCTCGTGTCACAGGAGCCCTCATGTGACTCCAGGAGATTGGCGGGGGGAGGGCAGAACTCGGGGCTCAAAATGCTTTGAAAATTGTAATAAAATGGAAGCGTCTGGAGGGCAGGCAGGGAGCGGCTGGGCTGGCTTTCTGCATCTCCGGCACTTAGCTCAGCGCTTGATCCATGGCAAGGAGGGAGATCCCGGCCTGGGCTCGAGACAGAGACGGATGCAGCTCCCGCAGGGTTTCAGGCCAGGCAGAGGAATGTTTCTGTGACCCCCAGGATAGTGGGAGGACAGGAGAGAGTTCCCCACGCGGGGGTCTGGGGGAGGAGGAGGGCCAATGGGCCGGCGTCCGTGGCCCGGTGTGGCAACCCATGGAGCCCGGAATGAAGCAGAGGCCAGGCAGGATGCCGGTACCCTGGACAGCAGCAGCCAGGGGTGGCTCTCGCCCAGGAGAGATGTCCGGAGGCTCCATTCGCTGCCCTCTGCTGCCCCCTGCTGGACCCCCAGATTTCCCTCCTTCGTCTCCCCACGCTTGGGGGCCGCAGCCAGGGCGGAGCCTTTCAAGGGTTGGCCCTGAAGAACTAGGCGGGAGAGGCTGCTCCAGTGGGGCCCCGCAGGAGGAGGGGCCTAGACCAAAGCCCTGGCGCCGGGCAGGCGGGGGAGGGACCTAGGGCCCCGCCTCCGGCCTGTGCCCCTCTGGGCTGGCATCGCCTCCTAAGATGGCGGCGCTTCCTGCTCCCCCAGCCCGGCCTTGTGCCCTCGGAACGCGATGGGGGGGAGGTTCGGGGTTTTCAGGCCGGGCTTCGGGGCTCCCGATCGCACCCCCATCTCCAGGGCGGCCTTTGGCAGAACTAGCGTTGGGCTCCTGCCCAGGCCCCTCCCCGGTGGCGGCCCGGCCCGCCCGGCCCTCTGGTCACGGCCCAGGGCCGCACAAGCTGGCGAACGTTTGGGGCCCCTCCAGAACTCGGCAGAGCCCCCTCCTCCGCCAGGGCCTCGGAGCCTTTCCCGCGAGGAACCACCCATCGATCGCGGGCACAAAGACGGGGTCCCACATGGGGACCCGCGGAAGCTGCTCTCGCGCCCTCTGCTATTGGCTTTGCTCGTCTCCTTCCTCGCAGTCCGTGTAATAAACATGCGTGGGGGCGGGGAAGAAGGGTGAGAGCCCGCGGCCGCCATCCCCTCGGGGCGCCCAGAGGAGCCCCCGAAGAGCCTGAAGTGGTCTGCGCGGGGCGTAGGAGAGCGATTGGGCGGGCGAGCTCTGGAGTGAGCGCCCCCCTATGGCACACGGAGGCGGTGCAGAGGAGGCAGCGCCCAGCCTGGAGTCCGGAACAGTTCGAATCTGGCCTCACAGAATCCTGCTGGCCTCAGTTTCCTCATCTGTAAAACGAGCTGGAGAAGGACATAGCAGAGCACTCCAGGGTCTGCCAAGAAAACCCCCACGGGCAGAGGCGGAGCGGGGCTCGTTGGGAGGCTTCTCAGAGTCCCGAGTAGCTTTGGACAGGTCGGCCGTGGCTTGCCTCTGGGCCTCGGGCTGAGCTCTCCGGGGTGCCCAGCGCAATTTCCCAAAGGCGACCCAACCTACAAATGAAAGAGGAGCGGCCAGCGGGGAGCCTCGCAGACGGCCGAATGTCCACTGGCGGGGGCCGGGCCTCGTTTTGCTTGGATCCATCCACCAGCGGCAGCCGCTCACCCCCCAGCACGAAGCTGAGCTGTTCCGAGCTTTGAAGGACTCTTTGGCATCTCATGGTTTCTCTTGGAAAAACCGGCCTGACCTCCTGCCCAGATAAGGCCGAAGCAGTTGGCTGTCTGTCTGTAGCTGGAAAAGCGCCAACCAGCGATGCTGCCCACGAGATTGGGCTCGGCTTGCTTCGGGGAGATGCGGGTCCCCTTTCCTAAAAGCGGGCTCCAAGGCGAAGGACCAGCACTGCCACCATCTCCCTCGGGGCTCTTCACTCATCTTTTTAAAGCAAATCCAAGACAGAAGAGCGCTATGGGCTAGGCAATGGGGGCAAAATGATCTGCCCAGGTCACGGAGCTAGGAATGTCCAAGGCCAGATTTGAACCCAGGCCCTCCTGTCTCTCGATTTGGCTCTATCCACTGAGCCACCTCACTCATTATTAGGAGGGTAATGGAGTCCTGACTGTGACCATTGGAATTCCCCAGAGGCAGTATTTCTTCATTTTAAAACAATTTCTTTTTTTCCCTAAACCCTCACCTTCCACCTTGGAGTCAATACTGTGTATTGGCTCCAAGGCAGAAGAGTGGGAAGGGCTAGGCGATGGGGGTCAAGTGACTTGCCCAGGGTCACACATTAAAACAATTTCTTAATTGACCAGCCAAGCCGTGTTCATTTGGCCAAATGACTCTGGACAGCCAGAAGTCCCCAGCTCCTTGGATGATTTATGCCTCCTGTGAGCTCCCCTCTCAGGCCCTGCCCTGGGCACCCCAAGACTTCCCTGAGGAGTGCCACTGAGGATTGGGAAAGAAACCACCGGATTTAGAGATCCCAACCCCTCCCTTATCACGGAGGGCTGGGTCCTTGGCAGAACCCCGGAGATGGCAGCCGCCACCCATGGCAGCACCGGGGACTTGAATGAGTCAGAGCTCCACATGGCTCTCAGCCCACTTTCAGCCAGGTGGGCCCAGCCTGCCCTGGATCCTTTTATGCTTTTATAAGCTTGGCCTCCCTAGTCTGATAGAACCTTGGGGGGGCCTGACCTCAGGAAGCTTCCAGGTGGGAAAAGGATTTCCCCAGAATAGCATCATTCCACAGGAATTGCCCACATGACACCACAAAGCTTGAGCAGCAGCACTGACATCCCCACTTACCCAGGCTCTGCTGGATCCCCTTGGCCCAGAACCATCTGCTCAAGCGGGTACCCAGGACTGCTATGTGCCGTGTGGGCCAACCTCTCCCGGGACCCAGTGAGGGGCAGTAACAGGACCGGGCCCCTCAGGCCCCTCAGGCATTTCTCACTAGTTAGCCCTGGTTAAACCTGTCATTTCCACATCAGTCAAGCATGAATTGTAGATTGTTCAGTCACCCACTCTGTGGACTTGGACCGGGCTATAACCTTCTAGAACCTTCTACACTGGACTTCAGCTTTGTACTCATTCTGTTTTATTCATTGCTCCTGTTGTTCTTAGAAATAATGTATTACATACCTGTGAAAGGGAATTTAAAACTCCCTTTGTTTATTTTAATGGAATCAAATTAAGGAACTATGATTGGTTCCTGAGATGTGATGGGGAGAGCTGATGGGTGGAGAAAAGAGTGTATAAGCGGGAGCCTCGGGGACTCTCAGTGTCTTTGGCGGCTCAGCCTCATGAGCATTCGAGGTCTTTTGAGGCAGCTCACTCTTCTGTGGCTCAGTCTGGCATGGCTCAGCCTGGTGTGTGTTGGAGATACTGCTTTGGAATTCATCCCGTGTTGGAGATTCTTGCTGAAAAAGGGATTCGGTGTTGGTGGCTGGGAGTTTGGTTTTGGTGGCTCGCTTGGGTCAAGGAGACACTGGCTTTTCAGCTCTTCTTCTGTCTTTGGTGGGACACTCTCTTCAGTGAGACTCTCTTTTGGTTGGTAAAACACTTGGCTGGAGACATTCTCATGGACTGGTGAGATTCGCATTTGGATTCGCACTCACAGTCTGGAGGCACTTGGATCTGGACTTAGGCTATTTAGCTAGGCAATATTTTCTACCTCCTTCCTACATTTCCTTCTCTTTGCTATCTCTACTTTGCTGTAATAAAGCTACTAACAGACTTATAGTTTAATTTTTAATTGTTACAAATGGCGACCACAACTTTTTATAACTTAATTTGACCCAAACCAGTTTTAACTCTTACACCCCTCAATGTTCCAGCTCTAGAAGGGCACTGAGGAATGATGACAAGGGGGACAATGGAGGAACATGGAACTCGCCCCTCCCAGGGCTCTGGCATTCCAGAAGCCCCCGAGCCTGTGCCTGGCATGCATGCCCGGCGTGCTGGAGGGGCTGCTCTGTTGCCCCTCTCTACAGCACCCGAGGATATTTCTCACTTCACCTGCTCCTCCACCCAGCAGCCCGGTGGGAGCCCTTCCTCCCTCCCCTGTCTGGGGTAAGGTGAGGGGCTCACAGACAGCATGAGAGTGTGGTTTGGGCACTCTGTCTCCAGAAGGTTTGCCAAAACATCCCTCCACCCGAGTTTGGGAAGGGAGATGCTGTGGCCGGACCCCAAGAAATATGCCAACCTGATCCACAGGGGGCAGCGGCTGCCCATCTACAGCAGAGCTGCTCTTCCATATCATCAGCTCGAGAGGCTCCTCTCCCAGCCCCTAGGCTTGTCCATGGGCCCAAAGGCTCCCTGATCAGCCCCCAGACTGGTCCACCAGCCAGGAGGAGGCTATTTTTTATGCCCCCAAAAACCACTTCTTCAAAGAAAGTTCTTTTCTTCCTTCTGGACTGACCGGAGGCCGAGTCTCTCGTTCTTGGGGTGAGCCCCTGCTCCGCACATTAGGTGACTCTCCCCCATCATAAGCAATCTTGGTTTGTGAACAGAGCACGTCCCGCTTCCAGACTAGACGCCCCCTCTGGCAGGCCTGCCCAGCACCAGGGAGTGCTTCTGTGTTGGGGAATCGAATGGAAAGGATGGAGTTTGGGGGATTCGTGTTACACACTGGGATATCATCTGGCCAATGGGCTGCTGAGAAGACGGGTCTCCTCTTTTCTCCCTCCCTCCATCTTTTTCCTTGCCTTCATGCTTTAGTGGGAGCCATTAGGAGGCACATGCCTGTAGTCAGGGAAGGCTTCATGGGGGCAAGGGGACCCGAGCAGGGCCTTGAAGGACGAAGGACGACTCCCAAACAAAACGGTGCTCTCCAGCAGCTCCTGCACGCCTGATGTGTTGGCATCTGCCACCATTCCCCCATTACAAAACGATCATTTTGGAAGCAGAACCCAGACAGAAAACTCCTCACTTTCCTGCCTTCGGGCCTTTGCTTGTGCTGTTTCTGAGCCCCAGAGTGCCCTCCGCTCCATTAGCTCTGTTGGAATCCTGTCCATCCTTCGAGGCCCGGCGCCATCCCTGCTGCTGCCACATGTAATGCCAGGGGCTGGCTGCCAGGCCGGAGGAGTGTGGCGGATGGAACTGGGCCAGCCCCCTCTGCCCACAGTGCTGCCCAGGGCCTGGGCTTGGCCCTTTTTCATGGCTGGGCTCATTGAGGCTGGGTCTTGTTTAGTGTTTGGGGGCCCCTGCCCCCCCCCAAGTGCGCACACACCTCTCTGCAGAGAATTAGCGCCTCGTCCAGTTTGGGCCGAATTGCCTCGAACGTGAATTGTCCCCAAGCCGGAGCCAGAGGCCCTGAACAGAAGCCGGGACGCTCCGTGGGCAGGGAGGGCTTCGGTGGGCTCCTCCTGAGCGGCAGGGCTCCCCGAGGCCAGGCCCGGGCTGGCTTCCGGCCCTCGAGGAGAGCTCCAGAAGACTGCTGCCACGGCCCCAGCCCGCTCGCCGGCCTCCGAGGAGGGGAAGTGCTTTCCTTGAGGACACTCGTGGGGACGTCCCAAAGAGCGGACGAGTCTGTGCCCATCGCCCCGACCCAGAGGAGCCGGCCCGGGGGGCTCCGAGGCTCCTGTTCTGAGCGGGCTCAGGAAGTCCGGTTCGGCAGCGGCTAGAGAGGTCCTTTGGCTCTCGAGGCCCTGAAGTCAAGGCGCCTCGGCCTCGTTTCCCATCCGGCGCACCAGCCTGCGTGGGCCGGCAGAGGAATCTTCTGGAAAAGCCATTTTCAGCGCAGAAATTCAGCAGCTCCATGAGACGGGACTGGCCAGGGGGACCCGAGGGCCCACTTTCCATCGAGGGAGCCGTGCACACGCGTACATGGGGCAAACGCTGGAAAGTGGGGGTCGAGGGGAGGCCTTCGCCCCGCAGCTCAGGAAGGTCAGGAAAGACCCGCTGCTGCCCGAGCTCAGCCTGGAGACTGGGCCGGCCACGGAGATGGGATGGAACGTCACAGGGGAGGAGAAGCAAGAGCCCCGGCGTGGCCAAAGGGCGGCCGGCCGCCAAGGCTGGAGGAGTTTGGGATTGAGCAACAAGCCCCGAAAAGAACCTTCTAGAGGTAACAAAGGAGGAGGCTTGCGTTCCACACGAGCACAAAGCGCGGGGAGGCAAGATGGCGGGAGCCGAAGCAAGATGAGCTGCGTCTAAGCTGCAGCACTCCCAAGCTGGCCTCAGATGCCGCCTTGCTGGGCGATCCCCCCGGCCTGGCCCTGACCGTTCTCCTGTCTCGGAACCAGTCCTGAGTCTGGATTCTGTGTGGAGTGAGAACTTGGAGTGTTTGAAAGAGGGCTCGAATGGGCCAAATGAGCCCACTGGACTTTGCTGGGAGTTAGAGTTTGCCTGTCATCAGGCTCGTTTGGTCTCAGGTCTGTGATGGGAGACGTGGCTCCGCATTCTCTCTCTCTCTCTCTGTCTCCCTCTCTCTGTCTCTCTCTCTGTCTCTCTGTCTCTCTCCCTCTCCCTCTCTCCCTCTCTCTCTGTCTCTCTCTCTCTGTCTCTCTCTGTCTCTCTGTCTCTCTGTCTCTCTGTCTCTCTGTCTCTCTCTCTCTCTCTCTCTCTGTCTCCCTCTCTCTGTCTCTCTCTCTGTCTCTCTCTCTGTCTCTCTCTCCCTCTCTCTCTCTCTCTGTCTCTCTCTGTCTCTCTCTGTCTCTCTCTGTCTCTCTCTCTCTCTCTCTCTCTCTCTCTCTCCGTCTCTCTCTCTGTCTCTCTCTCTGTCTCTCTCTCTCTGTCTCTCTCTCTCTGTCGGTAAAGACATCATTTTAGCGGCCGGTTTCCTCGGGCTCTTGGACTATTGGCGAAAGAGGGAACATCTTGTTACATCAATATTCCCTTCGACTTCCACTTTACACGATTCTAAGACAGAAAGTACAGGCTAAGAAAAAAATCCAGCCCTACCAATTCCTAGCTTTGTGACCTTGGACAAGTCACTTCAACTCTTTGGGGCCTCAGTTTCCTCAACTGTAAAATGATGCTTTTCTATGGCCTCTGACATCCCCCCAGCTCTACCTGAGGATTCTGAGGCACTTTTCTTCCCTGGCCTCAGTTTCCTTATCTGTAAAGTCAGGATCCCCGTGCTTTTATGGCATGTATAAGAGAGCAATGGGAAATCAGTTTGGGATCAGTTTGGAGCCCCCCTGGGCCTGCAGAACCCCCAAATTTACCTTTGTCCCTTGGGAACTCACCTGCAGGGAGCTCCCAGACTGAGCCTTGTCTCAGACTTAAGCTCCCATTAAGCACCCTGAAGAGGAGTGTCTGAGATACTTAGAAGTTCCTCCTATGGCATCTAGGCCTCTCCCTGGCAGCTCAGCCCCGGGCTGAGCTCCTCTTTCCTTAGCCTCCACTTAAGCCAATCTGTCCTCCTTCCTTTCCTTTCATTCCCCAGAATGTATTTAAGACCCCGAGTTCTCCAGTTCATTGGGAAAACCAGCCTTGGACGTTCCCACTCCAGAGACGTCGTTCCCAGAGGCCCAGAGCTTGGCCCTGTGCGGCGGCCTTATGAACTCTGCCTTGTCCTGATTAAAGACTTGGTCCTTGTAACCGCTTTAGGGCTTCTGTGTCTTTCCAGGTCGCCAGAAACAATAGGGAGCTATGGAAGCTCCCTGAGCCCACAAGAGATGGACTTGGAGCTGGGCTTTTGGAAGGTCACTTTGTCCTTCATGAGGACTCAGACCCTCGCTTAGTTCTCACAGTGACTTCTATCCAGAGAGCATTTGCTCAGTGTTAGTTTGGTTAGCTGGCACTCAGGCGGGACGACACTCATCTTCTGGGCAGGCCACTATGGGATGGGGTGGCTCTTCCAAGAACATTTGGCTCTCCCTTCTGACATGCTATAAAGCATTGTTATCTATGTAGGGAGATCAGTTTTCTCTGGGGTTTTCACAGCCCAGGAGGGGAAGGGCGGGCGAAGGTCTTAATTTATTAGGTTAGTTAACTTTGGGTGTAGCTCCATTTCATCTCCCGCAAAGCCAGAGATTTGGGGACTATGTCGACTGTCAGAACCCTAAGCTAGGGAGTTATGTGTAAGAGAAGGCTTCGATTGCTAGCCGGGTTAAAGGAGTTATTAAGGACAGCCATAATTACAGAACAGGGGGAGGATGGTCTTCTGCCTGATTTCTATTAACTGGATGTAGTTGCTGTGGCTAATGAGCCATCAACCTAGCTTTATTAGGGAGAGTTTTAGCCACTATACCCTAGTAGAACAAAGTCAAAATGGCTCAGCTGGCCATATCGCATATTTATTTATTTATTTATTTGTTTGGGTTAAACATTTCTCAATTACATTTTTTTTAAACCCTTAGAAGAGTGGTAAGGGCTAGGCAATGGGGGTTAAGTGACTTGCCCAGGGTCACACAGCTGGGAAGTGTCTGAGGCCAGATTTGAACCTAGGACCTCCCGTCTCTAGGGCTGGCTCTCAATCCACTGAGCTGCCCAGCTGCCCCCTCTCAATTACTTTTCATTCATTCTTTTTTTTTTTTTTTTATTTTAAACCCTTAACTTCTGTGCATTGACTTATAGGTGGAAGAGTGGTAAGGGTGGGCAATGGGGGTCAAGTGACTTGCCCAGGGTCACACAGCTGGGAAGTGTCTGAGGCCAGATTGGAACCCAGGACCTCCCATCTCTAGGCCCGGCTCTCAATCCACTGAGCTGCCCAGCTGCCCCCTCTCAATTACTTTTAATGTGGTTCAGACTGCACTTGAGAGTTTTACACAACTGTGAGGTTGAGTTTGACACTTCCTTCTATAGAATCGAATGTATGAGTTGTCCTTCCATGTGTGGGTCCCCATGCAGAATCTCTCTACATAAGCATTCTGTCCAATGGTGAGAGAGTTAGGAGGGGAATGTTGTATTGCAAATCTTTCTGCGTTATTTCGTTCAATCGGTACCTTTATTTTGAACTCATTGTATCCTTCGGCTGACTAGAAGAAGGTAAGCATTAGTGGGGGCTCACGAGCTCCCGTGTTGAGTGATTGCAGAGCCACAGAGTACGTTGGACTGAGAGGACTGATTCCACAGACACTTCACATAACGTAGTTCTCTGAGCATGTATCCTAACAATGATAACAAAAATAATGCACCCTTTCCTCTTACCATGCTCAAAGCCTCCCGACAAATCTCAGGTGAGCTTGGCAGTGCCGGGATTCCGGTTCCTACTTGGAAGGTGGGGAAACAAAGACACTGTCCTCTAGCCCCGAAGGTGTAAGTTCCATAAGGAATTGTCTTCCATGGAGAATCCCCTAGTGCCAGCCCGGAGCAGCCCTGCTTCCTGCCATCTTGCCAATGGTCCCGCTGAAGCGCGTTCCCTTGTTCCGTCTCAGTCTCTGTCTCTGCCTCCTTGTCTCTGTGCCCATCTCTGTCTGTCTCTGTCTTGGCATCTCCCCTTCTCTGTCTCTGACTTTCTCCGTGTCTGTGTCTCTGTATCTCTCTTCCTCTCTCTGCCCGTCTCTCCGTGGGGGGAAGGGGAAGGTACACACCCTTCTGGTCACCTCTTTATGGAAGGGGGGGGGGGTCTGTGGGTTTTGCTTTCCTGGAAAGAAACAGCTTCTTTACTCAAAAGTGACCTGCTCTAGGAGGGCAGGGGGAGGGGAGAGGATTGAGGAAAAGAAGAATCTTCCTCCTCCTCCTCCTCCTCCTCTTCTTCCTCTTGCTGCTGCTGCTGCTGCTGCCGCCATGGCACTTAAGGTCTGGAGAACCTCAGGAGAGAACCAGGCCGGACGGCCTGCTTCCCCTTCCCTTCTTGGAGCCTCAGTCTCCTCCTCTGTAAATTGGGGAGGTGGAACACTGCTCCAAGGCCTCTCTTAGCTTCTTCTGTGCATCAGAAGGCCGGAGGAGTTGATAGTGTTAAACTGGAAAAAACATGGAGCTATTAAATAGTGAGAAAGGCACGTCAGCTAAGGAGAGGGGGTTGATGGGGCATCATTCCTGTCAGGCTGGCTGCTCTGCCCACCGACCCCTGGGAGTGCCACCCACACCAGGACCAGGGAATCGGGGGAGCTTCTGTACCTTTGGGGGAACTGAGGGATGGCCAGATGGGAAATAGGATGGACTGACGGGACCACGGCTACAAGGAAACGGGAGTGTCCAAACTACACTGCCAGGCTTGGGAAAGGAAGTGTGGACCCTGGCCAGGCGGGGGGCTTCCTGGGAAGGGTCTCTGGTACAAAGGGGGAGACTACTAGACAGGAGGGTCTACTATTCAGTCCGAGGCTGGCAGGAGCCGCCACCTCCCTGGAGGCAAACCGGGATCTCCACCCTTCAAGCTAACTGAACTTGGGGTTGCTGGATCCCAAATAAACAGATTTTGGGGTCCCCGGATTGCAAGTCAACAATAGCGTTGGAGCTCCTGAAGCTGGGGTTCGAGGAGGAGAGAGAGGGCCAGAGCTGGAGCGAAATCCAAGGCAAGAGGAGCCTGGAGGAAGAGGTGGCTCAGAAATACCCTCAAATTGCAGTGGAGCCCTGGGCGGGGGCAAGCGTGGGGCCCTCCCTGCCTGGCTGTTCCCTTGGCTGCGAGAACGCGAAGCTGGCCCCTGTTGCTCCGAGAATTCGCCTTGAGGAAGGTGGCAGACTGAATGATGGACCTTAAAGTCCTGGCTCTGCCCAGCTTAGGTGGGGCCTGGCTGCCAATCAGCTGTTAAGCCCCCTTTTGACCTGGTAGGTCCTCCCATGCTCTGAGGTCCTTTGCCAGGTAGCCCAGCCCTGGGCCAGGCCCTTTCCTTTGTATCCATGAATCCCGGGACTGCCTCAGGCCTGACTGTACCTCACTGGTTTCCTTGGAGCCAAGGTAAGGCCAGCCACCCTGCCCTGGGTGGGGACGCTCCCAGGGGTGCTGGCTGGAGTGCTGTGGGGAGGCCCAGCACTGAACGTGGCTTTCCTGACCATTTAATAGTTGTGGGTTTTCTTAAGGTTAACAGGTGACGGGGAGGGCCCTGGTGTACAGGCTGACTTCACC
>NC_058134.1:308852015-308878414 GCF_016433145.1 Gracilinanus agilis
CCGCCCTCCCCGGCAGCACCTCGGGGCCACCCACGCTGCAGCAGAAGTGCAGAGCTGGTCTTTCCAGGAAAGCAGGGCTTCAAGTCCTGCCTCTGACAGTCCCCTCTGAGCCCGTGTTGGCACTGAGATGGCGGGCCGGGCCTTCTCCCTAGAGTCAGGGATGCTGGAGCAGAGAGGGGAGAGGCCTGGCCCCTTCCCCCACCACTTCCCTCCCTTGTTTAAAGCTCTCTGCTCCCCGCAGGGTCCTGGGCTAGCGCAGAGCAACCAGAGTCGGGGCTCTGTGGGGGGCCCTGAGGACGGCACTGAACCCCTTTCCTCAATTAAAGAGTGGCTTTCCAGACTAGTTATTGTTTTTCCGGCTGAACACGGGGGGGATGGAAGACCAGGGCCCCAAGGCCACGGAGCCCCGGGATTCGCCAGGAAAGGAGTCCCAAGGCACGCACGAGGTTGGGAGGATGAGACCCGGACTGCTCTGAGGCACAGGCAGCCGGGGATGGAAGGGAAGGAGGATCCAGGCTGTGGAGAAGCAAAGCTCCAGCCAGGGCAGGGCGGTCAGGCTTGGCCTCCTGGATGCAGGCAGGCCGTCTTTGGTTTTCCCTTCCAGGGCTCCCACCCCACGAAGTACTCTAAAACTGGAAGGACTCGTGAGCCCCCGGCTAAGGGAAGGCTGAGAGGCCTTCCCGCTTTTTCCGGAGCTAGCCCGAGTGCATGCTGGGAGCCGAGGGCCCTCCCAGGGGGCCGAGGGACTTGGAAATGGGGCGTGGGAGACTCCGTTCTGTCCAGTATTTCTTAACAAGCCCCTGAAGCAGAAGTCCAGGCCGCTCCATTTCCAGGCCTGAATTCGGGACCGAAGGTGGGGAAAGCCAGAGAAGATTTTGAGTCTCCAAGAGTGGGTCATTTCCCAGCTGCCTTTGGGCCCACAGTATTTCCCAATCACATTCTTAAAGGTCCTTGATTTTATCAGTTCCAGGTAGAACAAGGTTTGGCCATTGTTTGCTGGCCTTCAGCCATTCCTTCTCCTCCTCCCTGCTTCCACCCAGTAATGGGGCTGTCTGCCATCTTCCCCACGCCCTGATCGAAGCTACAGATCTGCCACACACACACACCAAAAATCTCAGGGGAAGCAGGCATTGTTGCTGCGCACTCTGAGACCCTGCCAGTCCCTCCTCTTGGGACCCTGGATCCCCACCCTGAAGCTCCCCCATCCGGCTCCCACGTCCCCCACACCGGCTTTGGGCCTCAGGACTTGGCCCTCCATACTCCACAGGCTTTTGGGCAATGGGGCCGAGGGGTTCCTTTCAGAACCACCCGTCTGCCCTGGGCAGATCTGCAGGGCCCAAGCCAAGCTCACCCTGGAGCTGCAGAGCACCGGGAGAGACCCAAGGCTGAGTGCCCAGAGGATGACTGCAGGGGGCTCCCCTGGGCAAGACACAGCCTGGTTCATGGTGGGACAGCCCTGCCGCCCAGCCTAGGGAGCATGGGCCTCCTGGTGCCAGGCAGAGCCACGATGACCATCCCTCTTCGGCCCCTTGGCCCTTCCTGGAAAGTGCCTTTGCTATCCCGAGGATGGACAGACTTTCCCTGCCGAGTCAGGGCACCAGCCGGGTCTGCTTCTGGGTCCCGCTCCTCTTGGGGGAGAGGCCCTCGGGGCACCCGCAGGCCGGCCATCTAAGCCTTAGCAGAGATTGCTGAGTCGGCCCTTTCAGCTTCCAGAGGGGGACAAGGCAGTACTGGACTTGTGGTCTGGAGGAAGCCTCAGTTTGCTCCTTTGTGAAATGGGCTCTTGGCAGCATCTACCTCCCCCCAGAGTCAATCAAAGCCACCTACAATGATGACGACGGTCCCTGGCTATTTTGTTTCACTGATGGGGAAACTGAGGCTGGAGAGGGAAAGGGACCCAGATCTCAGCTTTCCTGGCCTCTAGTCCAGCTCTTCCCCTTCTACTCACTCCAGCACCCACTGAAGGACAGCCCTCCCGTCTTCCCACCCCCCAGGCCAGCCCTCTGGGCACCCCACTCTTTTACCAAAGGCATCCAGGAGGAGCCCTTCATGGGACAGGGCGGGGAACTGAGGCTGGGGGCAGTGACTGGCCCAAGGTCACGCAGTAGAAGGCGCCAAATGCTCCCCCCTGCTAGGGCGGAGAGGGACGATTCTCTTGTAATCTCTCCAGAGCAGGACACAGAGAACGAAGGAAGGAGCCCCCAAACCGGTCTGGCCAGAGAAGAGCACCCCCCGCCCCCCACCATGTAAAGGGATAACGGTACTCCACCCTCCTCCCAGCTGCCGGTCTCCGGAAATAACCAATCACATAACCCCAGGCCTTCCGGTCAACAGATCACGTGGCAGCCTCAAGCCCCTCCCAAAGTGGCTGACGTCACCACCCGTAAGTCACGTCCTCCTGCCCCTAGTCAAGTACTCGGTCCTCGAGGAAGGCCGATAAAACCCCACCCGAGGGGTGTCTCTTGAGGCAGGCAGATTCCCTCCCCGAATTAACCTTTTTAGCTTTATTGGGGCGCCTGTAATTCTCGAGGTGGGAATCGTGGCGAAACAGGACAGCTAAGCGATCATAACGCCGCTGCTGCTGCTGCTGCTGCTGCTGCGGGGATCCCCAAGCGCCACGTGCTCCTGCTCCCTGCGGCTGGTCCCCATTTCACAGATCAGGACACTGAGGCCGGCAGAGAGGCTCGCCCAGGGGGCAGAGGTTAACAGGAATTCTAGAAAAACAATAGTAATTGTTATCAATACTATAATAGCCCGGGAGTGCTCCTCTGGAGGGGGCGGGGCTCACACCCTGAAGCCGAGCTCCCGCCCCTCCTTGTCCAGGCCCGGAGAGCGAGCGCGAGCGCGAGCGCATGCGCATGCGCAGAGAGGGAGGGGGCGGAATTGGAGGGGAGCGAGAGAACGCATGCGGTAAGAAGGTGGGCGGGGGAGGCGATGTCTCCGCACACCTTTGAAGTTGGTAGTCCGCGATTGGATCGGAGGGCGGAGCGCCAGGCTCGCGTTTGCGCGTGCGCGGCTGAGATTGCCTCCGAGTCCTCCAGGGATCTCGGAATAAACTAACCGTGACCTTTCGTGGGCAAAGCACATCTGGGGCGTAAGGCTCCTCGGAGCGGGAAGAGGAACGGGAACGGGAAAGCGAGGGCGAGATAGCCTCTTTTATTTTGCCCAAGAGGAAAGAGGCTTGGTCCCGATTCGAATCCTGCCTCAGCCCCGAGCCTCAGTTTCCCTCGCTGTAAAATTAACGGCTGGCCTCGGTTAGTCAGTCTATCCACAAAGCATTCATTAAGGGCCCACTGTTTAGAGGCCCTCAACTCGGTGATGTTTCGTGCTTCCACGTTCCCTCCCTCCTTAGGATGGGGTTATGCTCCTTTGACCGCCGGGGTTGTGACTTCAGCCTTACCCTTAAGCAACATGCATGGAGATTCATTCACTGATCCTGTCATCGCTATGGGCCTCAGTTTCCTCATCTGTTAAATGGGATCTTCCTGCCTGCCGGGTGGGCCTGCCTCTTGGAAGGGTAAGCTCAGGAGCCCCCTCCTACAGGCAGCCTTTGAACCCTGATAGAACAGCCTCCAGTGGGGGCGGGGCGGGGCCCACAGGCCGGCTCTCTCATCTGAAGGGGTCCCGGCGCGGGGTGTCCTTTCTCCTGGGGTCCGGGCTGGGTGACCGATCCACAGGGCGGATTCTAAGATGGACGGAGGGGGCTAAAGGCTGCCCTCTCCGCACGGGGGTGCTCTGTGGCGTCGGGCGCCCCCCACCCCCACCTCGCTCCGGTCTCCGTTCCTCAGAGCAGGGCGTTATGTTTCTTTGGCTCTCCCAGCCTCCCGCTCGGTTTGGGGTCGAGATCCTGGCCAGGGTCTGAGCCCGGAGCCCAGAGACCGGAGCCCCGGCAGGAGGAGGGGGCTGCCAGGGTAGCCGGCTGACCATGACGCCCCTTCCCCTCCGCCCCGGAGCTCCTCTGAGCGGGCCCCCCCCCAATCTAGGCT
This sequence comes from Gracilinanus agilis, assembly GCF_016433145.1. NCBI lineage: Eukaryota > Metazoa > Chordata > Mammalia > Didelphimorphia > Didelphidae > Gracilinanus > Gracilinanus agilis. Next base: position 308,856,002 of record NC_058134.1, read on the forward strand.
CCTCTGGGTGCCAAGACTCCCGTCCCCTTGGGGAGCTGTTTGCCTGTGTAGGGAGAGGGAGATGCCGGGGCCCTGGTCTGCCTCCGGGTCAGCCTCAGCTGTCCAGTGAGTGCAGGAAGGAAGGGGAGGCCCGCCCGCACCGGGCCTGGGGGCAGCCGCCTGAGCGTCAAAGGGGTGATTCTGTCCCCGGGCCTCGTCTTGGATTCCGTGACCGGAGAACCAGAAGGCTCTGGGCACCCCTCATGGCCCCGGAGGAATCCCCGCCAGACCTGTGGCTTCATTCCAGGACCTCCCGCCTCCGGGCCTGGCCCTCCAGCCACCCAGGGGCTCCCCACGCATATTGGGAGCCTGAGATGTGGCTCCTTTCCTGGAGTCACCCAGCCAGACCATCCTGGCAGCCGGGCCAGCTCTCTAACCGCTGGACCATCCTGCCTCTCCCCAAGGCAGCGCATTCGCTTGTCTGTTAGGCTTGAATTTTGGAAGCAGACGACGCTGTTTCCAGGTTTGTTTGGGGGGCTTCCGTGCGCCAGGCGGGCACCGTGCCAGGCACACGTGTGCCACGAGGGGGCGGATCCTCCCGCACGCCGTCTCGCTGGCTTCTGAAATGAGAAAGCTCAGCGGCGGCGTCTTGGTTTGTGTGAACACCAGAGCGGCATCCTGCGGCCTGGCCACCTGGGGAATCTCGGAACCCGAGAAAGTGGCAGCGGCCCGGAGGAGGCACAAGGCCCGGCCCCGGCTCTGGCTCCGGCCCCGGCTCTGGCCCCAGCTGCAGCCAAGTCGGGGAAGGTCTCTGTCATCTGTTAAAGGGGGTGATGGGGGGCACGAGGCCTTGTGGACCCTAAGTCCACACTCACGCCCCGGGGCCGCCCTGGCCACACTCTCCCCAGGGGAGATGCGCCCCTTTAGTCACTCCGGGCCAGCAGCCTCCTGCAGGGCTGAGCGGAGATGGGTGCGCAGTCAAGGCGACGAGGGGTCTGGGGGGGGACTCCTCCGTGGACAGGGGCCGCTTGGTCTCCCACTGGCCTGGCCTGGCCTCCCGGGTGAGAGCCCGTCATGGGCTCTGGGAGCTTCCTCTTGGCTCTCACTTGAGTGAGGGCTCGGAGATAGCCGAGCGTGACTTCTGGTCCAGATGCCCGTGCCATCACGGCGTTAGGCAGGCTCTGAGGACGAAGGACGTCCAGGGCTGTCTGTCTGTCTGTGGATGGGGCGCCCTCGCTTGTGTGAAAGTAGATCTTCCATGGTTTGAATGGGAGGCAGGGACCGTATGCCCCCGGTGCTTGGCACTGTGCCTGGCACGCAGCAGGTGCCCGCTGACTTGACGGACTTCGCCTGTTTTCCCCAAACTCTTCGGGCCGGCCGGCAAAGACACGCGGAATCTGGCCTAGGCAGTCAGCCAAAGGCCGGAGCTTTCCTGGCCTGGGTTACGGGCGGACGTGTGGCGAGCCAGCCATCTTAGCTGGGGAGCCCTGGGGAGCGGGTGTCAGGCAGGCCCATTCGTCCCATTGGCCCCCCATGACGGTGCCCGCCTACGGCCCGGGATGGGGAAGAAAGGGCCCGGGGTGGCTGTCTGGGCGGCACGGTGCGCTCGAAGCCTCGGTGCTCCTCGCAGGGAGGCGGGTGTGCTCGGGCTGCCGCAGCTTTCCCAGAACTGCTCTCGAGGTGTTTTGGTAACCCGCCTTCTCTCCCTCGCCCTTCCCCGGCCGGGTTGCGCCTTCTTCCTCTCACACGGACAGAAGGGGGCAGCCCGTCCTCCTTCGGGGGGGGTGGGGTGAGGGGACCCGGCTCCCGAGATCCGGCCGCCCTCTTCCCATCTGGTGCCCGAGGCCCACGGCTCTGCTCAGGGCAGGAGGAGCCCCGGTGCCTGGCAGCAGCTGCTTCGGAGGCAGGTGGCCCCTTCCACACGGCTCGGGCATCAGCCCAACTCAGCTGGCCCAGCGGGAAGAGCGCCGTCTCTTTAACTGTGAGGCGGCTCTCGCCTCCCTGGCACAGGAGGGGCATCGGCACGGGTGGCACGCTCTAGCGAGGAGCCTCCGTCGGGGCGCCCTGCTCAGGGCCCTTGGGCAGAGGCCAGAGGCTCATGGCCTGGCCACGCTGTCTCAGGCCTGGGGATTTCCGACTTCTCTCCGCCTGAGGGCTCTCCTTCCTCGTCTTTCCTCTGACCCGCAAGTGTGCCGCCTGGGAGGAGGTCCATGAAGGACCCGCGAGCTCTGTCTGTCTCTCCAGCTTGGGAAGGAGATGCCGGAGGGGGCCGAAGGGGGGCTTTCATGGCTGGGTCAGACCCTCAGGGAGAGGAGAACGAAGGTAATTCTCCAGGCTTGGGAGATGCCTCCGGAGAGGAGCTCTGGGTTCCAGGGCCCTCTAGGGTGCTCTTCTTCCCCTGGGGTGGCTGCAGCCAGCAGAACGGGTTTCCAGAGGAGGCAGCCCTCAGCCCTGACCAAACGGCCACATTCTCTGCCGCGTACCAAGGCATCACCAAGGGCTTCCTGGTAGAGGGGGGCTGAGACTCCTCTGACCTCGTGCCCATTGTTTCCAGGCTATCTTCGCCTGGCTCCCAGGGACTTTTGTTCACACTCGCAGCTAGGTGGGTAGGGAATGCTGGCAGACCTGAATTCAAATCCTGCCTCATTTTCTCCTCCATAAAATGGGTGTCATGATAGCATCTACCTTAAGTTGCTGTGTAAATGCTGACTCTTCCCATAATTGTATACAGAACTTATTCAGCAGCAGGTCAGGAGAAGAGAAGACCAGATATACAGATGGAGTTCCCTCCTCCTTCCCTCCCTTTCTTTCTTTTTAAATTAACCCTTACTTCCTGTCTCAGTATCATTTCTAAGATAAAAGAGTGGTAAAGCCTAGGACTAGTAGGCAATTAGGGGTAAGTGACTTGCCCAGGGTCACACAGTTAGGACATATCTGAGACAAGACTTGAACCTAGGTCCTCTTGACTCCAGGCCCGGTGCTCTAGCCACTGGGCTACCTAGCGGCCCCTCTCCCTCCCTTTCTATATGGAATTTCCCACTTCCTTTAGAGGCCAGGCCAAAGTCACCTCCTCCTGGTCCTCCTCTGACCTTCCCTGGTTAGTAGCACTCTTTTCCTTCAGCCTTCTTTAATGGATGTGACTTGGCTTCTGGATTGCTATCTTGTCTTGTCTTTTTTTTTTTTTGGTAAACCCTTCTTCAATTTTAGAAACAATACTGTGTGTTAGGCCAGGTAATGGGGGTTAAGTGACTCACTCAGGGTCACACGGCCAGGAAGGATCTTAAACCACATTTGAACCCAGGACCTCCCCTCTCCAGACCTGGCTCTCAGTCCCCTGAGCCACCTTGCTGCCCTCCAGGTGTCTTTTCTACCTTATACAATTTTAAGGTCCCCAAGGGCAAGGGCCATGACTTAGATTGCCTCGTGTCACCTCGGGACCCCAGGAGCAGCTTCTCGAGTCCTTTGGTACTGGCTACTATTCCACCTGGAAGTCATGGCTCCAACAACAGGGCTGAGTGTGCGCTGGAGGCCCAGCACTACCCAAGAGTCTACCAGGGTCCGAGAGGAGAGGGGAGGGGAGGGCTTTGTTGACTCTATGGAGGTCCTGCTCAGAGGGGGAAGGGCATGTAAGAGCATCTGGGGGGCTCTTTGGCTTGGAGGGGATACAGAATGGGATGGGAGCCCCAGAGATAGAACTTACTTGGGCTTAGATAAGCCACTGGACTCTCTTTGCTTTCTCATTTGTCTGTGAAATGGACACAGCAGCAGTTCCTGTATAGGTGCCCGAGGCTGGATGCCTTGGCATTGCTATACCACCCGGCCTCTCACGATTCATTTAAGAAGTATGCATTTACTGAATTATTCTGATGTGCTGACCACTGTCCTAGACAAACTGTGGGTGAGGAGAAAAGCAGAGGACCAGAGTGTGGTGGAACATTGGTTATCTACAGGGAGGGAGTTAGAAGGTTGTAGTTCCAGGCCCTGAGTCTCAAGTCAGGAAGATTTGAGTGCAAATCCAGCCTCCTGCTGGGTGACCTTGGGCAGGTCATGTCACTGTTGCCTGCCTCAAAACTCTCCCTTTGCTAGCTGTTGAAAGATTCAAAATTAAGCCCTGTGCTCATGTGCATTTATAGGGCTGTTAGAGTGGGGCTCTTTTTGGGTATGGGGTAGCCTGGCAGGCCCTTGTGAGTCTCAGCTTCCTGAATCCATGCACGCTCTTTCAAGCATGAACTCCCAAACCCTCAAGACCTACCCAAGCTTTGGAAATAGGCCTAGTGGTACCTGCTAAGGTGCTCTGGGCATTTCTGGGCTTTCACACAGGAAAACCAAGGAGCCTGGGGCATTGGTTGGTTTGGGGAGTTCCAGCTGCTCAGGGAGGATGTAGAACAGGCTTAATGCCTTCTTCTCTGTTATGCATTTGGGAATCCAGTTGAGAATAAACACACTTGGAGGGTCTGGATGATGGGGACGTCTTTATTGTTTTTTATTGAATTTTATTTTTTTCAATTACACTTAGAAACAATTTGTGCCAACTGTTTCTGGATGTTTTGCTATTCTGACTCTCTCTCTCTCTTTCCTTTCTCCCCCTTCCTCGAGGCAGTCAGTATTATGATAAAGGTTAGATCAGTCCTTTCATGCAGTACATAATGGGGAACATTTTTTGGCATGGAGATGCTTTCCGAAGTCTCTTCAGTTTCTAAACCCTAGAATTCTAGGATCTTCAACTTCTAGGGAGCCTTTTGTTTTTGACCTTCTTCCTTTTTTAGGAAGATGTGCATTTATTTTCAGGGAAGGAGAAAATGGAGTTGATTGACTGGGACCTGTTTTCTCTGGATTCTTTGGGGCCCTGGGCAGAAAAGAAGAAGCATCACTGTGGATTGCAGCCATATGGGAAGACAGAATTTCTCTCCCCCTTTTGCAATGAGGTTGGCCTAGAGGACTTCTGAGGATGTTTTCCATTCCAGGAGTTTCTCATTGTCGGAGGTCAATTTCTTGACGGGACTTTCACAGTTGAGTAGTTGTTTTTAGTGGTGATAACCCAGACAAAAGGACCAGCAGATTTCCATAGCTCTTCCCTGCCTCCCTCCCTTGCCAGCCATGGCTCGGCTTCCCCAGACTTGAGGGTGAGGTACACATTGACAAAAGATGGTGGGAAAGAAAGCTGATACTTCCCTGGCTGTTCCTCTCCAGTGGCTAGAGAGGTTTCAGATTCCAGAAAACATCAAACTCTCCCCTTTCATGCATAACAAATTGAGAACAAAATCCCTCTAGGTGAACTGCATGTGAAGAAGTTCAGGTTCAACTTTAAAAAGATAAACAATACCAGGACTTGGGGTGGGGGTGGGGCCTGGTGGAGTTGTACTACCTTGGGGTTGTAAGCACAGTGCTACTTGTTTCCTTCCTGATCCATCCAACGATCCAGGGGCTCTAATAATCATCCATGTGAACTTTGCCAAATTAAAATGCAATGGAAAGAGGGGCAGCTGGAGGTTCAGTGATGGAGAGCCAGGCTTAGAGATGGGAAGTCCTAGGTGCAAATCTGACCTCAGATACTTCCCAGTTGTGTGACCCTGGGTGAGTCATTTAACCCCTATTGTGCACCTATTACCACTCTTCTGCCTTGGATCCAGTACACAGTATTGATTCTGAGATGGAAGGTGAGGGTTTAAAAAAATACATTTGAAAGAGCACTGGCCTTGGAGGCAGAAGACCTTGTTTCAAATCCTACCTGTGACACTTAGTAGCTATTGGCCAGTTGTGTCATATTTCTGAGCCTCAATTTCCTCATCTATAAAATGGGAAGACTAAAGCCTGCATTACCTCCTCAATAGGGATATTATATGAAAGAATCAAGAAGACTCGAGTTCAAAATTGACTTCAGCTGCTTGCTAGCTGTGTAGTCCTGGGTAAGTCCGTTTCCTCAACTATAAAATGAGAATATTAATAGTACCTGCCTCCCAGGGTTGTTATGAGGATCAAACATGGTAATATTTGGCAAGTGCTTTGCAAACCTTGATGCTCTTCATGGACACCATTATTATTCATTATTATCATCATCAGAGTTTGGGCAGGGCTCTGAATCACAGCTTTGCCACTTATTTACTCCCCGTGTGCCTCTGAGTTCCTGCTAAGCCTCGTTGGCGGGCCCTCCCAGCCCGGACCAGGCTTTCTAAGGCACTTTCTTGCCAGCGGCTCAGTTTCTTCATTGGTGAGGTAGGTGGCCTTTGGGGTTCCAGCACTCGAGCCCAGGCTGCTAGGAGGCAAGAAGCCGGGGGTCCCGTGTGCTCTCTGTCTGCCGCTGATGGCATCTCCGCCCCTCCTCCCTCTTCCCCATCGGGGGATTTGGGGATCCGTTTGCCATCTGGAAGGTGTCCAGCGAAGCCCCTGCTACGATGTCAGATGGCGAGCATATGGGGGAAGAGACAGGGTCCGGGGGCAGATGGGACCCGGGAGAAGCAGGAGGTTAAAAAGGATTTCCAGATGAGCGGTTTCGTGTATCGGGGGCAGGACAGGCTCGTTGGTGGCGAGGGGACTCGGGCAGGCGACACGGGGCTGAATGTGGGTTTCACGTGGGGCTTATAGAGAGCTCCCAGTCCTTCATGCCAATTCGATCTGGCCAAATTCCATGATTTTTCTTTAAGCCCTCTCCCTGCCCCGTCTTTGAATCCATGTGAAATAACGGTTCCAAAGCAGAAGAGCAGTAAGGGCTAGGCAATGGGGGTGAAGTGACCCATCCAGGGTCACCCAGCTGGGACATGTCTGAGGTCAGACTTGAACCCAGGACCTCCCATCTCCAGGCCTGGTGCTCTATTCACTGAGCCACTTTGCTTCCCCAAGTTCCATTATTTTTTTGTGAGATAGTCTTTTGATGTTAATGTTGTCTAATGTCTTGGAGCTTCGTGGAGCAAACAGAATTGCTGCCTTGGGGGGCAGCTGGGTAGCTCAGTGGATGGAGAGCCAGGCCTAAAGATGGGAGGTCCTGGGTTCAAATTTGGCCTCAGCCACTTCCCAGCTGTGTGACCCTGGGCAAGTCACTTGACCCCCATGGCCCACCCTTACCACTCTTCCACCAAGTTGCCAATACACTTAGAAGTTAAGGGTTTAAAAAAAAAAAAAAAAAAGAATTGCCGCCTTGGAGTCAGGAGTCCCTGAGTTCAAATCCCATCTCTGACTTTGGCAAGCTCCTTGGCACTGGGCAGATCACCCTGGCTCTGAGCCTCAGTTTCCCCACGTCTTAGATGAGGATATAAATAACCCCTGACCCGCCTGCTATCCATAATTGCTATAGATAAAGCTCTTTGTAAAGTGCGAGTTCTTATTAGAGTCCGTTGTCCCGGGGTTTCCAGACTCCTGGGATCTCTTGAGAGCCCCCAGAGAGTCCCCGGACTGGGCACACGCCGGGCATCATCGCTCCTCTGCTCCCCTCGGGCCCTCTCTCAGCTCCTTCTCTTCATCGTTCCTCTTCCCTTGGGATCTGCCATCCTCCCACTCCCAAACGGGCAAGGCCCAGAGTGGTCTCCCGTGGTGCGATGCCATCCCAGAGGGCCTTCGGGCATCGGCATCACAACCCTGCCGCTGCTCTTCCAGCAGGCTGGCCGGGGTCCTTCGAGGAGACTTTCCGACAGCGCTTGGTCCCGAGACGCTCGGGGAAGGACCTGGGAGGTGCCTGCTCGGGCCCTGCACATGCCGGCCACTCTGTGTGGCCATCCAGACTGGGCAAAGTCGGAGCCGCAGGAGCTGGTGCCCTGCTCAGGGAGTCATTGGGGTTTGGGTGCTCGCCTGGGAGGTTGGGGCCCCCCATGTGGCAGAGTGCCCCCTGGGGGTCAGGGTCCCCCGAGCGTCAGAGGGCCCCCATTGTGGCCCTCTGCCCTTTGCCCAGAGTGTTCATGGTCCTGAGGGTCTAAGCAGAGAGGCCTTGGCCAAGCCCAGGTTGGGGGCCGGGGGCTGGGGGGGCTGCCCCCTCCCTCAGGGGTTCCAGGGAAATGCCAAAGGCGCTGCCCACCCAGCCATGCGTTGGCTCAGCCAGTGCAGGGGCTCCAGGAAGATGCTGGCTGTGATAGAGAAAGGGTAAATGGCCTTATAGGCCTGTTGCATCATGTTGGCTCATGTTTGGTCGTTTCAGTCATGTCTGACTCTGACCCCATCTGGAATTTCCTTGGCAGACTCTGCAGTGGTTTGCCATTTCCTTCTCTGGCCATCCCACAGATGATCCAGGCAAACGGGATTAAGGGACTTGCCCAAGGTCATAGGGATGTAAGTGCTTGAGGCAGGATTTGAACTCAGACCTTCCTGTTTCCAGGGCAGTAGATGTGCCTGTTTCTACAAAGTCTTTTTTTGAGCCCTTCCCGTCCATCTGAGAATCAGTCCTGGGCGTCGGGCCTGTTAACATGGACAAAAAGCCCCACAGAGCCCGCGGCCCGGCACTCTGGCCCAGCACCCCTGGGAGCGCCCGCCGGAGAGGCGCCGTTGTCTGGGGACCCAGGCCCAGGGCGGGGTGGCTGGCCTTAGCATGGCTCCAAGGAAGGGAGAAGCCAGGCCTGGATTCTCCGGAGAGGGTGCACAAGAGAAAGCTGGCGGGAGAGAGGACCGTGCCCGCAGGGAGGAACCTCGGGGTGTCCTCTGAGGCCCTCCCTGGGGAATCGCTCACGCCAAAGGGCAAGCCTGGGGCTCTTCACGGCTCTCCTTGCCACAGACTTGGGGGCGCCAGATTCCAAGCTGACCTTGCGAGGCAGAGGGGCGGCCAGGGCTGGGCAAGGGGCTGAGGGACTTGCCCAGGGTCACCCAGCTAGGACGTGTCTATGGCCAGGTCTGAACCCAGAACCTCCCACCTCCAGGCCTGGCTCTCAAGGCACTGAGCTACTTAGCTGCCCCCCAGCCCTGCTTATTGTTAATTGGATTGTCCTGGAAAGTCTTGGGTGCTTATTGTGGAAGTCCAGGTGGACCCGAGCAGGGCCGAAGCCGCCCTCAGAGAGCCGTGGAAAAGGTGCCAGCCGTGGGCCAGCCACCCTCCCTTTACCTGTGGCTGGCTGGTACCGGATAATCCTGAGGCCGAGGGGAGAGCGTCGGCTGGAATGGGACGAGCGAGGGAGTGCCGAGGCCCACAGCCGGCGAAGGAAGCCACTGAGGGGCTTCCGTATTGCCCGGCTCCCTTCCGCGCAGACGCGGCCCCGCTCGCCTTTCCCCGCTACTCGTGCCTCTGCCACGGCCCCCTCCCCTCCCAGAGAGATCCACGGACCCCTCTGGGCTCAGGCGGAGTGAGCAGTCGTCCTGCTCTCTTCTCCGGCCCATTGCCTTGAGGGCACCAACACAGCCGATCCAAAAGAACCGTCCGATTTCCGGGCTCGCTGCCAGTGACCGCCACAGGGCACCGTTCTGGGCACCAGCTGGGCAGCCATGCCCCCAGGGAAGCGCCTCTGCCTTCTCTCCTTCCTCTGAGACCCTCCTCAAATGCCCGCGAGAAGGCGAACGACCCAGAAGGATGACCCGCGGTCACGGCTGGTCAGTCCCTTTAGGGCTTGGCTCCGAGGGCCTACGTGGGCACCTTCCAGCCAGGGTGGCTGAGAAAACCCTCTTAGGCAGCTACAGGGCTGGCAGAAAGCAGCGCTCGGCCTGTCCATCTTCCCGGGTTTTCTCCCGCAGGATTTTCTTTACCCAACCTCAGAGCAGCCTTTCTGGGCCCGAGGGCTGCTGGGACTCGGGGAGGTTTCCCTGGAGTGGCTCCATGCGGCGTGACGCCGAGTCGTCCCACGGAGGGGAGAGGGACGAGCGTGTGCCTGCCAGAACCCGTGCTGGGGCCCAGCAGGCGGACATGCCAAGGTCCTTGTTTTTGGCGAGCCTGCCGCGGCTCCCGCAGGTCCTGGGCCCGGACTAGGAGGCTCCTGGACGGCTGCTGAGATCATTTTAGCTCTCGCTCGTCAAGCGAGCAAGCAAACCCACAGCGTGCTCGACGGGTTAAGGCGGGCCGGGGGAGCTTGGAAGAAACAAGCCCCAGGCCTGGGCCGCCACCCTGGTTGTCCCTTCTTTCCATCGGGAGGCCTCGGTGGGCTTCCGCTCAGCAGGGCGGGGAGACCCGGGCTGCGGCGTCTTTCTGGGGAACAAAACGCTCCTGTGCACACGTTTGCGGGCGCTCTCGCTCTCCTCCAAGTCTCCATTCCATGCCAGAGGCCGGCTCCGAGGCTGCGAGCGGGCGATTCTGCTAGAAGACGGCGGCTCCGTGCCGGGAGCGAGAAGGACGGGCGGCAGCGCGTGGAGCCAGCTTACTTACTCCGGCACGATTTTGCACCCTCCCCGTTAAAGATAGGGCGGCTTTCAGACTGCCCGGCGCCAACGAGTCGAGCTTCATCACTAGGCTCTGGGCCCGACGGGGTCACGGGGGAGAGAGCCTTCTCCACCTGGAATTTCGACGGCCTCCAGCAGCCTCCCCCTCCACGGGGCCCTCTGAGAAGGCCGGCAGAGTTGTGGGCCGGGAGGAGGATACCTCGGTGCCAGGAGTCAGTCAGCAAACCTTTATGGGCCGGACCCTGTCCTCAGACTGAGGTAAAAGCCAAGGCCACAATCCTCGTGGCTACGGGCGCCTGCAGACGGTCTTGTGTCCGAGCAAGTACAACCCGAGGTGGGACTCGGGAGGAAAGAGACCGTCCCCTGGGCCGTGGGTCCCCGGAGGGCCGAAGGAAGCCTCCCAGGTAGCTGTAGAGCTGAGGCAGCTCACCAAGGCCCGGACAGACCTTCCGGTGGCTCCCTTCCTCCCGGCTCAGGCCAGCTTGCCCGCCCGCTGTCGGGCCTTGCGCAACCACGAACGGCAAGTTCTGCAAGCCGCGATGTGTCCTGGGGCCCCTGTCGGGGCCCCGCCAGAAGTGGAGCCCGTGGGCACCCCCTGCTCCGGGACGGCCTGAGCGTCGGGCGGCCGCGGGGCCGTCAGCCTGCGCATCGGTTTCCAGGAGGGCCGCTTCTGGCCGAAGCACTTGTGCTCGGACCGCGTGCTGAGGCTGCTCGAGGGGGTGGCGGAGGCCAGGCGGGGCGGCTCCCTTTCCGGGAAGGAGGGCTTCCCCTCGGTCTTCTCCACCCCGCCGAGAAGGGGCCGGAGCTTGGCCCAGCTGCAGGAGTCGTACGGCCAGAGCCGGGGCGCTCGCGGGGCAGCTGGACCCAGGACTGCCCAACGCAGAGCGAAGGCTGCTGCAGAGATGGAGGATGCCCCGGGCCCCTCTCAGCCCTGGCAGGAAGGAGGGCGGCTGCCACCCGGGATTCCTCCTCCTCCAAAGTAGGCATCAGAACCAACGCCTGCAGTTGGCATCTCCCCACGTGCCGGGCCCACACTCTGGACTGCCCTCCGCAGACCGACGGGGGCCTCTGGGAAGACACCAGCCTGGCCGTCAGGGGCTGGAGATGGGGAGGAAGAGGATTCCCGGTCCCTCCTGAATAAGCCGGTGCGGCCTCTGCTCTCGGGGAGGGGCTGGGGGGCTGCTGTCCCGCTCGCCCTCATCTTCCAACCCCCTCTCGTCCTTCCCGCTTTATAGGAGGAGACGAGCCCCGCACTGGCCCCTCCAGCGAAGTTCTCTCCTGCTAGAGTAGAAAGGATAGAGGAAATGGGGGCCCCCTGAGCCTGGCCTCGGCCCCCCACTGCTCCTGGCAGCTGCTCTAATGGGGACATTTTCCTCCATCCCAGGAAGCCCAGCTTAGCCCCAGACATGAGTGGGGGCATGGAGGCTGCGCCGGGCAGTCAGGATGACTCTGTGGGGTGGGGAGAAGCCCACGTCCTCCCCCACTGCCTGAATTCCTCCTTCCTCCCATCTCTAAGCGAGGCTGAGGGTCAGGACCCCAAAGACGGTTCTGGCTTGCGAACCAGGCCATAGGCAGGGCCAAGACAGACGTCCTTCCCGGCCAGAATGGCGCCCAAAGCGCCTCTCCAGCATTTCGTGCTTTGCCAAGGCGTCTGGCCCCACGGCATCTGCAGCCCCAGGAGGGAAGGGAGGGTCGAAGACAAGGGGACGGACTGAGAAACTACCAGCAGCTCCAGAGAGCCCCCGGGGCCGTCTGGGATCCTCGCAGTAGCCCTGCACAGCTGCCAAAGCCCTGAATGTGCCCCCACACGTGTTCTTGTCCAGAGTGGGAGCCACGGGAGAGTGACGGCGGCTCAGCGTGGGCGGCCCCCTCCCCCTGGGGGCAGAGAAGGCATCCCTGCTCAGGTAGGCGGGTGTTGGCCCAGGGAGCCTCTGAGGCCCTTTTCACCAGGCAGATTTTGGACAGTGTGGCGCCAGCCAGCCGGGCCAATGGATGAAGACAACGGTCCGGCTGGAGACCCAAAGGGAGAGGGAGGGGCTCTGTGGGCTCCCATTAGGGAAGTGCACCACACGGACGGCTCCAGGCCGGGGAAACCCCAGACGTGTGGACCCCCGAGCAGATGGGAAAACGAGTTCTCCAGGGTCCCACAGCCAGCTTCTGCTTCCTAGCCCCTGGCACCCTCATCCTTTCTACCGGCTCTTAGGACATTACTTCATTGTCCATGTGTGGCCGTGATTCTCCGCAGACACAGGCGTGGCAGTTCAGAGACTGCATTGACCCTTGCCGGGAATGACTTGGAACGCCAACCCTTAGGCTGGCACAGAGTGGGCACTTTGCAATAAATTGATGGATAACAATAATTGTTGACTGATTGCCTGGCAGGGAGGGAATTGGATAGGATGGCCCCTGTGGACCTGCCCCACGCTGGGATTTAAAACACTTTCTAGTCCCCTCGTATTTCTTGGCACGTTTGGGCTTTTGAGATCTGAAAACCCATAAACTGGTCCAGAGTCGCTTTCTGTGATGAAAGCTGAGCCCGGATCTGGCCCGTTTTCTGCCATTCCCGAGGCGTCAGGCAATTGTGCCCTGGAAAACGGGGGCTTGGGAGCTGTCTGAGCCAATCCTGCCTCGGTCACGACTCAGCGTGCCTGCAGATTTGGGAATATAGTGTGCATTGTCATTTGGCAGAGAGGGCCTCGGAGAATGTTAGCGCTGAAAAGGCCCTCCGAGACGAGGAAACGGAGGCCGGGAGAGGGAGAGGCCCGGCTCTGCTCGCTGTGAGGGCCCAAGCTGGCTTGCAGAGCTCCTGAAAAGCACTAAGAAACCCTGAAAAGCCTTCAGGCCAACCAGAGGGACCGACGGAGAAGGAAAGACGCCAGAATACTCAGCATTTCTGGTCTCAGGAAACAGTCATTTCCTTTTGTGCCTTTTTTGGCTTCCTTGGAAGGGGAGAGAGTGCTGGGACAGGCGTCAGGAAGCTCCCCTTCCTTCCACCACTTTCCCTGTTACCTATGGCGGGGGCGAGAAATCGTCCATTTTCCGGTTTCTCGACTCTGACTCGACCTCCCATTCTCAGAGATTCCCCCTCCGCCATTACCTTTAGCCACCGCTGGGGACGAAGAACGTGCTGCTGATGGACCAGTCCTGAACCCAGAGATGGCTCTGATCATTATCCCCTTCCGAGTGAAGACTTCCCTGCAGCTGACAGCTTCAATGCCATTCACCTACAGCTGGGTCCAGGTCCTAGACTGTACCTTAGATTATTCAATTTGATACTTAAAACTCTTTTTTTTTTCTTGACCCTCACCTTCCGTTTTGGAGTCAATACTGTGTATTGGCTCCTAGGTGGAAGAGTGGTCAGGGTGGGCCATGGGGGTCAAGTGACTGGCCCAGGGTCACCCAGCTGGGAAGTGTCTGAGGCCGGATTTGAACCCAGGACCTCCCGGCTCTAGGCCTGACTCTCCATCCACTGGGCCACCCAGCTGCCCCCTTAAACTCATTTTTAGAAGTTAACAATTATTGAAATCTTTGTAGTTAGCTGCACTTTATAATGGGTCAGTGCCTTAGCTCTTTTGCTAAACAATTTGAAAATGAAATGATTTACTCATACTTCTGGGCCTTTTGGGTTAAGGTCAATTAAAAAGCTTATTGATGACAGCTCTAGATGGATTGGGGCCCTCTCAGGGTTTAGAGTACCGTATAAGTCCTTTCTTTGTAGTGCGAATTAATAGCAAAAGGAATATTGAAAATCCTCATTAGCAGGCATTTCATTTCTGGGGGGGGCCAAAGGACTCCAGAAATTCTCACAGAGGAGGGTTCGTTCCCCTCACTTGTGTCCTGGATACAACTAATAGGAATACTGCAGCCTTTGGCCCCACAAAAGAAGCTCCTGGGTTGGTGGCCAAAGGAGGGTGACACCTGGTGGACAACGCAGATATTACACTCCCTGGCTGGATCGTCCTAACAGGGACATGCTACCTTCCTGAAGCTAATTTAGACTGATCTGATTCGGTGCCTCACATCTCTCATGATGTACACACAGTCCACAGATGTTATGTTTCATTTTTAGGGTGTCCCAAAATTCGTACTAATTGAGATTGTCATTCTCCCCGGTTCGAGTTAGTAGTTTAAAAAAACATCGTTAAGTCATTCCCGTGCTAGACAAGGGACTGTAGCTTGGGATTTCCCCATTCCCGCTGGTTCATAAAGCATTAATTAGAATAAAAATCAAACAGTTCAACTGAATCCAACCAGCATTTCTCGTATCCCTACTGTTTCAGGTACTCTGCTGGCTGCTGGAGCAACAGAAACCAAGGCAGAGGCCCTCTGCTAAGGAGCTCACCTTCAGGCCCAGAGATTCAGGACCGGAAGCAGGGGAGGAGGAGGAGGAACAGCACATGCCTAGCCACCACGGACAGACCGAGTAAATACAGAGTGGATTCTGGGAGGTGGGGCTGGAGGACCAGAAAAAGCCCGCGCTGAGGACCAGGCGAGCCTCGGAAGGAGTTTGGGATTCCAACAAGTGGAAGGGGAGGAAGAAGAGCATTTTAGCTGGTAAAAGGGTGCCGTGTCTCGTGCAGGGAGTGGCAAGCAGGGTTAGCGGAAACCCAGAGAGCGACGGGGAGCCGCGTGTAATCACCCTGCCAGGGCGGGCTGGAGCCAGGCCCAGAGCGGCCGAGTTAGCAGTCAGATTCACAGAGCACTTATTTACAGCCTGTCAACACATTTGTTGTGCTGAGCGCTCTCTTCTGGCACTGCTTCAGGGAGAAAAGAACATCTAAAAGGTCCCTCCTCAAAGGCAGTTTGTAATCATGGAGGATCAGCTTGGGGTGGGGTGGCAGGATGCTGCCCCTCAAGTCTGCCGGGCCCGAGCAGTGACCCAACGTACCCGGAGCCGAGCTCAAAGCATTCAGGAAGATGAAAAGCAGCTCCCGGGGAGAAGGGCGTTCACTGGCAGCGGCTCCTGCTCTGCCAGACTCGTCGCCCATGCTCGCTCGCTCGCTCGCTCGCTCTCCCCCTCCCTCTGTGTCTGTGTCTCTGCTTCTGTCTCTCTGCCTCTCTCTCTGTCTGTCTGTCTGTGTCTCTGTCCATCTCCCTTTCTGTGAGTGTGTGTGTGTCTCTCTCTGTCTCTCTGTGTCTCTGCTTCTGTCTCTCTCTGTCTCTCTGTCTGTCTGTGTCTGTCTGTCTGTCCCTCTCCGTGGGCATCGAAGGAGCCCGGAGCTATCTGGGAAGAGAGCTGCAGTTTGGTGGGGGAACTCCAGAGGCACTGTTAGATCTGCCTCCTCCAGTCCACCAAGGCCGGTCACACCAGGCTCCGTGCTAAGAGCTGGGGGGACAAAAGGAGCCGACGGCCGTCTGATGGGGGAGACCACAAGCACTCTGTAGAGACAAGCTTGAGAGGAAAAGGCGGCGCAGCTGGCCGGCGGGAGGGCCCTCGTGTGCCGGAAGAGCCTTATTTGGGACTTGGAGCAGTTGGGGGAGCCGGGAGGGGAGCCGAGGAGGGAGAGCGCCAGGTACGGGGCACAGCCGGAGAAGAGGCCCCGAGCTAGGAGGCGGGCGGAGGGTCTCGTTCGTGCAGCGTCCGGGAGGCCGGTGTCACCGGATCGGAGGATTTCTGCAGCGAAGACAGGGAAGGTCCAAAGGAACTGGGCCTCGTAGGAAGGACTTCAGATGCCAAACCGAGGGCTTGGTTCTGAGCCTGGGGGCAACAGGAAGTCCCTGGACTTTGCTGAGTAGGAGCTGGCACGACTGGGCCGGCATTTTATCACTTTAGTGGCCGAAGGGAGGCTGGCCTGGAGCGGGGAGAGCCTCGAGGCCTCGGGCTGGCCTCTATTGCTGGGATGCAGGAACCCAGGACGACTGCTAGGCTGGGATCTTGAGGGATGGGGAGGCTCGTGCTGGCCCGTACAGGAAGAGGGAGGACAGGAGCTCCGTTTCAGACTCGGTGGGCTGGAGATGCCGACTGGACCCCCATTGGAAGAAGGCTGAGCGGCACGAGGTTGGAGATGAGACATGGAGGGCAGCAGAGAGTTTCGGGCAGGGAAGGCCAAGTAGTTCAGAGGGAGAAGAGAAGAAGCCCCAGGAAGGGGCCCTGAGGGACCCCCACACTTAGAGGTGAGGATCCAGGAAAGGAGACTGAGGAGGAGAACCAGGAGGGGACGACTTGGGGTCCTGAAAAGCTCAAGAGAAGAAGGAATCAGGGAGTGACCCATGGTGTCAGAGGCCACAGAGAGGTCCACGAGAAAGGCCAGTCGCTCACTTTGGAGAGAAAGCGGTTTGGCCTGAATGATGCCTGACGTGGGTTCTCCTAAGAGCCAGCCCACAGGGGGCAGCTGGGGAGCTCAGTGGATGGAGAGCCAGGCCTAGAGACAGGAGGTCCTAGGTTCAAATCTGGCCTCAGCCACTTCCCAGCTGTGTGACCCTGGGCAAGTCACTTGACCCCCATGGCCCACCCTTCCCACTCTTCCACCTAGGAGCCAATACACAGTACTGACTCTAAGATGGAAGGTCGGAGCTTAAAAAAATAAAATAAAAAAAAGAGGCAGCCCACCGATGGGGCTGGGGGGGGGGGGTAACGGGAGCAAAAGCGACTCATCATCCGGCCTGGCTGCTCTGCTCAGGACTCCAAATGGCCAGCTGTAAGATCCGCCGTGACCACCAGCACCTCGTGGCCGGCGAATCGAGGTGTCCGCGTGCCTGTCCACGTCCACAGGAGGGGCCACAAGGAAGGCGCAGGGTGCAAACGCCGACTGCTGGGAGACTGTAGGGCGTGGGGAGGCCGGCACCGTGTGGGGACGGGGCCAGGTGGGTTTCCCTCTTTTTCCCCTGGGAAGGGACCCAGGAGGGACGAGGGAGACGAGGCCGGAAGGTCTTTGGGCCGCACCTCTCTGAGTCTGTCCTACGAACGGGACGAGAGGATCCGGCCTGATGCCTTCCAGCCTGGCTCTTCAGAGGGCGGCAGACGGAGCCCTGGGAGGGCGCTCAGAGGCCGCTTTATCCAACTCCAGTTCTGTTTGGGAAACTCAGGCCTGCCTATGTTCAGTGACTTGCCCAAGGTCCCACATCCAGGAACTCCTAACGCATCCCTTTTCCTCCAGGAGCCCAATCTCTCAATTCACCTGGATGCTTTCATCCTTATTTTGGGACAGCTGAGAGTCTCCTTGCTATTGTCTGAAACTGGGACAGAGCAGTTCTCCCTCCCTCCCTCCCTCCTTCTCTCTTTGCTTCTGTCTGTCTGTCTCTCAACTCCTCTTTTCTGCCTTAGAATCAATACTAGGTATTGGTCCCAAGGCAGAAGAATGGGGAGGGCTGGGCAGTTGGGCTTAAGTGACTTGCCCAAAGCCACATAGCTACAAAGGGTCTGATTCGAACCCAGAACCCCAGTCTTCAGGCCTCGTGCTCTCCCCATTGAGCTGCCCCAGAGCAGTTCCCTTCGTCTGGCCACTGGGCCGTGAAGGCCAAAGCGAAGCGGAGCAGGCCAAGAGGCGGAGACTTCTCGGAATAAAGGCGGGAGCGATTCCCAGCTTGCCCTGGGCTTCCTGGAACCGGGCCAGCGCAGATGTCCCCCCCCGGCCCCCTGGGCCCAATAGCGACTGCTAGCTGCTCCTTCCCTGCTTGCCCAGGACTGCTGGGCTGAAGGAGGCTTGGCGGTGCCGCAGACAGTTGGGGAGGGCAGCTGGGAGCCGGGGCTGTGAATCAGGGAAGGGGGCCCCGCGGGGTGGGAAGGCCGATGGTCAGGGGCAGCACAGCCCGGAGGGGTGTGGGGTGGAAGAGAGGCTCCGATGAGTCCTTCTGGGCCTCGCCTGGCCCGGCCGAGCCATGGATCACTGAGCAGCCCTCCGGACCCCAGAGGCCACCTCCTTCAACATGTTCATTTTACAGAGGAGGAAACTGAGGCCTAGAGGCCGGCTCGAGGTCCCAAAGGGAGCGAGGGTGGCGGGTAGAGTCTGATGCCTGGGAAAGGAGCTGGGCCAGCCGGCTCCGCAGAGGGAGGGTGCTGAGGTCAGGCGGAGATCTGCTTCTCTAGAGGCTCTTCTCCCCGATTCACAGAGGAGGGAAATCGGGAACAGAGAGGCGAAGCCATTTTCTCGTGGGCACACAGCGAGGGGGCGTCAGATTGCACAGAACACCCGACCGCGAGTCACTCATCCACGGGGTGCCCCTGGGCAGGTCACTTGACGCTGCCTGCCTTCGTTTCCTCGTCTGTAAAAATGAGCTGCAGAAGGACATGGCGGATTCCCTCCACGATCCTTGACAAGGAGACCCCCAAAGGGTTCACAGAGGGCCGGACAGACAAGGCCAAACGTCATAAACGCGCCCACGGACACCACGAGGGCGTAGCGAGGCCGAGGCCTGCGGGAAGAGCCGGGAGGCGGCCCCGGAGCAGAAGGGAGGCCCGCACGGGCCTGAGCTCCCTTCAGAACATTCAGAGGGTGCACAGTCTGGGCAGCCGCTGGCTCAGAGGACGGGGCCGGGAGGTCCTTCCTCAGCCCCTCCCCAGCTGGGTGACCCTGGCTGAGTCCCTTCTCCCCCACTGCCCAGCCCTGGCGGCTCTTCTGCCTGGGAACCAGGAGGGAAGGGTTAGGGGAAGCCCAGTGAGGAGCCAGCGATGAGGACGGCCAGCCTCCAGGAGCTGAAAGAAGCCACCCGCCTTCTAGGCACAACACGACGCAGGATCTGAGTTCAAATCCGGCCTCCGATCCTCGCGGTGGGACCGTGCTGCCTCAGTTTCCTCCTCTGCCCCATGGGGATGGAGAGCAGCGCCCCCCGGCCAGGGCCACTTGGAGGAGCCAATGAGTTGGGGTTCAGGAGGCGCAGGACGCTCTCCTCTTTGTCTTTGGGCATCGCCAGGCATACAGGCTGGCAGATGGCCTCAGAGGCCCGGCCCGGGTCCTCCTCACCTTTTGGACCTCCTCAGACGGCTATGATGCGAGCGGAAATACGGCTGGTCATGGAGCATTTGCCTCCCCCTGCGGATGGGGGGTGCTGGCATGGCCGGGCCCCCGGCCCGCCGGCTCCTTCCCGATGGGCAGAGATTTTTTTGAGCACTTCGTGACCCGTCCCAGGGCAGGCCTTGAAGGCAGAGCTCGGGGCAGGGCCTCCTCCTCCTTCCCTGGCACCGCAGCCGCCCTGCGGGGGCACGTCTGGGCGCCTGTGGAGGGCACCCTCGTCCCCAGCGGGCACAGCCTCCCCTCACTGCTTCGAGGAGCCTCCCAGAGAGGCATCAGGAGTCAGCCTCCTCCTTAGACTCGGCGCTGCGTGCGGGCTCAGGCTGGCCCACGGCGGGTGGAGGGACGCGTCCAAGGCCCGCCTGGAGCCCCGGCCCGGCTCCCCGGCCTCCGAGCCGCTCGGTGCAGGGGCCCACCAAGGCGTCGAGTCATTCGCTCCTTCCCAAGACGTGCCCACCTCTAAGTGGGGAGGCCCAAGCGTCTCCCCGCAACGCGTCTCAAGCAATGATCAGGAAACAGCCGTCAGCCCCTCAGCAGCGTTTCCCATGAGGCACAGACTGAGGAATGCCCGGGGTAGCTGGGTCTGTGTGACCCTGGGCGAGTCACCTAACCCTGACGGCCCAGCCCTGACTGCTCTTCTGTCTCAGAACGGATTCTAAGAGAGGAACAAACAGGAAACAGGAGCGGGACCAGGTCATCTCTGATGGGCAGCTGGAGACCCAAATAGTACCCAGCAAAAGAGGAGGATTCCTGGGCAATTCGATACATCTGTTGATGTAGAGAACAGGACCTGGAGCCGAGTTCAAATTTAGCCTCAGACACGTACAAGTGGTATGACCCTGGGTAAGTCACTTGACCTCTGCCTGCCTCTATTTTTCTACTGATAAAATAAGGATAATGAGAGCATCTATCTCCAAGGTAGAACTTTGCAGGCCTCGAGGTACTAGAGAGATGGTAGCCATCACGATTGTTATAAGGACCTTGGATAAGTCATTTCACCCCTATTTGTCTCCATTTCTTATCTGAAAAATGGGCGTGCGCCCGAGCCATATCCTTGCTGAGAAGGTTCCCTGGACAGCACGTGACCTTGGCTCTTCCCTTGAACATTAGGGGTGACGCTGGTCCTCACTGTCCTCCTTCTGAGGCTGCTCTGAGGAAGGCGCTTTGCAAACCTCAGAATGCTTTATTGATGGGCTGGGATCGCTGCTGGGAGCCCCTGGTGCCTGGGGGAGAGGCTCTAAAGGGAAAGAGAATCCATCATCCTCCACCTTTCCGACGGCCTTATGAATCTTCCATGTGGCTAGACCCTCGGTGGGTGCAGACAGCAATCCTCCCAAGCCTTCTCATCCTGGAGGCCCGCTTCAGTTTGTCTTTGTACCTGCCTCGGGGCTGCTTCAGGACACCAGGGCAGCCCTGGACTGCTCATTGGCTCTGCCTTACTCTGGGGCAGTCCTGAGGCTGCCCCGTCTCTCCTTCTCTCCCTCCTCCTCTCTCCCTCTCTGTCTCTCTCTGTCTCTCTCCCTCTCCAGATTAAACAAGGTGACACAGGGCCCCTCAAAAACTGCCAAGTTCAGTTCTGTGGCTGCCATTCAAGGCCCTTTTGGCCATGTGCAGGGTGACTCACTGCCAGGCTGGCTGCTTCCAGGGAAGATGGACATTCTTCAGCCGTGGTCACTGTTGCATCTGGAGCGATGGAATTGATGTGGGAGAAGCCCAGCCAGGCTTGTGGCAGGGGCCCCTGTGACCCAGACTGCGGTCAGTCCAGAAGTGAGAGCAGAGCTGGCTTTGGAGAGGAAGAGTGGACTCGGGGGCTAGGCAGGCAGCACTAGGGCTGACGGGCCAGCCCGGGGCTCTCAGCGCCGCTGCACCCCTGGGATCAGGCTGTCCTGTTTAGTGGGGTCTCAGGGTTTGTGGCCGGAGGGCAGTGATGGTGAAGCTTTTAGAGATGGAGTGCCACTCCCCACCCCCACCCCCAGAAGGGGAGGGAGGAAGCGCTCCCATTGGCTGCTGGGCAGAGGGGTGGGGGAAGGGA
Source organism: Gracilinanus agilis (assembly GCF_016433145.1). NCBI lineage: Eukaryota > Metazoa > Chordata > Mammalia > Didelphimorphia > Didelphidae > Gracilinanus > Gracilinanus agilis. The sequence continues at coordinate 308,877,239 of NC_058134.1, forward strand.
GGCCTGTCCTGGGGCCCCTGGAGAGGGGGAGGGGAGCAGCTCTGCCCAGGTTCCTCCAGCTTTCTAGTAAGGAACTCTGGCAGCGGTAGTGACAGTGCTGGCAGCTGTGCTCACAGAGAGGCTCTGCGTGCCCTTTTCGGCACACCGACACAGGTTTGCCATCACTGCCAGAGGGAATAAGGAGCAGGTGCGGGCTCAGGGGCTTTCTCTGGAGCACCGGAGCCCTGGGGAGTAGGTTCCACGTTCCCTCATTGTCTGCCTTGTCACCGTTTGTCAGCGGGGAGAGGTCCTGCAGCCCTTCTAGAGCAGGATTGTGGGGTGATGAATTACGCCCCAGGACAACAGGAGTCGTGGATAAACAGCTCAGGCCTAGCCCACAGTGGGGGATGGGTCTGTCTGTGATTCATGCCTGGCTCCTGGGGAAAGGACGGGCTTTGTAGTTGATGTTTAACCAGGGCTCGTTGGTGAGAAGGGCCCAATGACAGAGTCTGAGGGTCCCATCCTGTGACTCCCCCTCACTGCCCACTGTCCGCCCCCATCAGAATGACCTACACTCAGGAAATCATAAGCTCTGAAGTGCTTAGGGCTAGGAAGACCTGAGTTCAAGTCCAGCCAGCAGCCTCCACCATGGCCCTGCTACTCAAGAGATTCGGGAAGCTTCCCCTTGGGGGCGATCCAGCCCCCTCCCTCCCAGTGGGAGAGCTCCTTCCCTCTGGATATGACTCCTCTGGGATGCCTTCTCTGATTTCATTCTGCTCTAGTCCCAATAGCTGGGTTTCTCTGCTCCTCTTGATGAGGGTTCCTGGTAGAAAGGCACCTGGTAGGAAAGCCTTGCATATGGAGCTTTCTCTGCTCTCAGAGCTGGGGGGAGGGGGGAAGGGCTGGGTCTGTCTCCTTTAAGTCCAATCCATCTGCCAAGACACAGATGAAAGAGAGTCACTTCCCCCACCTGCACTCAACCCTGAACATGGAACCAAACATGGAACCAGATTTCCTTGGCCATTCTGGGTTCTGGAGCAGTCAAGTCACAGGTGCTCAGGTTTGGGGGGTTCCTGCCTTCCTCTCTTCTTCCCTCCCTCCCTTCCTTCTCTCCCTCCCTCCCTTCCTTCCTTCCTTCCTTCCTTCCTTCCTTCCTTCCTTCCTTCCTTCCTTCCTTCCTTCCTTCCTTCCCTCCCT
>NC_058134.1:308878745-308910426 GCF_016433145.1 Gracilinanus agilis
CCTTCTTTCCCTCCCTTCCTTCCTTCTTTCCTTCCTTCCTTCCTTCCTTCCTTCCTTCCTTCCTTCCTTCCTTCCCTCCTTCTTTCCTCCCTCCCTCCCTCCCTCCCTTCCTTCCTCTAGAAAATGGGCATGCCATTCACTTCCCACTCCCTACTTTGCCGGGCCATCTTTAGGGTTCTAAGAAACCCCGTGATGCATTTTGGGACAGATGGAAAGGTTGCCTTTAGTGCAGACTCACAGTTTGGGGGTTCTCTTCAAAGCCCTTTTTGGCGGAGATGGGAGTGGGGGAGAAGGCAACTTTCTAACTTGTGTCTGAACTTAGGAAATGTAGACTATGTAAGCCAACTCAATTCAGTTCTATTTGTCAGACATCGATTCGATGCCAACCAGGTGCCAGGCAGTGTGGCATAGTGGAGTCTGAATGATGATTCAGTTTGGAGAGTAGAAATGAGGGGAGTGGACATTTTAGGGGTGGGGGACCCTCAGCGCAAAGGCGTGGAGGCTGGAGACAACGTTGGGAGGATAGACTGCAGGCAAGTTTGACTGTATAAAGCGTGTAAAGTTCTGGGGTGAGCCATGAGATGCCCCTCCACCCATGACTGTGCATGGTTGAAGCATGCCTGGGAGCTCACTCCCAAGGGGGCACGTTGAGAACAGAACCATCTCATGATAAGTAGGAATTGGGGGTAGCCAGGGGTCTCAGTGAATGGAGAGAGCCAGGCCCAGAGACGGGCGGTCCTGGGTTCCAATGTGGCCTCACACACTTCCTAGCTGGGTAACCCTGGGCAAGTCACTTTACCCATTGCTCAGCCCTGCCTTGGAACCAGTAATTAGCATGGAGTCTTAAAAATAAAATTAAACGGTAAATGAATCCGGCTCAAAGGAAGGTTTCTTCTGCTTGGGTAAGCCTGGCACCAGCACTCCAGTGGGGGGGGGGATCACTCTCCCCCACTCCCCTCTGCCCACTCCTTGTCTCCTGGGTCAGGGGTGCCCAGTGGCCCCCTCAGCTCCCCCTTCCGGCCCCCTGTAAGGCAGCTGGGCGACTGGCTGCTTCCGCGGGGTAGCCACCAGGGGCCATGGGTCAGGGCTGATTGACTTCTCCCAGGGTCACCTCAGTTTGGCCCCAGGAATCCAGGCCCTCCAGGCCTCGGCCTCCTCCCCAGCTCTGCCAGGCCTCTCACAAAGCCCAGGACTCGTAAAGGGCCCCATTCACTCATGTGGGAACAGTGGAATGGCCCCAGACTCCATTGACATAAAATACCCAGAGGCCTCTGGGCTCCGCATCTCTTTTTCTTTTTGGGCCTGAAAACCCCAGAAAACCGGAGGTGGGGAGGGGGGTGATGGCCATGCCCAGCTGCTCCTGCCCAGGCTGCCAGCTGAAAGAGACCCGGAACACCCTGGGCAGAAAAGCTCTGGGCAGAGAGGAGGGCATGACAAGGAGAAGAACCAGAATAAATCAAATCCTGAGGGTCACCCTAGACGTGAGAGCCCAGCCAAGCTGGGGAGGCTTCCAGAAGAGTTTCCCCGCCCTCACAGAGCTCACAGTCTCGGGAGAGAGATAGGACATGCCAGCAAATAGCTGTCCTACAAGATGAACTCAGCCTCAGTTGCCTCATCTGTGAAATGGGGATGACGATGCTTGTTGGCATTCCCTGCCTCATAGGGTTGCTGTCAGCATCAGGTGAGATCCTGTGTGTAAATATACTCATGCCCCTCTCGTTCTGCCCTCCCTCCTCTGAGCTTCGGCCCCTTCTCCTGCCCCTGAGTGGACAGGGAAATGGGGGGAGAGAGGGTCTGGGAGGCATCCAAAGCCCAGCGCTTCTGCTCAGCAGTGAGTGTGGGACAGGCCCAGCTCTCCATCCACCCATTGGCCATTCCCTCCAACGACAAGCCCCTACCACGTGCCTGACTCAGAGACAAAGAGGGATAGTCCTGCCCCTCGGGGGCTTCCGTTCTCTTTGGGGGAGAAAGCTTGTAGCATAGAAGATACGGACAGAATGATGGTGGGGAGAAGCTACTGAAGGGTCAGGCACCTCTGAAGGAAACCAGGATGAGGCGCAGGCACAAAGCCTGCACAAAGGTGTGGAGGTGGGAGATGAGGTGTTGTGGGAGGAGCCACAAGAAGGATGCTGGGCAGGCTCAGGGTAGTGGCTATCCACGCCACCTGCTGGCTAAATCCATAACTCCCACATATGGAATGCTTCAAGCTTTCCTACCACAGTGAGTGAAGTCACGTTGATGCAGCTTTTTAGGGCCTGCAGAATGCTTCACGGGTGTCGTTCGCTCCAGGCGCTCCTCCATCGGCTCCCAGAGCATCTCCCAGAACGATTCCGAGGCATTCGGGATGAGGGAGGCTCTCGAGCCACCTCTAGAGGAAGGACGGTGGGAGTTCCGGGTACAGATCTGTCCCTTGGGGGCTTTGGCTTTTTTTAAATCTATTTTTCATTCATTTTTAAAATGTCCCTACAAATCTCCATGTACGTTTTCTGAAGCTGCACGACCCGTGTTGTCTCCCTCCCCTCCCGGAGCTGATGGGCCATTCGCTCTGGGCTAGAAGGTTTGCGGGATCATCCCTGCCGGACCCAGAACGTACCACCCGCTGGCCCAGGCGGTGAGAACTTACAGCTCAGAGCTTCAGGAAACGGAGGCGGGAAATCGCATTGCGTGTCACTGGACCGATCCAGGCGCCTTTATTCCCATCTTACAAAGGGGGAGGCCGACCCAGGGAGTCCCACAGCTCCTGTAAAGAGCCACAATGCCAGGATTCGAACTCAAGTCTTCTGTCCTGAAACCCCCTCCACACCTCAGCATCCTGGTCCTGGAGGCAGCTGCGACCATCGTGGGCATGTTCAAGGAAGAGACTTCCTTCCCCCTCCTCCTTTGGCATGTTGCCGCCTGCTGGAATGTTCCAGGGGGAAGGCGGCTCCTGGTGACCTCCTCCTCCAGGCAGCCAGTCAGGAATGACAGCCGGCTCTGGGGTGAGGGGTTCCAGAGGGAAGGAGGGAGGCGGGGGCAGCAGGCCCCATGCACTGGGCAGGAGGCGAGGGATGCTGAGCCCAGCCTGAGCTCTGGAGGAAGGACAGGCCTGCCAAGGGTTGGGTGCAAAGCACAGAAAGGGCCAGGACGGCTGGGCCAAGGGAGGCAGACAGACAGACAGACAGACAGACTTCCTGCAGCTGATTTCTTGGGGCTCCCAATGAGGTTCTCGGGCCCAGCAATCTGTGATGATGACCCGCACAGGCACCCATGGAGGAGGCCCCAACAAGCTCACTTGGCTCCTTGTACTAACGGTGAACTCACTACCTGGGAGGGCACTAAACTGAGGCTTGTTAGTGGTGGGCCATTTGGCTCGCGGCCTTAGATGACCTTCAGGATGCTGGGGAGAGTCCGGAGGCCTCGGGTCTGCAGCTGCGTCTGGACGCCCCTGCGCACGCGAGTCGCCGCTGCCTGCCTCAGTTTCCCCGGGTCAGGAATCCATCCCGGGAGCGGAGAAGAGGCAGCCGCTGGAGGGAGACAAAGGCTTCCAAGGAGGCTCTCCTGGGGCGGCTCGGCTGGAATCCGGGGAAGAGATGGGGGCGGGGCGGGAGAACTAGAGGGGAGGCGGTCACGTGGCCGGGTCCCGCCCCGCCCCGCCCCTCCTGCCCGGGATCTGGCGGCGCCCATTGTTCTGGAGCGATACCCAGAGCTCCCCGCGGCGGCCCGGTCCGCTGATGCGGGGAGCCCGAGACGCTACCTGGGCGGGGATGACCCCGCGGAGGCGGACCACGCCCAGTCCTGGCTCCTTCCCAGCTCCAGGCCTCCGTTTTTCCATCTATAAAATGGGCGCTCTGTTGGCAGGGAGGTGGCGCCCCGGGGTGCGGTGCTAGGCCTAATAAGGCTTTCCTTAAGCCCACCTTGTGAAGGGGGAGGGGAGGGGAGCAGGGCGGCATCAGGCGGCCCCCAGCGCTGCCCGCCAGAAACTCCGAGTGCCCCGGGGCCAAACCGGCTGCCTTCCAGGGCCCGCTCCATGGGGCCTGGGGGCTCGGGGAGTCCTGCTGGCAGCTGCAGGCCTGCGGGAAGGCCCTGGGCACGGATGGGGGGGGCTGGGGGCTGCCCCTCGCGCCAGGCTCCCGCTGCCAAGGCGCCACGTCCGGCTGGGCAGTGGCTCTCTCGGGCCCTGTTCCCTGAGCGGCAGGCGGCTGCCTGCGGCCACCCTCGTCCCTCCGGGAGTCCTGGCAGCTGCTCCGGCCCTTCTGCGCGGCCTGGAGGGAGCCGGAGAACAGAAAGCGCCCCGAGGCGGAGGCAGAAGGGCCCACACAAACGGCTAAATCAAGCAGTGCCGGCTACTAGACAGACAGGGCCCGGGGTGCCAGGGCAGTGCCCCTCCTTTACCAGCCTCAGTTGCCTCATCTGTAAAATGGCAGGCGGGACCCTCCCGAGAAGGCTTCCGCCCCCCCCAGCAGGCGCCTTCCCCCTGGGCTCAGCGTCACCCTGGGCGGGACACGGGGCTGCCAGGCGGCTCAGCGGGCCCAGAGACGGGAGCTCGTAGGCTCCAGTCTGGCCTGTGACTCCTCTTAGTGGTAGGACCCTGGCGGGTCGCCTCAAGGGAAGGGTTCAACCAGAAGCACTCGTAAGCGGGGCCTCCTCTGGGCACCCGGAAGCCCGCAGCAGGCGGGTCTCTGGGGTCTGGGAGGGGAGGCATCCTGAGGAGAACCCCAGCAGGGCCTCCCTGCCGCCCTCTTCACGCCTGGCTCTCAGGCTCTCCAAGCCGGAGGGGGCGCCCAGGGGGCAGAGCTGGAGGGACCCTGGAGGCCCAGAGCGAGTCCTCCCGGGACCCAAATGCTCCGGAGTGTGTCTGCCTTGGCGTCCTGGAGAGAGAGCGAGGGCTGGAGTCAGAGGAGGGCAAGGAAGGAAGGAACAGCCGTTTATTAAGCAGAGGTGGGTGCGACTCATCCCCATTTTACAGATGAGGAAGCTGAGGCACAAGGAGGCCCTGGGACTTGCCTAGGGCCACACGGCTGGGAAGCATCTGAGCCAGATTAGAACTCTGGTCTCCCTGCCTCCAGGCCCAGGGCTCTACCCACTGGACTACCCTGAGTTCAAACGCTGACTTTCTCCCTTAATGGGTGTGTGTCACTGGACAAATTCATTCATTTCTTTGAGGCTCGTTTCCCTGGTCTGTAGAATGGGAGTGAAATGGGGGGGGGGGGGCACTGTGACCTGTCGGAGGCAATGTGAGGCTTCCCCGGCCTGGCCTTGGAGTCAGCAAGGTATGGGTTCAAATCTTGGTCAGAAAAGGTGCAGACAAGGCCCTTAGCCTCAGTGTTCCCCTCTGTCCAGTGGGGAGAGTACTAGCACAAATCAATGGGCCAGCCCGGTGAGGCAGGCGCTTTGCTTGTCCTCATTGTCCTGCTGGGAGAACCGAGGCTGGGCGGGGGGAGGTGCCCTTCCCAGGGCTGCCCAGACCTCAGCCCAGGCCTCCAGGCTCTACGTGGGATGCTGCTAGAATCACGCGATTCCCCTCACCCTTGGGGAGACATTGGCCAGGCGGGGGAGGCAGGACTGGAACCCGTCTCCCTGCTGCCCGTTTGCCGATCTCCGTCCCAGCCGCCCAGTGAAGACCCCGAGACCCAGCTGGGGGGGGGGGGCGCATCCATTCGTCTTGGGGATGGCTCGGCCCCGCCATGCTCTCTCACTGCTTCAGCCCTCCTTTCTTCACCAGCGGGTGCCCCGGGCGCCGCCTTTGCCCCAGCCCTGCCGCGGGCCCCATGGGCTTCCTGCCTGCCCGGGGTCCCAGCTGGAAAGTGCTCTGAGTGGGGAGAAACACGGAGCCAGGCTGAGGCCGGGAATGGGGGGGCTCCTCGCCACGGTCAGTCAGGAGCCGGGAGCCTCACGCAGATGGCTCTGTTGGTCCGAAACCTGCTCAGCAGCCCCCAGGGTGGGAATGGGGGGGGGGATTGGGCCCCCGGGCTGCTGGCCCTCTGGGACACCCCCTTCCTTGAGGCCTGAGATGGTGGGAAGGACGGCAGAGATGAAAGAGCTGCATTTTAAGCCTGAGGATCCCGGTTCAAGCCCTCCTTCTGCCCCCTGAGCCAGCCTCAGGGACAGTGGAGAGAGGGCTGGATTTGGAGTCACTTGGAGACACAGACTGTGTGACCTTGGGTGAGTCAAGTGAAAAAGTCCTCAAGCATTAGAAGAGGGGCTCGGGGCTGGTTTGGGCCCTGCTGGTGAGCGTGTGGCCCATGGAAGGAGGCTCCACCTGGGCGCTCGCTTCCTCTGGTCTCTCAGGCCAGGCTGTCTATGCTTGGCGTCAGCTGGGGGGGCCTTGACCCCCACCGAGGGCATCGGGGGGGGGGGACCCTTTACTGATTCTGGCACATTCCTGGGAAGCGGCTCAGCCCCGCTGGGGAGGAGGAAGGGAGGACAAGAGGGAGTCGCCGTCCGGGCGGCCCCAGACTCTGGGAGCTGACGGGCCGGGGATGGTTTTCAGCAAAGCTTCTGGCTCCCCCGAGTCGTGTGTGAAGGGGGGAAGCATGGCGGAGCTCCCCAGACTCTCAGTCCCTGCCCTCGCCTTTGGCCATCTCGGGCCTCGTAAGGCCTCTCTGGCTTTCCTGCAGGTCTCCTCTGTGCAGTTCCAAGGCCCTCGGAGACCCTCCTCTCGGGGGAACCCGGCTGCCCAGGGTCTCCCCCCGAGTTGCAGGAAGCAGCAGGTGACACACTGAGCTGTTTGGGTCCTCGAGGCTGACGGTGGGGGCGTCTGGGTTTGGGGCTGCGGCTCGAGCGGGGGAGCCTGGAGGCCGCCAGATTGTGCCCGAGAGAGGCCGTGATGGGCTGCTCTAGGCCGGGATCCATCCGGGTGTCCTCCAGCCAGGGCAGAAGGGGGCGTCCCCCAGACTTTACCTGACAGGCGATCCAGCACCCAGCACCCAGCCTCCGCCAGGAGCCCTCCCTCCTTCTCCTGCGAGTTGGGGCCAAGCAGATTCTGGCTCAGAGCCCCTCTCCCATAGCAGCCCTGCGGCTGCCATGCCCACTCCCAGGACCCTTTTAGGCCACGAGGCCCTTAGGAGTCCTGGGCAGCTGGGCATCAACGCATCCCGAGCTTGTGGCCGATTCTGGCCTCTGGCTCTTTCTCATTGGACTGCCATCGACTCAGTCTTCCCAACGGGCATTTTTGTGGCTTCTTTCTGAACCTTAGGCCTTACGCTTCCACTTGGGCATGGAGGGGGCTCAGTGGACCCGAGTTCAAATCTGGTCTCGGACAGTTCCTCTCTGCGTGTCCCTGGGCAAGTCATTTAACCCCGTTAGCCTCAGTTTCCTCATCTGTAAAACGACCTGGAGAAGGAACTGACAAACTACTCCAATGTCTTTGCCAAGAAAATACCACAAACTCTCACACACAACCGAAACGACCGAATGACAAATTCTCCTCATTCCTTTTACGGTAAATCTTCCTGGGAGACAGCTCGGTGGCACAGTAGGTAGAACCCTGAACTCAGAGCCAAGAAAACTCAAGTCTGCACCCTGCTTCTTACGTGAGGCAATGTGGGGACACTGCTAACACCTGTGTGACCAAAGGCTGCTCTAATCACTAACGTTTTCTTGCCTCAGTTTCCTCCTCTGTAAAATGGGAATAACAATAGCACCTACCTCCTGGGGTTGTTGTAAGAATCAAATGAGATCCTATGGGCAGGGGCTGTCCGAACCTTAACTGCTCTCTGGAGGTCAGCCGTGGGCTCTTCCTTAGAGTCAGCCGCATGGAGCCATTAAATCAGTGCCTAGAGCCTCAGATTCACTTACAGTAGTCCTTCTTCCTCCCCTCATTTATATGGAGATTCCTGTCACTTCTTCACCCTATGATCCCGGCACTCCCTCTCACGAAACTCTAGTGGCCCCCCCTTGCCACCAGACCACGGAAAAGTCACTCGTCTGACTTCAGGGAAGTTCCTTCCGCTCCGGATCTCGGTTTCCCCCTCTGTAAGAGGAGGGAGAGGAATCGGATCAGGCGCTTGCTGGGCTTCTTCCCCCTCAGACATTCCACATCAGATCCTAACTACAGAGGGGACTTTCCCCTCCCCCCGAAGAGCTTAAAGTTTCCTTGAGGGTCAGCCAGGGGTATGTAAAATACTTGGTAAAGGGGTCAGCTGGGTGGCCCAGTGCCTAGAGAGCCAGGCTTGAAGATGGGAGAGATCCTGAGTTCTAATCTGGCCCCAGACCCTTCCTCGCTGGGTGACCCTGGACAAGTCACTTCACCCCATGGTCTAGCCTTGACCGCTCTTCCGCCTGGGATCCAGTACTAAGGATCAATTCTAAGACAGAAGGAAGAGATATGTTGTAAGGCTGAGAGTCTAGTAGAGATTTTCCCAGCTTGAAAACTGTCAGGAAGGGAGTTTTGTCCTCAGCTAAGGGAAGAGAGAAGAGGGGAAGGGCTCCATGGCTTTCTCAGATCCTTCACAAGCCCCCAAGCCCGGTTTACACAGCTCCTACCCAAAGGGCTTCCTCTTCTAAGGCCACTCTTGTTCTCAAGGCCAAGGCTTGTTCTCTCCCTTTTTCCCCACAATTGGAAGTGGACTTCCCACTTCAGGCTGGTCACCACCCTTTACCAGACCCGCTTGGGCCCCGTTCTAGAACACTCTACCCTGAGGATGAGGAACAGAGACTTTCCCCTCTGTGAGCTTCAAGCAAACAGCCAGTTTGTTCTGGTTGATCCCCGGAATCTTTCTAGTTTGGGCATTCTCTGGTTCTACTGGCGCCATTTTGTAACACTTCAATCATTCTACAGGAGTGAGTCGCTGTTCTGTAGTGAAGTCTGTCTTCAAAGCAGGCCTCTTCGAGGCTCTCCTAGGAGTAAGCTTTGGGGTGGTGCCTTTTCAGACCTAAAACTTTGAGCCCCCATCTCGGATGGCCCAACCCAAGAGCACGCTGGAACTTGGGACACGGGTGTTTGGTAAAACAAGGGGAATCTCCTCCCTCAGGCCTTACAAGTTCCTCCACAGGTTCCCATGACACCATCTGGAAAGCACGCAGAGCCTGGCCCGCTTGGGCTCCCCAGCTCTGGCTGGAGCAACAACCACTTTCTGCTTTTGAGACTCTGCCTTTTCTGCCACCTCCATGGCCTGCTTTCTCTCACCACGGCTGCTCTCTTGGGAGTCAGACCTACAGCCAGACCCAGCCAGCATGATGAGAATTCTCACCTCGAATCTGTTTCTGATTGATTTCCTTCCTTTGGCCTCCAGCCACATACTGGGGGTAGCCAGGTGGTGTGGTAGGCTCAGGATCAGGGAAGCAAATCTTCATGAATTCAAATCCAGCCTCTACAACTTAACCCCGGGCAAATCACTGAACCCTATTTGCCTCAGTTTCCTCATCTGTAAAATGAGCCCAAGAAGAAAATGGCAAATGGCTCCGGTATCTTTGCTAAGAAAACCCCAAATGGGGTCCCAAAGAGTGGGACACAATGGAAATGATTCAGCACAACTGGGCTACTCCGGTGATTCTGGAGCTTTCTTCTAGTTAGAAAGGCTGGAAGGGGATAAGGTGGAGCCTAGGCCTTGACTGACCCTCCCACGCACCCATTCTCTCTCCAGTTATTAGAGACATTACCTTCATTTTGGTGTCCCTAAGGGTAAGACTAAGGACCCACACACAGGTGGCACTGGTGGTCTGGTATAATGGGTTTAAATCTTGCCTCTCCTGCTTACTAGCTGTGTGACCCTAGGTAAGTCATTTCCCTACTCTGCCCCTCCATAAATTCCACTTAGAGAATGAGGGAATTGGCCTTGATTGCTTCCAAGGTCCTTTCCAGCTCCCCATCTTTGCAGCAAATAGCCTGGATGATGGCGACTGAAAGCCGATGTGGCCTTTTGAGGATTCCCTCACCCAGGGCCCAGGCCGGGGCGCTGTTACCATGGAAAGGGAAGGCCTTTGAGGCTGAGGAGGGGCCAGAGGCCCCGGTCACTCTGGTCTCAGCCTGTGCCTTAAGCCATCTCCTTCCAGGAGCCATTCAGTCAGTTGCCTTCCCGGGGTTTGGCAGTGCGGGAGCCTTTGGAGCTGGGGATGACCCGGAAGCAGGCCGCGGGGCCCCTGCAGGCTAGCCGCTCTCCTGCTGGGTGCAGGGAGTGCGGGAGCTGGAGGAGAGTGTCGAGCAGAGACAGGCAGGGCTGGAGGACTGGGAGAGCCGCCGTGCTGCCTCTTCACAGGGAGGCTTCATTTTCAAGGCGAGGCTCTGATTTGGGCTCCAGAGTCTGTACGAGGTGAAGGGAAGCCAGCGGGCGCCCGTGCTCGGGGTGAGGATCTGAGAATTTCTGGAGCCAGTCAAGGACCTGCTGACGGTGCCCGCTGTCAGAGAGGGCGCAGGCTGGGCTCAGGAACAGATAGACAAGTGGGTTCCACGGACTGTCCCCGAGGGGTCTCAGTGCCCCAAGAAAACGAGGGTGCCAGGGGCTCCTCGGGGGTGTCAGAGCTAGTGGGAAAGGCTGGGAAAAGAGCCGAGTGCGAGGCTGAAGAGCTGAGCCGGGGTCTCTGAGCGGGGGCCGCTGGTGCCTGCCGGGTGACCCCGACTTCTTCGGCTCTTCTGGGAACGGGCTGGCCTGGCACAGCGATTGTCCGGTGGCCAGACGGCTTCCCGCTCTCCCATTCTGGCTGTGCACAAGCTCTCTGTTAGGAGAGAAGGGGGCCACTCGGGACTCTCGACTTCCCAAAATGACAACCCGGAGCCCCTCCCGTGTTAGCTCAAAGGACATCCTCCATAAAAGCCAGTGACCCGAGGCAGCGCGGAGAAGAGCGGCAGCCATGCCATCCGGCCTCGGGTCCTGCCTTCGGCCTGTTGCACGGCGTCGTTGGAATAGCTGAAGAACACTGGCCTCGCACACAGACCAGCTGGACCAGGGAAAAAACGCCCTGGAGCTCACGGGCACGTGGGGCCCACCGTGGAGGCCTCTCGCCTTTCTACACGGCCATAGAAAGCGCTCGGTGACTGTGTTCCGCCTGGGTTCTAAGCACCCTCCCAGCCCTCCCATTTGCCGGGGTTCTCTCCCACCTTCTGGTTTCTCATGTTTCCAAGTTCCCTCCCAGCTCGGCCGTTCCCTAAGAGTCTAGAAATCTTCTCCCTTGGGTGCCCCGGAGCCTCCATGCCAGGGAGCTCCCCTCGCTCGCGCCATTATTCTTGTCTGAACCTGCCAGGGCCAAGCAGAGCGAGGCCGATCACTCTTCCTGAAAGGCAGCAGCCTTCCCCGTACTCGAAGAGGGCTCTCCAGTGGGTCTTCCTTCCTTCCCACAAGCCTCTCCTCTCTAAGCTAGACATCCCCAGCGCCCGCCTGCCCCCCCTCCGTGTTGTGTCCCCCACTCTCTCCCCTCCCCGGCCAGCCCCCTCAGGCCCTTTGCCAGCTCGCTCATGCCCTGCGTGGGTCTGCTCATCCTCCCTGCCGGCCTCCCAGACAGCAGAGCCAGGCCGGGCGATCCCCCCTCCCTGCTTCTCCAGGCATTTATTCCTCCGATGTCTATCACCATGGCATCGAGGCGCTGAGACAGATGGCTCCCCGGAGAATTGCAGGAACAGCATGAAACAGATTATCCATATCTCCCCGAGACATGTGCCGTCATCTATCATTGTGAGGGACCAACAATAAATATCCCTGGGGCTCCCCCCCCCCCGACCCAACGTGGGCCAGAAAAAAGAGCCGCTTTCTTCATCGATCATCCCTTACTTAATTGTGTCCTGCATCCCCCCAGCCCGGCTCGCCTTCCCCGGGAGCTGGAGATCTCGGGCCTGGAACGAGGCCAGCCTGGAGTAGATGGCGAGGATGAGGGAGGGATGATCCCAGAGAAGAGGGCTGGACCGTCTGCAAAGCATTAACCGGATCAACAGAAAGGGGCCTGTGGGCAGCCCAGCCTCCCCCCCCGCCCCGGCTCCCCCATAGGAGAACCGAGGCTCAGAGAGGGCCGGCCCTCCGCAGAGGCTTTACACAGCGCTCGAGGCTCCTTTTCCCCTCCATTTTTATGGCTCTTTTTTGGTTTTCCATCGCCCTCGTCTCTGGATCTGTCCCTCCCCTGACTCCCATGGAGAGAAGGAAAGAGAAAAGGCTGGCCAAGCGAGCCAGCACATCCGCCGGGCCCAACGGCACCCGGGCACAAAGGAAAAAGCCGGCTCTTATCTCCTCTTCGCTTGCTCATTGTAATTGCCAGATAATATCTGTAACAAGAAGAGCATCACTAAAAGGGCCTAAACGCCTCCCATCTTCTCTCCTGCCTTCATCGGGATCTCCTGTGAGGGAGGGAGGGAGGTGTCCATGATGAGCCCATCTTACAGAGGAGGACATTAAGGTCTCAAGGCTAACCTCATCTCACAGACGAGAAAACCGAAGCCAGGAATGTAGGTGACTTACCAAAGGTCACACGTAGATTCTCTCTCTAGAGCTGGAAGGGGCCTCAGAGACCTAAATGGTCAAGCCCTTCCATTGACAAAATAGGAAACTGAGGCACAAAGAGTTTAAGTGATTCATCCAGGGTCATACAGTTATTTTGATGTTGCTCCTCAGAATGGAGAAGTAATTCTAATGCCAAAGTCATCCAGACAGTGTGTCAGTGATGAGGTAAGGGCTGAACGAGCCCAACAAGCACACAGACATCTTAACGCTGCCCTCCTTCTTCTTGATGTCCTTGGAGCATAAGTGTGCCAGTGAGGTCAGAAGTGGGATCCGCACCCTGGTCCTCTTAATGCCACATTACCTTCCTCCTTCAGAATCTGAGCAGGAAGGGAGGAATTCCCCGTGAGCTCTAGCTGGATGAAGGGGTCCCTGTTGGAGGTCAGGCCTCCAGGACAAGTCATGCTTCCTCCCTGCCTGCCTCCTGGTCCTCTGACCATCCCACCCCTTTCCTCGTCTAATCTGTTGTCACAGTCCAGCAAAGGACTTCATAGTTAGCCGATGCCCAAGTCCTCTAGTCTCAAGCCTGACGGGCCACCATAGACTGTGGACTGGACCCAAGAAAGTCCCAGGAAAGCAGCATGACTGTTACTCTAAGAGCCAGCCTCAGAAATCTGCCCTGTCCTAGCTGTGGGACCCTGGGCAAGTCACTTGTCCGCACCCACCCACCCCCGCCCCCGCTGCTCCTCCGCCTTGGAACGGATACCCAGCATGGATTCTAAGGTGGGAGGTAAGGGATGGGCCATGCCGCTGATTTGAACCAGCTCCTTTCCCGACTTTGCTACTGAGGCCTCACTAATCGAGGGCTTCTGTGTTGGGAGCGAGCCAGGGAACAGCCGGGGAGGTGAGCCAACACAGGGCCCTGGGAGGAGCTCTTCTCTTACGCTGGCAGGCCAGCCTTGCTGGGGCGGGCAAGCAGGTGTGTTTGTCCTCTCGGGAGATGTCAGCGGCCCCCGGAAGAAGCTGAATCTCTGCTAAAGGAAGCGTCGCTGGGCTGCAGTGAGGAGCCGTCCACGGCCACAGCTCAGGCAGAGTCACAGAATCCAGGTTCCTCCCTTTACTTATGAAGACCCCGAAGCCAGGAAAAGTAAAGTGACTGGCTCAGGGCCACCCAGCTAGAACCGATTCCTCATTCAGCATCTTCCCACAACACTTTGGTCTCATACAGTCTGGTGGCTGCTTCTAGGGCCTACCTCGGATTCCTCGTCTCCGAGCCTCCTCGAAGACTCAGCCAGAGCCCCAGAAAGCTCTTCCCTCCCGCTCTTTACTGGTCAAATTCCTACCCCACCCCCCCACCCCCCATAAATAGCCCAACTCAGATGCAGGAAAATTTCCCCATTCGTTTCTTCCTGGACGGTAATGTCTTCCCTCTTGGTCTTGCCAGGGAGCTTTTGTTCGCCGTCCCCCTATCCGCTTAGTCCAGCCTTCCAAGAAACATTTATTAAGCGCCCACTGTTTATCGGACGCTTTGCTAGGTGTGGAGTATACAATTACAGAAACGACCCAAGTCTGCCCTCCCCCACGCAGCAGGGGCTGAATGAACGTCCAGTGAATGAGGATCATTTCAGGGGAGGGAGGCCGCGTCCGCTTTGCTTCTGGGAGAGCAGAACATCCTCCTGGTCTGGGGGGGGAAGCGGGCCATGTGGCTGGGAAAGAGGAAGTGACGGAGGAAGTGAAGGCTCCAGCTTCCCAGCGTATTGATTGATTAAGACCCACGTTATTGGGACAGAGCAGTCTCCCCGTCTCAGCTTTGGGGTGACAGATTTTTATACATTAAAAACAATTCACTGGGTAACAGTTAACCAGGACATGACATCAGGTCATCTGACCCGGAAGAGTAGCTACAAATCCCTGAAACCCGAAAAAAAAGGTGCCCCCCCCCCCGCCTGTCTGCAGCCCATCAAAGGAACATGGCGACAACCCGTGACTGGTCAGTGTGGGGACAGCCGTCAGACAAGGCTCATGGGCTGAGCTTGAGCCGTACGGTGGTGAGAAAACTTCTGGCATCAGTCCTGGGGTCTGCCCGGATTTCTGGTCAGCATCACCTGGGTCCCAGGCATGCAAGGCTGGGTTCAAACAATGCAACAAAGACCTCTCCCGATTCCCACAATTCAAGTTTTCTCACAAGTCAGAAGCTGGACCAGCCCCATCACTGGCTAAAAAGGGAACTGAGCCGGCTCCAGAACTGAGTCACAAGATGCAGGTCCCTCGGTTCTCACAATTAACCACTTGCTGCCCTAATCCCCTCAGGAGAATTTGGGGGGCGGCAGCTGGGTGGCTCAGTGGATTGAGAGCCAGGCTTGGAGAAGAGAGGTTCCAATCTGACCTCGGACACTTCCCAGCTGGGTGACCCTGGGCAAGTCACTTGACCCCCATGGCCCACCCTTACTGCTCTTCTGCCTTGGAACCAATACATAGTATTGATTCCAAGGTGGAAGGTAGGGATTTTTTTAAAGAAGAATTTAGGGGTTAGTTAGGCCGTTTCTCGTGTCTGAGAAAGTAGCTCTGAGTCATCCTCTGCCGTTATTACCGAGTAAGAGGCCAGGAGAATAGTTAGGTGCCTCAGTGGATAGAAGGCTAGGTCTGGAGTTAGGAAAACTTATCTTTATGAGTTCAATCTGGCTTCAGATACTTACTGGCTGTGTCACCCTGGGCAGGTCATTTAACTTTAACACATTTAATATTTGCCTCAGTTTCCTCATTTGTAAAATGAGCTGGAGAAGGAAATGGCAAAACATTCCAACATCTTTGCCAAGAAAACCCCAAATGGGGACATGACTGAAATGCCCAAACGGCAAAAAAAAAAAAAAAAAAAAAGACCAGGAAGAGAGACCATTCCTTCACATCTAGGCCTTTGAGACATTATTATTCCATTCTTCCTACTTATTCACTGGCCCATCTCTCACAAAATGTCTTTAATATATACTTTATACCCCAGCATGGTAAATGGGAGACGTGGAGGGGAGAAGGAGAGAGGAAATCCTCCAGGCAGAACTCAGAAAGAAACTTGGCCTGTCCCTTCGGTAGGACAAACAACCCCAAGAAACAATTCTCAAGAATCTAGATTGATTCAAGAAGGATTTTGGTCAGGTGACTTCCCTCATGGGGTTCCAGGTTCCTCATCTGTCAAATGAGGGGGTTGGGTGAGGTTCCTCCCGGCCCTGACTGGCTGTATAAGGACAAACTCTCCAGTAGCCCAAGGTCAGGTCCCTGCTGTTCTCTCTTCCCCAGCTGCTGGAGGCTGTGCCATCCCGGACTGATCACCTCTCTCTCTGGACCTCTGCCTCCTCCTCTGGAAAACGAGGACATTGGACTGAAGGATCTCTCAGACTCCTTCCAGTTCTCCTAAGGGAGCTCTCCCACATCACCACTGCTGAAGGGTCTCGGAGTCCCTCCGATTTTGGCCTTGTAGCTTTCTCTACAGTACACGGGGCACAGAATTTTGGAGCAGAAAGAAACCCCTGAGCTGGGCGCCCATTTCACTTGAGGCCAGGGGCAACCTGGAGCTCTCCCTAAGGCCCCGAGCCCAAGAAGAGGCATTGTTGTCTCATCGGGGACAAGAAGGGCCAGAAAATGGGGGGACGAGGCATTGTTATTTGGAGAGAGGACAACCAATAGAGGGCCCAAGGGTTGCCCAGGTCCCCATGAAATCGCCAAAGTCCAAGAAGCACTTATTATACGCCCACTATTTGTCGGGCATGCTGCTAGGTGTGGGCTATACAAAAACAAGAATGAAATCATGCTAGCCTCCAAGGAGCTCTACTACGCTGTATGCCAGGCACACAATCACCAAATGAGCCAGACCCTGTTGGGAAGGGTGAATCGCTGATGGAAGTTTTCCAGGGGAACCGGAGGAAGGAAAGAGCACGGATCTCCGAGGCTGAGGAGGTATGGGTGGGGCACCATCCCTTCTGATGAAAGGAGCTGCCATTGTTGAGACCCAGAACTACTGACTGATAACGGCTCTGGAGATAGCTCTTTCTAAGTGAGAGCAATGAGCGGTAAGGAGCCTGGCTGGGAGCTAAGGGGAACTCTGGCTCTCTCAAACAGGGGAGCTGTGGGGCCTCTCCATCCTGTAATGCCTAAAGAGGAAGGAAAGGAACTTAAATAAGCCACAGAGACACCTACCGCATCAGAGCAGCCTCCTTTGGGAAGGAGAGGTGCTCCTCCTCCCATAACCTAGCATGGCCTTCGGACTCCTTGGTCTCATCCTACTCCCATGGATCTTTCAGCCAGGAGGTGGGTGTCCTTTCTCTTCCTCCCTCCTCTGGTTCCATGGCATCTAGCTCCCCCAGCCCCCGCTCCCTTTCTGGGGCTTTAGGATAGTGGGATTAGCTCAGAGGCTTCATTTTACAGAGGAGAAGCCTGAGAGCCACAGAGACTGGAATAACTTGTCCCAGGGCAGGTCGGACATCAAAGGTGGGTCTGGAAGCTGGTTTCTCTGACCCCAGAACACAGGAATTGGCATTATCCGCTAGAGGCAAGATCTCCGAAGGTCCTTGAATGACACAGTTAGACCTGTGCTTTAGGAACTCTAACTCAGCTTCGAGAATTCTGGGAAAGTTTCTCTGGATGCAGTGTTCAGGGTCTCTCTCTTGCTTGGAGTGTGATTCCTTTGGTTGTGGTTGTCATTTTAAACTCTCCCCTTCTGTCTTGGGATCAGTACTAAGTTTCTGTTCCAAAGCAGAAGAGTGGTAAGGGCTGGGCAATGGGGGTTAAGTGGCTTGCCCGGGGTCACCCAGCTAGGAAGGGTCTGAGGTCACATTTGAACCCAGGACCTCTCATTTCTAGGCCTGGTTCTCCATCCACTGAGCCACCCAGCTGCCTCTTAGAATTCCATCCTTAACTCACTCGTGTTACTCAGAATCGGTCTGTCTCCCATCGGCACTTTCCTGAAGCTGCCCTGGTCCAGATGACAAAAGAGCCCGAGCCTCTGCCTCTTCTCCCCTCTCCTCCGCCGGCCCCCATCCTGAACAAGCAACTTCCTAATGGTCACCTCCTGTTATTAAAAACAGACTGGTGTTTTCCTCTATTGCAGCAAGAGTTGATGCAATTGGAGAAATTCTCTTGCATGAGGCCTGGAAACAAAAGGAAGTCACTGAGAGCCCCTTCAGGGTTCTGGGCTTCAGGGCTAGATTTTGTCTCTCTCGCTTCCTAGTCCGGGTTTTGATGCTGGCCGGTTGGCATCTCAGCTGCTGTTGGGAATCTCCCCCTCCCAGCCTAAGCGGTGACCCTCATTTGATTTCTTCTGCTGGCCTCACCCTTCACCTTGAGCTACCCTAGCTCCTTCTTCTTTCTCTAAGTTGATGTGCTTTTGCAAAATTAAATTTTTAAAAAGTAAAATGAAAAGCCATCTTTCTTGCCTCCCATCTCCCTCCTAACCCCATGGAGAAAGAAAGAAAGAAAAGCCAAACCCTTGTCACAAACGTGTAGAGTCAAGCAGAGCAAATCCCCAGGTTGGTTGTGTCAAAGGAACCCAAAACGTCTCATTGTGTACCCCGAGGCCTTCGGCCATCGATAGGCTTTCTTAGGAGCTGGACTGTGTGTATCACTGAGAGCTCTGGTACCCTGGCGGCTCACTGCACTGATCTGAGCCCCTGGTCTTTACTAGCGTCTTTGTATACAATGTTCTCCTGGTTCTCCTCCCCTCGTTTTGCATCAGTTCATGCAGATCTTCCCAGGTTTTTCTGAACCCATCCATCCCCTTCATCATTTCTTTTGAAAAAATTTTATATTATTTCTAGTTACATGTAAAAACAATTCTTGATGTCCATTTAAAAAATTTCTAGTCTCCAATGATCTCCCTCCTTCCCTTTTCCCCTTCTCGAGAAGGCAACCACCCTGATACAGATTGTACATGTGCAGTCACGCAAAACCCACTTCCTGGTTTCTAGGAATTTCTGCATCTACGCCTGGAATATGTGAAGTAGCGTTCCACATTCTTTAACCCCTCCCCTCCCTCTTTTTAGATCATAAAAACATAACCTAATCAGCCCCAGACCTTCTGCCTAGTTAGACTCCCTCTCTGAGCCCTGATGATAATAGGGTTCTGAGAGGACCCACATGTCATCTCCTTGCTAGCCTAGTCTGACCCCTTATGATCGTTCTCTCACAATTACTTTTTTGTGTTTCTCTTCATGCCTGTTTTTGTATTTTGAAGTGACCACATGGCGCAGGTCTTTTTTATCAGGAATGCTTGAAAGCCTTCTATTTCATTCAAATCCACTTGTCCCTTCGGAGGAGCATGCCCAGTTTTGCGGGGTAAATTATTCTTGGTCATAAGTCTATATCCTTCGAGTCCTGGAATATCGTATTCTAGGTAGAGGTGACAGCTAAATCACACCACACAGTACTTTGTCTCAGAGTCAGGAAGCCTGTGTTCGAATCCAGAGACTGACACATTTTTTATTAAATTTTTTTTTCTTTTTTAAACGCTTAACTTCTGTGTATTGGCTCCAAGGCAGAAGAGTGGTCAGGGTGGGCAATGGGGGTCAAGTGACTTGCCCAGGGTCACACAGCTGGGAAGTGTCTGAGACCGGATTTGAACCCAGGACCTCCCGTCTCTAGGCCTGGCTCTCCATCCACTGAGCTACCCAGCTGTCCCCTAAAATTTTTTAATTATGAATTTATCAATTAATGAAAACAACAATAATAATAGCTAACATGTATATAGGATTTCTGTGTGCTAAGCACTCCATCATTGTTATCTCAGTCAAGCCTCACGATAACCCTGGAGGTAGGGGCTCTTATTATCTCCATTTTAGAGATGAAGAAACTGAGGCAAACAGAGATTTAAGTGACTTGCTCAGGGTCACACAGCTAGTAAGTGTTGTCTACGTCTGGATCTGAATTCAGGTCTTCTTCACTCCAGGCCTGTCTTGGCACCACCTACCTGCCAGTTATCATGTGTCAACAGATATTTCTGTGTACAAGGGAACAAGAAACTTGTGTAAGAAACTCTGGACTTAGTTTCCACTGGACATGTGCTCTCCTGGAATGAAGGACAAGAAGGAAACAGCCTCTGCCCTCGAGGAGCTTACACTCTCTGGACTTGGCTCCCATTCCCTCCTTGCCTCCCGATCCAGGTCAAGGCTAACTTGTCCTTTCTACAGTTACCTCCCGTTTAGCCTGTCCGTAGCTCATTTCTACAGAGCAGTTAGTTGGAACCTCCCCCCTCCCCCCCGCCATTAGACTGGAAGCTCATTGAGGGCAGGAGCCCCATTTGCTCTTCCTTGCATCCACAGCGCATACTTGTTGGCTTGACCTAGAGAAGGAGCGAAAAACAAATAATAGAGGCCAGCAAATGTCTTGGTTTTCTTCTCTCTAAAGAGAGAGTCGTTCTAGATGGAGCATGGATTGGCTTCTGCTGTAGGTGGTGCCATGGCTCCGGGCGTGACGTTGTGCAAGTCACCTCCCTTCTCGGCCTCACTTTCCTCATCTGGAAAATGGAGGTGTTGTACCCGTCCTACCTCGAGTGAGAAAACACGTATTTGTGAAGCTCTGGGTACCTGCCAGGGCCGGAGCTGGTATAATTAGGGCCCTGCTCTCCGGGCACGGCGCTAGGCCCTGGCAGTGATCTGGGTAGCTTTCCCACCCATATTCGGAATGACAGCTCTGCCCGGCCCTAAAAGCCCTCCCGCCCGTCCTAGATGGCGGCCTTCTTCCCCGCCCTCTGCTCCTTCTCTAGGCCTTCTCTGTCCTCCTTCCCTTTCCCAGCCGAACCCCTAGAAAGAGGCATGTCCACAGTTCCCCCTCCCACGTGCTTCTCCTCCTGGTCAGCAGCAGAGCACACACATGGCAATGTCCCTCCTCTGATGGCATTGTCCTCCCGGTCTGAGGGTGATGGTGGTCAGGCTGGTCATGCCGCAGTGACTGCCTGTTACATGCCGCCTCAGCTAGGCTGGCATGCCTGCCCTGTGAGTGGCAGTTGGAGGACATTACAGTGGGAAGAGAACTGACTTTGAATCCAGAGGGCCTGGGTTCAAGTCCTGCCCCTAGTCAAGCTCTTTAATGTCTGTGAGCCTGTTTCTTCCCATTAAAGGAGAGCTGGCCTTGGTGTCGCTGAGGTCCCTTCCATCTCCAGCTGTGTGCAGGGCTTCCTATGATTCCCGAGTTGACATATGAAGCTCCGAGGTCACTAGACGCTCTCTGGTCATCTTTACCCAGAGGCCCCTCAAGCATCCATGGCCTCATCTTCACCTCTTTCTCAACCAATCAGCCCTCCCTCAAACTTCCCTACTTCTGTCCGGGCATCATCCAGCTTAGCAGCCTTGGACTCATCCTCCGTTCTTCCTCCGGCCCTTCTCATCAGCTCTTTGTGGGTCTTTGTGCCACTGAGCAGTGGCCGTGCCAGCCGCCCGCCCGGACACAGGCGCAGCCCCCGCATGCCAGCGCTCGAGCAGAGAACTTAAAAATGATCTGGGCCTGACTTGCCTAGATTGGCTGTCAGTATTGATTGAATTCATCAGATAACATCGCATCCCTTGACGTTTCAGAGCCCTCGCCCATGCATCAAAGCACCAAGGTCATCTGTGCCCTGGCGGCGGCGGCGGCGGCAGCGGCGCTCCAAGTAGCAGGAGCCCTGAGCCCGGATCATGAATTTACATGCTTCTGACCCGGCGGCCTTAAAATAATGACTTCAGGAAGGACCTGGCGACGGCAGGAGCCTGCTTTTAAAAATAGATTTCCCCCAAATCTTAAAGACCAGATTAATTACAGTGGCTGATCCCATCCTCCTCCACGGGACACCTCGAGGCCTGGAATGGGGGAGGGGGGGGAAGGGCTCCAGTCCCAGGAAGGTGAGTTGATGAGCAGGGACTGGGCCAGGTCCTTTAGAGACAGGGCATTCTATCTGCTGATCCCTCCTTTCCTTGGAGTAATTGGGTGAAAAGAAATGGGAAAACATGCCAGGCTTCCTATCAATTAGAGTTCACACCATAGGCCAAGAGGTGGAAAGGACCTCAGAGGTCACCGAGTTCAGTCTTCTCACTTTACAAGTAGGGAAACTGAGGCTCATGGATCTTAAGTGACCTGTGCTAACTTGCACCACTGGGACCATGGAATCATAGGACCCCGAACTAAAGAGGACTTGAAAAATCAGCTGGTTTAAGCCCTTGATTTTATAGATGAGGAAACTGAGGTCCTGGGAATTCTTTGCTGTTGATCACTTTTTTTTTTCCTTTTAAAATCTTTATCTTCCATCTTAGAATCAATCCTGGGTATTGGTTCCAAGGCAAAAGAGTGGGAAAGTTTGGGTAATGGGGGTGAAGTGACTTGCCCAGGATCACACAGCAGGGACATATCTGAGGTCAGATTTGAACCCGTTATCCTGACTCCAGACCTGGCTCTCTCTTCACTGTGCTACATAAGTCGCCCCGGAGTAGTAGCTGGGTTTTTCCTTTCCCATTTGCTTTATTTATTTGTTTGTTTTTAGACAATTCCATGTAAAAACAATTTTCCACCTAAGTTCTCCAAAGTTACGCAATCCAAATTTTCTCCTTCCCCTCTTCCCTCCCCTCTCCTGGAGCTGGCGAGCACTTCAGTCGGGGTTATACGTGTATCATCATGTAAAACATATCTCCATATTATTCATTTTTGTAAGTGAATAATCTTATAAAACTGAAACCCCAAATCATAAACCCAAATAAACAAGCGATAAATCATCTGCTTTCATTCACATTCTGACTCCAGCAGTTCTTTCTCTGGAGGGGATGGAGGGCGATCTTTGTCATAAATCCCTCAGAACTGTCCTGGATCATTATGTTGCTGAGAGTAGCTGAGTCTGTCACATCTGATCACTCCACCATATTGCTGTTACTGTGTCCAGTGCTTTCCTGGTTCTGCTTATTTCGCTCCACATCAGTTCTTGGAGGTCCTCCCAGTTCTTTCTGAAATCATCCTCTTCATCATTCCTATAGTGTTCCATCACCAGCATCTACCACAATGTGTTCAGCCATTCCCCAGTCGAGGGACACCCTCTTAGTTTCTAATTCTTTGCCACCACAAAGAGCGCGGCTATGAACATTTCTGTGCAAGTAGGTCCTTTTTCATTTCTTTTTATCTCTTTGGGGTACAAACCCAGCAATGCTATGGCTGGATCAAAGGGCAGGCAGTCTTTTAGTGCTCTTTGAGCATAGTTCCAAATTGCCAGCCAGAATGGTTGGGTCAGTTCACAAATCCACCAGCAATGCATTAGTGTCCCAATTTGGCCACATCCCCTCCAGCATTCATTACTCTCCCCTTCTTTCATTTTAGCCAATCTGCTAGGTGTGAGGTGGTACCTCAGAGTTGTTTTGATTTGGATTTCTCTAAAGAGGGATTTAGAATGTTTTTATATGATTATTGATGGCTTTGATTTCTTCATCTGAAAACTGCCTATTCATATCCCTTGACCATTTGTCAATTGGGGGAATGGCTTGATTTCTTATAAATTTAACTTAGTTCTTTTTTATATTTGAGAAATTAGATCTTTATCAGAAAAATTTATTATAGAATTTTGTTCCCAGTTTATTGTTTCTCTTCTAATCGTTGTTGCATTGGTTTTGTTTGTACAAAACCCTTTTTAATTTAACATAATAAAAATGATTCACTTTACATCTTATTATGTTCTCTATCTCTTGCTCAGTCTTAAATTCTTCCCTCCTCCATAGATCTGACAAACTATTCTATGTTCCCCTAATTTACTTATAATATCACTCTATGTTTAATCATATACCCGTTTTGACTTTATCTTGGTATAGAGTGTGAGATACTGATCCAAACCTGATTTTTCCCTTACCGTTTTCCAATTTTCCCAGCAGTTTTTGTCAAATACTGAGTTCTTGTTCCAAAAACTGGGATCTTTGGGTTTATTGAACACTGTGCTGAGATCACTTCCTCCTAGTCTATCACATTGATTCTCCCTTCTATCTCTTAGCCAGTACCAGATTATTTTGATCGTCACTGCTTTATAGTACAGTTTAAGATCTGGCACTTCTAGGCCACCTTCCTTCACATTTTTTTTTCATCAGTTCCCTTGATATTCTTGACTTTTGTTCTTCCAGATGAACTTTGTTATAATTTTCTCTAGTTCTATAAAATAATGATTTGGTAGTTTGATAGGTATGGCACTGAATAAGTTAATTAATGTAACAACTAAATTTAGGTTTTGACTTAATATGAGAGTTATGAAAGAGGTTGCCAATTATAAAATATTAGACCCTAAATCAAAATTACTGTTAGTAGCTTTTATTTACAACAAGGTAGAGAGAGTGAAAGTGGGAAATATAGGAAGGAGGCAAAGCCTGGTCTAGCCTACCAGCCCTAAGTGCTGGTCCAGTGAAATCTGGCTCAGCCTATCTCTCCCCCTCTTTACAGAAACCAATTGCAGTTTTTCAATTTGCCTAGCACTGCCCAAGGGAGGCAGTGCATGTGGCCTTTGGAAGTAAGTGACTTGTGAGCTCTCACCTAATGGTTAGCTAGCTACTAAGTAGGGGTACTTTAAATTCTTGATTTGATTAACTAAAAATAGACAAAGGAAGAGTTAATTTTATCTTCGCAATTAATTTAGGTAGGATTGTCACTTTTATTCTCATCCTACCCATGAGCAATTCATGTTTTTCCAATTGTTTAGATCTAACTTTATTTGTGTGAAAAGTGTTTTGTAGTGGTATTCATGTAATTCCTGCATTTATCTTGGCAAATGGATACCCAAATATTTTATATTGTCTAGTGTGATTTTAAATGGAATTTCTCTTTCTAATTCCTATTGCTGAGCTTTGTTGGAAATATATAGAAATGCTGATGATTTATGTGGGTTTATTTTGTGTCCTGCAACTTTGCTAAAGTTATTAATTATTTCCACTAGCTTTTTAGTTGATTTTCTAGGATTCTTTAAGTAGACCAAAATATCATCTGAAAAGAGTGATAGTTTAGTTTCCTCATTGTCTACTATAATCTCTCCAATTTCTTTTTCTTCTCTAATTGCTACTGATAGCCTTTCTAGTACAATGTTAAATAGAAATGGTGATAATGGGCATCCTTGCTTCACTCCTGATCTTTTTGGGAGGACTTCTAACTTATCCCCTTTGCAGATGATACTCGTTGATGATTTTAGATAGATAATATTCATTATTTTAAGGAAAGGCCCTTTTATTCCTCTGCATTCTATGTTTTCAGTAGGAATAAGTGTTACATTTTGTCAAAGGCTTTTTCTCCATCTATTGAGATGGTCGTGTGATTTGTGTTAGTTTGATTATTGATATGGTCAATTATGTGGATGGTTTTTCTAATGTTAAACCAGTCTTGCATTCCTGGTATAAATCCCACCTGGTCAGAGTGAATAATCTTTGTGATATGTTTCTGTAGTCTCTTTGCTAGTATTTTATTTAAGATTTTTGCATCAATATTAAGGAAATTGGTCTGTAAAAATCTTTCTTTGTTTTTGGTCTTCCTGGCTTAGGTATTAGTACCATATTTGTGTCATAAAAATAATTTGATAGGACTCTTTCTTTGCTTATTTTGCCAGTTTGTATAATATTGGGATTAATTGTTCTTTGAATGTAGGATAGATCATGTAACCGTGTTAACTTTTCTAAAAAATAAAAATTATTATTAAATAAATGTAGGATAGAATTCACTTGTGAATCCATCTGGCCCTGAGGATTATTTTTTAGGGAATTCATTGATGGCTTATTCAATTTCTTTTTCTGAGATGGGATTATTTAATATTCTAGTTCCCATTTTGTTAATCTAGGCAATTCATATTTTTGTAAATATTCATCCATTTCACTTAGATTGTCAGATTTATTGTCATATAATTGGACAAAATAGCTTCTAATGATTGCTTTAATTTCCTCTTCATTAGAGGTGAATTTACCTTTTTCATTTTTAATATTGGTAATTTGATCCTTTTCTTTCCTTTTTTAAATAAAATTCACCAATGCTCTGTTCTGTGGGATTTTTTTTAATAGAACCAACTCGTAATCTTATTTATTGGTTCTATAGTTCTTTTACTTCCAGTTTTATTAATTTCTCCTTTGATTTTTAGGACTTCCAATTTAGTCTTTAGTTGGATATTCTTCATTTATTTATTTATTTGTTTGTTTATTTAAAAACCTTTAAGTTCCGTCTTGGAGTCAATACTGTGTATTGGCTCCAAGGCAGAAGAGTGGTAAGGGGGGTAGGCAATGGGGGTCAAGTGACTTGCCCAGGGTCACACAGCTGGGAAGTGTCTGAGGTCAGATTTGAACCTAGGACCTCCCGTCTCTAGGCCTGGCTCTCAATCCACTGAGCTACCCAGCTGCCCCCTTTAGTTGAGTATTTTAAATTTGTTCTTTTTCTAGTTTTTTTAGTATACTAAATTCATTAATTTGCTTTTTCCTCTATTTTATTGATATAAGTGTTCAGGGATATAAATTTTCCCCTGAGTACTGCTTTGGCTATATCCAATAAATTTTGATATGATGTCTCCTCATTGTCATTCTCTTTAATGAAATCAGAGATAACTTCTATGATTTGTTCTTTGACTAACCTGCTTTGAAGAATTAAATTATTTAGTTTCCAATTAATTTTTAATTTGCCTTTCCACACTCCCTTATTGATTATAATTTTTCTTGTATCTGATCTGAAAAAGTTGCATTTATTATTTCTGCTTTTCTGCATTTGGGTATGAAGTTTTTATGCCCTAGTATATGGTCAATTTTTGTGTATGTTCCAGGTGCTGCTAAAAAGAAGGTACATTCCTTTTTTATCCGCATTCAATTTTCTCCAGATATGTTAAATCTAACTTTTCTAAAATTTCATTCACTTCCTTTACTTTTGTTTTGTTTTGTTTTGTTAAATTTGTCTAGTTCTGATAGGGGAAGGTTGAGGTCTCCCACTACTAGAGTTTTACTATTTCCTCCTTAAGCTCTTTTAGTTTCTCCTTTAAAAATCTGGAGGCTATACCATTTGTAAGTATATGAACTTGGCTATGACATTCCTGGGAGTTGTTATTTGGGGATTTATTGTAGGAAGTGATCCATGAATTCTTTCAATTTCTAGTTTACCCTCTTGTTCAAGAATGTCAGGTAGGGCAGCTGGGTAGCTCAGCGGATTGAGAGTCAGGCCTAGAGACGGGAGGTCCTAGGTTCAAATCCGACCTCAGACATTTCCCAGCTGTGTGACCCTGGGCAAGTCACTTGACCCCCATTGCCCACCCTTACCACTCTTCCACCTATGAATCAATACACAGAAGTTAAGGGTTTAAAAAAAAAAAGAATATCAAGGCAGTTTTCTTTGATAATTTCTTATAATATGATGTCTAGGCTTTTTTTTCATATTACTCATTACCTTCCTTATCTCTTTTAATCAGCTCTATATTTGATTTAGCTTATTTGAGATCATGATTGCTATTCCTGCTTTTTAAATCTCAGTTAAAGCCCAATAGATTCTTCTCCATCCTTTTACCCTTATTCTAGCTACTTCAAATGTGTTTCTTATAAACAATATATTATAGGTTTCTGATTTTTAATCTGCTCTGCTCTCTGCTTCCATTTTTATGGATGAGTTCATGCCATTTACATTCACAATTATGATTATCATCTGTATATTCCCCTCCATCTTGTTTTCCTCTTTTGATTCTGCACTTTCACCTTTCACTCTGTCCCTCTACACAAGTGTTTTGCTTTTAATCACTCCCCCTATTCTCCCTCCCTTATATTGATCCCCTTCCCACTACCACCTTTCATATTCCCTTCATACTTTTCTATAGGGTCTTTAAATCACTCCCCGCAACTTCTCCATCCCTTATATTACTCCACTTCCTACCATTCCCTTTTTACTTCTCTAGGGTGATATAGAATTCTATATGCCAATTAATCTGGCTATTATTCCCTCTCTGAATAAATTCCAATAAGAGTAAGGTTTAAGGATTGCCTGTTACCACTTTCATCTTCCCTCCACTGTAATAGTTTTCCCTTCCCCTCTTTAAGTTTACTTCATTTTACCTCTCTCTTCCCATTTCTCTCAGAGAAGTCCTCTTTTTCACCTCTTGACTTTTTTTTGCATATCTCCCCAAATAGCTTACTACCCCGCCCTCTGTCTATGTATATACTTTTTCTAACTAATATGATAATATTAAAAAAATTTAAGAGTTACAGATATCATCTTTCCGTGTAGGACTATAAACAACTTGACCTTACTGAGTCCCTTAAATTTTTGATCTTTCTTATTTACTTTTTTATTCTTCTCTTGAATTTTGAATGTGGGCATCAGTTTTTCTGTTTAAGTATGGTACTTTCTTCAGGAATGTTTGGAAATCTTCTATTTTATTAAATGACCATATTTTCCCTTGAAAGACTATGGTCAGTTTTGATGGGTAGGTGATTCTTGGTTTTAAACCCTGTTTCCTTGCCTTTTAGAATATCATATTCCAAGCTTTCCAACTCTTCAATGTAGAAGCTGCCACATCCTGTGGAACTGACTGGGGCTCCATGGTATTTGAATTATTTCTTTCTGGTTCCTTGAAGTATGTTCTCCTTGGTCTAGGAGCTTGTGAACTTGGCTATGACATTCCTGGGAGTTGTTATTTGGAGATTTGTTGCAGGAAGTGATCCATGAATTCTTTCAATTTCTATTTTACCCTCTTGTTCAAGAATATCAGGGGGGCAGCTGGGTGGCCTAGTGGATTGAGAGCCAGGCTTAGAGATGGGAGGTCCTAGGTTCAAATCTGGCCTCAGACACTTCCTAGCCAAGTGACTCTGGGCAAGTCACTTAACCCCCATTGCCTAGCCCTTACTGCACAGTATTGACTCCAAGACTGAAGGTAAGGGTTATAAATTTTTTTTTTTAAAAATCAGGGTAGTTTTCTTTGCTAAGTTCTTATAATATGATGTCTAGGCTTTTTGCTTGTTTGTTTTGTATCATGTCTTTCATGTAGTCCAATGATCCTTAGGTTGTCTCTCAGGATCTGTTTTCCAGGTCAGTTATTTTTTCAAAGATATATTTCATTTTTTCTTTCTTTTGATTTTTGTTTTGTTGTTTCTTGATGTCTCATGAAGTCACTAACTTTTATTTTCCTAATTCTAATGTTTAAAGATTGATTTTCTTCCAGGATCTTTTGATCCTCCTTTTCCATTTGGTCCATTCTACTTTTTATGGAACTCTTTTCTTCTTTGGATTTTTTTTGCCTCTTTTTCTAGTAGGTCAATTCTGGGTTTTTTTTTTTTTGTTGTTGTTGTTTTAGAAACTCTTTTCTTCATTGGATTTTCATGCCTCTTTTCCCATTTGACCAATTTTGCTTCTTAAGCTATTTTCTTTTTTAATTACTTTCATTTCTTTTCGACATTTTTCTTCCACCTCTCTTGTTTGATTTCTTAATTCCTTTTTGAGTTCTTCTAGTGCCTGAGACCAATTCCCATTTTTCTTTGAAGTTGTGCATATGGTTGCTTTGCTCTCACTATTTCCTATTGAATCAGTACCTGCTCTTTGTCTCCATACACATTTTCTATGGTTAGGTGTTTCTTTTGCTGTTTGATCATTTTCCTGGGCTTTTTTTTTTTGCCTGTGGCCTGGGAATTGTGAAAACTACTAGTTCTGTCTCCTCTGCTGATGGCTTGTAGGACTTGGTGCTGTGAGCCATTTTGCCCTGGGTATAGGGGGCTTCACTTCAGTGTAGACTTCAAAGTGCCAAGTATTACAGATTTCAGGTCCTCGCTGCAGGCTGGTGCCAGGGCTTGGACTTCAAAGGGTGGGTTTGGGGTGTTCTGCTTTTGGCTTAGGCAGGGTCCTGGGATCCTAAAGTTAGCCTATACTTAGACTCAGAACCTGGTACAGTAAATTGGGGGTTGGTGGTCAGCCAGCATTCCTCTAGTTGCAGTTTGTCTTCCCATTCCCCCCTGTTCCGTGAAAATAAATTCTTTTTTGCGTAACTTTCGAGTCGTTTCCTGTAGAAGAGTCCCCTCACTCTGTCTCCTTGCTGGTCCTGTGGCTCCTGTAGTTTTGAGGTGCTATTTTAAAGTTGGTTTGAGAGGATTCCTAAGCTGCCATCTCTTCTCCCCCAGAGCATCTGTTCATCTTTAAGGATGAAGAGTTGTATTCTTCATGATGGTGTGAGGAACTTCCAGTGTGGAAGCTCTCTTCATTGGTATAGATTGGCAATCCCTGTGTGACATGAATCTTATGTCTTCGGCATATAAATAGGAGGGGGGGAGCTTGTCCTTTGCCTCCCTGATCTGAGGAAGGCACTGAGCTCCAGAAATCTGTAAGTCCTTTTAGAATCAAGACTCCCCCATTGTGGCTCATTCATTCTCTATCCCCCATTCCCACAGGAGGTCAGTTTGTGACCCATCTTGACGCCCCGATCCAGGTGACTTTGGCCCACCAGAACCTCTCCCTGGTTTGTAAGGTCACCTACCAGAACACCCCAACCTTCAAGAACTACAGGTTCAGTTACTATCACATTGACCTCGAGGGCAGGCAGAGCCCCTCGACCTTCACCAGCTGCAGGACCAGCCCTGGACTGGAGAACCAGACGCACTGGGAGCTGTGCCCATTCACTCTGATAGAGCTACATGATGTGTCTGCTACGGGCACCTACTACTGCCAGGCGCAGTGGTCTTCCATCACAAAGACAGGCAGCGGGATCTTTGTCCTGGTCCGAGGTAAGTCGTCCTGGCCATCTGCCACATCGGAACTGTGGGAGGGATGTCGGAGCTCCGTCATCCAATGCGTCAAGATCCAGAAAGGGGACATCCCTGGCTGAGCTGGGATTCCACCCCAGGGCCTGGGACTCCAAGCCCAGATCTCGAGGGTGTGAAGAGGGGGCTCGACGGACATGAAGGTGCCCAAGAAGTAGTAGCTGGGGATGGCGATGGGCCTGGGGAAGTCCCTCTCTTCCCTCAGCCGCTACCTATCCATCCAGGCTCCAAAGACATCAGAGAAAGATCCCACTTCCGGTCCTCCTTCCTGACTGGGGGAGCCCAGATGTGTGATCAAACAGATCCGTTTGGATGCTTCTCAGGGAATTCCTCCACCATAAAATGGCCTAATAACCCCAGCAGTTCCTCCTTTGGGGGATTCTTGAAGGTCTCAAAGGAGACACAGACAAGCCCTCTGCCGTCTCTTAGGTGCTCTTAGGAGCTCCCCGTGAGGGACTCCCTCTAGAAAGGCAGCTCAGAGCCTGCTCTGCAGTTTTGAGCCCGACTGAGTCCCGGACTAGGTTACCTGGGGTTAGTCAGCCAGGGTGGGTCCGAGGGAGGATTTGAACTCAGCTCTTCCTGTCTCCAAGGCTGTGATGCCTCTTACCGAAAGCTTTGCCACCTTCGAAAGCTTTCATGGAAGAAGGCAGCGGGCAGCACATGGAATTGGGACTGCTGTAACCTAGACTTAGCCCTGGAAAGTCTCAGGGATGTCATCGAGCCCAGCCTCCGCTCTTCATCAATGGATGAGGGCCCATGGCGGGCAAGTGTTGGCCCAGAGCTCGTGGCAGGGGCAGGATTCAAACCCGCAGCCTGTGACCGTTTTCTCCTGCTTGTTCTACAGTCCACCAGGGTTGGAGTCCCCTCAGAAACTGCCCATCCAGGTGTCTGGACAAAACAAAAACCTCCCAAAGTCTCCCCTCGGTCTCCTTATTGTTGTCCAGCTCCTGATCCAGGAGCCAAAGATTTGCCACTCATAAAACGTGGAGGCCCCTCCGGGTTCCTTCCCCCCGTTCGCCCCTCCATGAGCCAGTTGTGAAGAAAGCTTGTGGCCCCCAGGAGCGGCCTGCAGACGCTGAGCCCTTCTCAGGCCTCAGCTCCTTCCTGGGCATTATTTCCTCACAGATTCTGGATATAAAGAACCCCCTGAAGGGCCAAAGAAGCTGCTTCTCCTCACCTTCACTGGCCTCCTGACTGTGCTCAGCATCCTGGGAACGGGCCTGTTGCTCTGGAAGGCCAAGGTAAGCCTGGCCCTTTGGGCAAGAAGGCCAGGGTTGGATTCCCCATCCTCACCCTCCCTCCACCCCCATGGGCAGGATAGGATGGGAGCAGCAGGGCCCAGAGGACTCCAAGCTAGGCCGGAAGGCTCAGGACCTCCCTCCCTCGGAGAGACCACCTGCCACCAGGAAAGGGGAGCCCGAGCTTGTCTGTCCCCCCTCAGGCTCCAGGTTTGCATTTATGGCAACTGCGTGGCGGGTCTTCTTCATGATCTTGTAGGAGAATTGGAGGAGGTCTAGAGCCGGAAGGACCCTGAGAGGTCAGCTGTTCCAACCTCCTTAGAACGGGGGAGCAGGGAGGGAACCTAGAACGGGGGGGGGTCAGAACTGGGAGAGGGCTTAGAACGGG
>NC_058134.1:308910623-308925436 GCF_016433145.1 Gracilinanus agilis
CTTAGAACGGGGGTCAAGGCTTAATGGGGGGGTCGGAACTGGTGGGGCACTTAGAAGGGGGGGGCCAGGGCTTGGAGGGAACCTAGAATTGGGAGAAGGCTTAGAACGGGGCATCAAGGCTGGGAGGAAGCCTAGAACAGGGGGGTCAGAACTGGGAGAGGGCTTAGAACAGGGGTCAAGGCTTGGAGGGAACCTAGAACAGGGGGTGTCTGGCCTTCTTACAGAAGATGGACAAACACTAGAAACCCTGTCCCCACACTCTCAGCTCCCCAGTGGCAGGGCCCCGGCCCCCCCTCTAGTCTGGATGTGCCCTAGCTCCAAGCCCAGGCCTCTGAACTGAATGTTCCTAATGTTCCCTCTGAACAACATTCCCTGTGGGGCTCTCGGGCTTCCAGTGCTCTCCTCCTTATCCCCTTTAGAACCTGGACCTTCCTTCAGGTCTCAGCCCTGGTGCTTCCTGATGTTCTAGGTTTTCTTGAGGCCCTTTGAGATGCTTCTGGGTTCTAGGGTTCTCCTGCCCAGTCTAGTCTCTTCTTTATTTCCCTGCGTGCTCATCGCTCTTCCCAATGGGAGAGGATCTCCTTGAGCCAAGGACCAGCCGGTGCCCGGCTCCCGGTGTGCCCGTTGGAATGAAGGCAGGGCCAGGCTCTGGGGGTCTTCGGGGCAGCTGTGGCCCAGGCAGTCAGGCCCCCCAGGCTCTCCGGGACACCGCTCCTCCCTTCTGTGCCCACAAACAGCGGTCATCTGCCAGGAAGCTGCTGAAGCAGAAAGCCCCAGGCCGAGCGGGGGGCTCCACGGGCGCCAAGCCGGACCAGGCAGGATCCATCTACACGGTGAGTACATCATTCCTTTCCTCGGCCTCCCTTCAGGCTGGCCCACAACAGCCGTAGGAGGCCAGAGCACATGCGGTCGGACCAGGGCCAAAGGAACCTGCTGGGGTCCCTCATTCTCCAGCTGGAGGGTGCCCTTCCCCGATCCTGCCGAGCAGAGAGGCAAGGGGGAGAGCCTCGGGCTGGAAGGCAGAGGAACCTCGAACAGGGGCTCGGGCCTAGGGTGGCTTGAGAAGAAGGGGTGCGAAGGCTGGGAGGGGCCTAGAACGGGGGGTCCTTGTGGCTGTCCCCTCAGGAAGGCGGCTGGGCCCTTCTGGTGACTCACAGAGTAATGACACTGTGGGCTGCCAGTTAGCCGTACCTTACGATGCACAGAGGCCGTGTGCCAGGGCGGAGCCCCGGACTCCGAGGCAGGAAGACCCAGGTTCGATTCCTGCCCCGGGCACCTTTAAACCCACAAGAACTCACTGTGGCCTTGGTGGGTGTGTGCAGCTGCACGGGGTGGCAGGACCGAGCCCGAGAGAGTCACGGGGGACACTCTGGCTTCCCAGCTGTGGGAGGGCCAGTCCGGGCCCAGGGCAGCACTTAGCGTGGTGCCCGGTACACAGTGGGCGCTGGATTAATGTTTATTGGCTGACCGACGATGTAAGCCTCTGGGGTCTGCCCTCGGTGGGCACCAGGAACCCTTGTGGGAGATTTATATCTGAGGCCTGGTAGGAACCCCATCAAGGGCAGAGCCAGGACTCTGGAATCGACGGGTTCGAATGCTGTCTTGGAATCCGCCCTTGGCTGGGTGACCTGGGCACGGTGGAGCTTCGGGCCCAGTTCTAGGAGCAAGAGGAGCCACAGAGGTTGTCCAGGCTGCCCGGGAGAGAAGAGACGGATGTCAGTGACTCTGGGGGCCAAACCCACCTCAGACATTCTCCCTAGCTTGGTGACCCTGGGCAAGTCCCACTCCGCCTGTGTCTGCCTCAGTTTCTTCTGCTGTAAAATGGGGGCAATAACAGCAACTCCCTCCCAGGGTGGTTGTGGGAACAAAAGGAGAAAATATTTGTAAGCTGCTTTGCGCAACGCAAAGCACTCTGGAAATACTATTATTTATTGTTGTTGCTGCCTTTGCCCGAGCCAGCTGGGATGGGGCCTTCTCCACGGTCCCGGAGCCCCCTCTGCCAGCCTCCTCCCCCAGGCCCAGGCTTGGGGTTTTCCTCATAAAAATTCAGGTCAAAACCTGAAGAAAAACGCAGGTCCCGGAGGGCAGCCCATTAGCATCCAGAGGAGGCAGCAGGAGCCGGGAATGAGGGAACCTCCGGGGCAGAGGCAGGGAGGGGCGAGGCCTTCGGGTGCATCTTACATCTCGAGCTGGGAGAGAGCAGGCTGGGCTTTACAGCTGGGGAAACTGAGGCCGCCCATGCCACAGGTGGGAGACCCGGGCTCCAGCCCCCTCAGACATAACACAAGCCCTACCACTGCCCCGTGAGGCTGGCAGGGAGCGCGCTACGGGCCGGCCACACCGGGAGGAGCCCAGGCTCAGAGGAGGCCCGCAGCTAGGGAAGTGGGCAGCGAGGCCTGGAGCCAGGCCCCCTTCTTTCCTCCGAATGTTATTGGGGGAGAGAAGCAAACCCCTCCGTCCCTCCCCCCAATTGGGGACTAGGGCTCCCCCCCGCCCCCCGACAGGCACCTGAGAGCACCCTGAGGCAAGGGTTAGAACTGTTTCTCCCCTGCCGCCACCCCGTGGGCAAGGGGGCCTTTGGGCCGCGGCGTCCCTGCCCTCACGGTGCTCCCAGAATGCCCCGGGCACAGGGCCGCCTCCTGTCGGCCTGGTCCTGCAGCTGCCTTCCTCCCCTCCCTCCTCCTCCGGCCTCTCACCAGAGAGGCCCCCTCCTGGGCAGCCACTGGGCAGCTCCCGGCTCTAGAGGCTCCAGGGCTGGCCTTCCTCGAGTCCTGCCGGGGTGGAGGCAGCCGGGCCGGCCGGCGGTGTGGCCTTGGGCCTCGGGGCTCCACAAAGCAGCTGGCCAACCGGCCTCCAAGGCCCCTCTGGCCGGTGCGGCCGCTCAGGGATTCAGGCCTCGCGTGCCGCAGGGAGGTCCCCGTGCCCGCTGCGGGGGCCACCTCGGCCGGGCGTGGCCCCTGGAAGTGGCTGGATTGCTCTGCCGGCGGTCTGGAGGCCTCCCGGGAGGCGCTGCAGGCGGCTCGAGGGCAAGAGAGCGAGGCGAGGGCGAGGCGGCCGGCGGCCCCCCACCGCAGGCCTCGGCCCCACCAAGTGAGCAAAGCTCCAGCCATGGGCCTCGGGCTGGCCGCTGGGCCGGGCCGGGCAGAGGGAGGAGGCGAGGCTTCACGCCTGGGATGGCTGTCGGGGCGCCGAGGAGGAGGCCGGAGCCCGGCAAAGCGCTGCTGCGGTTGGGGGGGCAATGGGCCCCCCAATTCCTCCGCTAACCCTCTGGCCAGGGAGCTCCGCATCTAGCTGGGGCTGCTCTTGGGGAGACCCGAACACCCCATCCTGGGCCACTTCAGCACCGAACAGCTCGCAGGGAGCCCCACTAAGCCAGGTCAGCATTGGCAGCGCCTGCCGGGATCTCGGGGCTCCCAGCCGGAGGGCCACAGGGGAGGGGCGAGCGCCGGGTGGGACAAAGCCCGGAGCCCACTCCAGTGCGAGCCCGCGCCGGGGCTGGGAGAAGCAGCGCCGGCCCTCGCTCCCCGGCTGCTCGCAGGGGCCCATCCGCAGGGCCAGGGCCCGAGGGAGGTAGAGGCACGCTGCGACCAGCCCTGCTTTTGTGAGGAAACGGACCCCCGCCATGCCGTGCCCAGCTGTAGAGGTAGGATTCGAACCCGGGCTTCCGGCCCTCTTTGGACCTCGCGCTACAGAACGGACAAGATGGTGCCTGAAGCCCTTCCACTTGGCAGGTGGCGAGGCCGGCCTGAAGGAGGGACGGGCTGGAGGGTGGTGAGGCCGCAGGGCACTGGCGGCACCGGCCGCCCTCCCCAGGCTCCGCTTCTCCATCTCCTCCTTCCCTTCCTCTCTCCTCTGCAGGCCCTTCAGCCCCACCAGCCCGATGCCTACGACTGCCTCCGGGGGGATGGCGGCCGCCCAGCGCCCCAGGTACCGGCGGGGTGGAGGGGGGTGAGAGGAGAACCCTGCGGAGGGAACCCCTTCGACCCTCCCTCCATCCCCCCCCAAGCTGTCCTGCAGTCAGGAAAACCCGAGTTCAAATCTGCCCTTTCCCTTCTCTGCCTCCCTTTACTCACCTGTAAAACGCAGAGAATAACGGCCTTCCCTCCCGCGGGGGCTGTCCTCGGGCAGCGGCAGCACAGGCCCGGCACGCACTCAACGGTCCAGAAATGCCGAAGGGCCAGCTCATGGTCTGGGGGCCCTTTTCTTTTTTTCACCCCTTCCCTTCTGCCTTAGAACCCGTGCCGAGTCTCAGGGCCAAGGCGGAGGAGCCGTAAGGGCTGGGCGAGGGGGATTAAGTGACTCGTCCAGGGTCACCCAGCCAGGAATGGTCTGAGGCCAGACTTGAACCCAGGGCCTTTTATCTCTAGGCCGGGCCTCCTGGCCGAGCCTTCTGGGCAATCTGGGGACCTGGAGAGCCTTCCCCGGACAAGGGGAATCTGGGCCATCCCACGTAGCGCGTGCGGCGCTGGGGCGTCCGAGCGGACCGGAAAGGGCCGGGCAGTCGTCGTTCTTGGTCACCGTCCCGAAGGCTCAGGAACCCCAGGGCCCGGGTGTCCAGGGGCCCGGGGCCTGCCGCTGCCCTAGCCAGGCAGCCGCCTTCATTTGTCTCGAGGAAAGGAAGAAGCGTATTCCTAGGCACGTGGCCAAGTCAGCTCCGTGAAGCCAAACCCTGACTCGACCGCTTCGTGTCTCTGAGCCTCGCTTTGCCCTTCTGTAAAATGGGCCTGGCACAGAGGAGGAGCCTGATAGGGGCTCCTTCCCTCGGCTTCATCCTGCGCCCGTGCTTGGGACGAGCGAGTCCATTTAAGTTGGTTCCTCGAGGACCTGACTGCAAGGCCGAGGTGTGTCCAGGTCTCAGCTCAGCCGCTTGCCTGCCCCCTCCGGGTCTCAGTTTTCCCTCTCTAAAATGGGGGCACTACAAGGACCCCCCACATCCCATTCAGCTATTGGGAGGCGAACGTGGGAGCACTCTGGGGAAGAAGACCTGCGGCCGCAAGCTCTGCCCTCCAACGTGTCACCTGGACGGCCTTCTGGGGCGATTCCCCCATTTCTAGCACAGGGAAAGTCAGAGCTGGGAGGGGTCTGAGCTGGGAGGGGTCTGAGCTGGGAGGGGTCTGAGCTGGGAGGGGTCTTCGCCTCTTGAGGCAGCTGGAGGGAGAAGAAAGAGCCTGGGGTCTGGGGTCAGGGGACCTGAGTTCCAATCCCGTCTTTCCCACTGACTGCCTCTATAACAGAGCTATACAGTTTCCCCTTTTGTCAAATAAGGGAATATCTCCTCAACGGGGCTAATATTTCTATAGCACTTACCGCAGTCCCCAGCACATGGTAGGGCTTAAAATATGTTAGCGGTTATTATTAACACTGAGGCGGTGCCATTTTACAGATGAGGAAACTGAGGTCCCTGATTTAGTCACTTGCCCGGCGTCACCTGGTGTCAGTTGGCTCCAAGGCTGGTAGTTTCTCCCCAAAGGCCCTCGCTGTCCTCTGCTCCACCCCCCCCCCCCCGGCCTCTCCTGAAGGGAGCCACGTTTTCTGGAGGTCTTTGACAGACGCAGCTTTCTAGAATCGTTCCGTTCGGCAAACTAACCCCCTTTTTGTCACTGTCGTTGCCGCTTGCTTTGAAGGGCCAGCGCCGAGAGGGGCCCGAAGAATTGAACGCCATCTACGAGAATTTCTAGAGAAGGTCTCATGGAGGCGCTTCCTCTCGTCTCCATTGGGGGACCCAACGTGAGCGGGCCTTTCCCGACCATCCTCTGGCCAGCTCCGTCCAGCCTGTGCCCGGGGGGGGGGGGGGGGACGCCCAGCCCGCCGCGGGGCCTTCCTCGGCTTCCTCGTCCCGCTGACCTTCCTCCCGTGGCGCTTCGTCCACGTGGGCGGCCGCTCACCGCCTCCTGCCCGTGCCGGCTGCCCACATCTTCCCACCCTTCTGAATGCTCCGTTACTTCCTGTGGGACCCCGAGTGTCCTCAGCCGGGAAAGTGGCGGGGTGCCCCGTCACGCCTCTCTCTCGGCCTTTGTCTTGAGGGGCAGCCTGGTGGCCTGGAGTCCAGAAGACCTGTGTTCAAGTCCTGCCTCAACGCTTCTTGACGGGGCGACCACAGACAGGCCACTTAATCGATCTCTCTAAGCCTCAGCGGTATAAGGAGGAGTTTGGGCTGGCCGTCTTCTGGGGTCCCCTTTGGCCCTAAGTCTATTACCACATGAGCAAATAAAAAGGGCTTCCCGAGAGTGCCTTTTGTCCAGTCCCAGGTTGGCGGGCGGGGTGAGGCCTCATCACAAAATTCCGGGGTGTCCTTGAACCCTGACGTCCAGGAGCTTGTCCAGAAGGACGGCCTGTGAGGAGTCTCCAAGCAGTAGCAGGTTTTGAGAACGGCGGGAGAGCCGAGGGCCAGGCGGGCTTAGGCGGGAAGAAGAGGGGAGAGCCTGGCTGGGAGAGCCAGCCGGGCTTCGTTCATCCAGGCTGAGCGAGTTCCGGAGCGCCCCTCGCCAGTGACGGACAGAGAGGGCGATTAATCAGCCACCGAGACTCGGGCTCCCCTTCGAGCCAAACGTGGGGGCAGCGGCCATTCGGAAACGGGGGCCAAGAACATTCCTACCGTGGGATTTGGCTCCCCGTTATCGTGATCGTGGAGACACTGTTCCACCGGACGTCTTTGCTTCGACTTCATTGGTCTCTGGTCTGGTCTTTGAAAAGAAGCAGCCGTGGGGGCTCGCGGGCTGTGGGCAGGGCCGTGGCCCTCGGAGCCGCTGAGAAGGGGCCCTGGCTGCTGGGTTATTAGCACCCCCTTATTTGATCACCCCTGCTGCACCGTTGCGATCTCTATCTCCCACCCATAACGCCTCCGCTCTCTAATGATGCCTCCAGAAGATTCTGTAGAGGGAAACTTCATGCTTTAGACAGACAGACATTGGTTTAGGAGACCTCTGAGCTCCCTTCCAAGGCTCTGCTGGGCCTGCTTTGAGGCAGCTTCCCGTGAATCCTTTCTCTCTACTTCTTCTTTTTTTTTTTTTTTTTTTTTTAGGCCCTTAACTTCGGTGTATTGTCTCATAGGTGGAAGATTGGTAAGGGTGGGCAATGGGGGTGAAGTGACTTGCCCAGGGTCACCCAGCTGGGAAGTGTCTGAGGCCGGGTTTGAACCCAGGACCTCCTGTCTCTAGGCCTGACTCTCCATCCACTGAGCTACCCAGCTGCCCCTTTCTCTCTACTTCTCCAGCTCTCCTCCTTCCACCTCCCCAACCCTGTCTACTCCCTGTTCTCGGTCATCTTTTATTATTAAAGGGCCCTTGATCCATCTGTCCCGCAGGCACCCCCCCATCGCCAGGAGCTATCTCCTTCCCATCAAAACTCTCTTCCACTGGCCTTTCTGGGAAGGACTGGAGGAAGGAGAAACCTCCATGGCAGCATTTTAATGTCAAGAAAATATCGGAAACAAAGTGGGTAACCACCCATCGGGAATGACTGAACAAATCGGCATCTCACTCGGGTGAAATAGGAGCGTGGTACAAGGAATGAGGGGTACGAGGAATCCCCCAAACCCTTGGGAAGACTCGTCTGAACAGATTCAGAGCAAATCAAGAGGAACCAGGAAAGGAAGTCACACTAGGACCCCCCTAATGTAAATAAGTGCTTAAGAGGCAATCCAGAGGGCTGCTGGCCAAGCGCACGTCCTCCCTCTCTGTGGAGAGGGCGCGGGAGAAGGCCTGCGCGCCTGCCGTGGCCTCCATGTTGGTCCATTTCGCCGGAGTGTGATTTATTTCTTCCCATAACGGGTTCTGTTGGGCTAATTAGGTAGCGATGAGATAGAAATAAGAGCAGCCGGCTTGGGCGTGGGGTCAGGAGCTGGGAGGAGCCGGATCCTGGAGTCCCAATTCCTCACTGGTCACAGGAGAGAACTGGGGGCCTTCAGCTTCTATACGGAGGCCAAATACGGGGTCATTGCAGCAGGCGTGGGGCAAAACAAACGATTTCTCCCCAAAGCCTGCCTTCCTCCCCTCCCGTGCTCCACTACTCTCCCTTCCCGTTACTGTTTCCTTTTCTCTTTTAACCCTGACTTTCTGTCTTGGAATCAATACTGAGTATTGGCTCCAAGGCACAAGAGAGGTAAGGCTAAGCAATGGGGGTGAAGTGACTTGCCCAAGGTCACACGGTTAGGAAGTATCTGACGTCACAGTTGAACCCAGGACCTGCCCCCTCCCAATCCCTCATGATTCTGGTGTCGTCCCTCTGTTCATTATTTCCCGTTTGTCCTGTCTCCGGCTTGTCTGTATGTTGTTATTTGTTCACTGTCCCCCCATTAGACCACAGGCTCCCTGGGGGCAGGGATGTCTTCGCCTTCCCTCACATCCCAAGGGCGGGACTTATTTGGCACAGGGCTTGGCACAATGGGTGACCAGTACTACATGTGCCCGGATCAAAGCCGCTGCTCCCACTGAGGGGCAGCCTATATGTATCCTGCCCTGGGCCACCCCACTTGTAATTGCCATTGGCGTGGGTAGAGGCATTTGTGAGTGGGTCTCCAGGTGATTTTGGCCAGCCAGTTCCCTTCCTTGGGCCTCAGTTTCCTCACCTGTCAGACGACCTCTGACACCTCTCAGAGCGCTACATGTGCGATCCTGGCTGGGCCTCAGTTTCCCCCTCCGTAAGCCAGAGGGCCCATGAGCACTGAACCCTCTGGCCTTGGCACCCCACTGTGGTCTGGGCCAGCTCTGAATCTAGAATCTGGGGACCCCCATTTCCTGGCCCAGCCCATGCTCAGCTCCTCCAGGCCTTGGAACTTCCCCCCTGAGCTTGCCTGGGGGCAGGGGCAGGAGGGCAGAAGGGAAGTGGGGGACGGATCAGGGCTGCTCTCCGGCCAGGTCCTGGGGACGGGAGGAAACCACGTGGCCCTGCCGATAATGGCCAGGATGCGGGCCTCGGCTCACCAGGTGGCGCCGTGGGGGCCCCTGGGCTCCGTTTCTTTCCTCTTGCTGTCCCCCAAGGGCCGGCTCCCCCGTTCCCATCCAAGAAGCCGTGAAGAGTCAAGGGAAGACCAAAGGTTTAGGGCTGAGGAGGGACGTTGGGCGCCAGCCAAGGCAATCCCCTCACCCTGGGTTCAGATTCCGCCCCTGCCGTGTCCGCAATGCCTGTGTGACCCTCTGGGCCCCAGATTGGCCAGTGAAATGGGAGACGCTGGACTCCGAGGCCCTTTCCATGGAATCGATGGGCCCCGAAACCCCGGCCTCTGATTCCGGAGCCTTCTGCTGGGGCCTGAGTGCAGAGCCCGGCAGGGGCCAGGGAGAGCCCCAGATCTGTCCCTCGCAAAGGAAGGCAGAGAGAAGGGAACCAAGGGAGGTCTCCAGGCCCTCTCCGGTCATCGGCCCATAGACAGGGTGTTAGAGCCGGAAGCCATTATGTGACCCACTTCCTGGTTCTCCCCTGGGAAGAGAGGAAATGAGCAGGGCCTGGTGACCCAAGCAGGAAGTGGCAGGGTCAGGACCTGAATTCAGCTCCTCTGACTCCAAATAGCAAACCCACTCGATGAGGGAGGGGAGGGAGGCTCCTCGCCCAAGCTCCGGGCCTGCTAAGGCTCTGCCTTAGGGCTCCTCTCTGAGCCTAGTTCCTGCTCCCCCACAAAGCAAACCTTGTCTGATTCTTGCAAGGTGACGGGGCTGTCCCTCCCCGCCCAGGCTGAGGGGCCAGGAGCAGCCCGGAGGAGAGGCAGGAGGTGGGGCAGGGCGGCCAGGCTCCGGGGCCAGCCGTGGGCTCGGGTGGCCGGGCTCTGCTCAGTTCCGATATCCCGGGATGCTCCGAGGATGCTGGGAGGAGAGGCCCCGGGAAGATTCATAGCGCTGGGCTAGACACCACACACAGGCTATTAGCTCATTGTTATTGCTGCCATCAATAACGTGCATCAGCGGTTTGGGGAGACAGAGATCAGGCCGTGGCGGGCTCTCCCGGCATTTCCACGCCTGACGCGTCCTGCCCTTCCAGCCCGGGGGTGACAGGTCTCTGCGCGCTTGGTTGGTGCTGCGACCCCGACCCCCAACCTGCTGGCTTTTTGAGGGCCTTCTAGAGCCCCCGGCCCAGGGGAAAGCTCCCAGAAGCCTTCAGGGGCCCGTCTTTCCATGGCCCCGAGCTCCCGAGGGGAAGGTGACGGGCCAAAGCAGAGGAGCCCGAGAGCACTCCAGGCAGGGGCCACAGGGATGGAGGACGCCACGTGCTCACGAAGAGGTCACGGGCCTAGCACACGCGTGGGGCCTCGTCCTAGCCGGCCAATTAGTCACTGAGGACAGACAAGTCCCCTGCCCTGCCTAAAGCTGTTTCTCCTGATGTCAAATTAGGGAGATGGGCTAGAAAGTCGCTGACATCCCTTGGAGCCCTGACTCCCCTGTTCTAGGCTTCCTCCTGGCCCTGACACCCCCGTTCTAGGCTTCCTCCTGGCCCTGACTCCCCTGTTCTAGGCTTCCTCCTGGCCCTGACACCCCCCGTTCTAGGCTTCCTCCTGGCCCTGACTCCCCTGTTCTAGGCCCCTCCTAGTCCTGACACCCCTGTTCTAGGCCCCTCCCGGCTCTGCCATTCTGTTATCCCAGCTTGTCCTAAACGTAGCACTTGGGCATCCCTGAGAACAGTGACTGTGATGACCATTCTATGAGGGAAGCCGCCCAGGGGTGTGAGTCCCTCCAGCCCTCTGAGCCCTTATTCGGGCTCCGGGTGTCCCCTTTGCTTCCAGGAGGATCTGTGGCTGGACGGTTCCCTTTTATTCTGGGTTACAAACAGAGGGAGCTTCCAGAGAACAAGGAACCCCTGCAGGCCTAAGATTGATTCCCAGCTGGGGGGCCTGAGAGCAGGGAGCCCCAGGGCGGGAGGGGCTGTGGGGCAGAGAAGGGCCCTTAGGCCATGGATGGGTAGAGCCTCCTGCCTCTGGCCATACCCTTGGCCCTGAGCCTCTTTGGCCTCAGTTTCCCCTTCTCTAAAGGAGGGGCTTGAGGAGCAGCCAGGCAACACAGTGAGGAGGGCGCTAGGCCTGGCGCCGGGATCTTCAGGGTTCAAATGTGGCCTGGGCCACTTGCCGGCTTTGTGCTCCTGGCAGTGCGTCGCCCTTTCTGCTCTTCTGCCTTAGGACAGGTGCTGAAGGCCCAGCTCTCCTGTGCCGTCCCGCCCAGGGCCAGGTGAGGGCCCCCCCAGGGCTCCCTCATCCCTACGCCCGGAGGTGTCTGTCTGATGTGCGCCTCTGCCTTGGGGCCGGGGGCTCAAAGCTCTTGGCCGACCTGGGCGTCCCCCGGACCCCGGAGGATGCTGTGGGCGCCCCATTTGGGGCTCCCCAAGCCCAGGCAGGAGCGGGCACAGGTTCCCAGGATGCTGAGAGGCTCCTGGAAGCAGCTGCTCCCCTAGTGCCGGGCGGCTTTCTAGGCCGTTACCTACTTGACAGAGAAAGCTTGCCGGTGAGAGCTGCCGCCGGGCCAGGAGAGCTCCACCAGCTGGGAGGGAGACAGACTGGGGAGGCGTCTCCCACGTGGCAGCCCCTCAGTGCCCAGGAGAGGAAGCGGGTCCGGCCCGGGGAGAAAGTGGAGGCGCTGGCTCCGACGCCACACCCTGACTCCAAAGCTGGCCCGCTTTTCCTCCGCCCAGTCAGCACCTCTGCTGTGGCCATCAGGGCGAGCCTGTGTGCTCCGGCCTTTCTTA
Source organism: Gracilinanus agilis (assembly GCF_016433145.1). Taxonomy (NCBI): domain Eukaryota; kingdom Metazoa; phylum Chordata; class Mammalia; order Didelphimorphia; family Didelphidae; genus Gracilinanus; species Gracilinanus agilis. Next base: position 308,922,285 of record NC_058134.1, read on the forward strand.
CCAAACCCCAGAGTGGCAGCCCGGCGGGTGCCGCGGGGGCTACTGGCCTGGGCGCTGGGCTGTGACTCAGCTGCCCAAGGGGCTAATCCCTGCTAGAAAGATGGTCGTGTGGCCCCTTCCCAGAGTGTCCCCTTTTCCCATCCTCCCTCAAGGTGTCCCCGCTGCGGCCACGTCGCCCAGAAAGAGCCCCTCCGAGTCTCCCCCCGCAGCGTCTCATCCTCACCAGCAGCTGCCCCCAGCACCCTTCCATTGGTCCTGATCCCTTGGGGAGGCTCCCCTCTCCCGGGGGGGTCCTGCCCGCCTCCCTTTTCAATTCCAACGGGAGGGCATGAGCCTCGGCGGGCTTTGATTCTTAGGGCCGACCTCCCTCATTTATCCCCCCTCCCCCAAACGCCCCCATTTCTGTCAAGAGTGTCCCCATTTCCCCAGGCACCCACGGCCGGGCGACCGCCATCTTGGACTCCTCCCTTGTGCTCAGCCCTTAGGGAAGAGATGGGAGGTCATGGCGATAGGCCGCTCCGGACAATCGAATCCTACCTCACGCCAATGACACTTCCCTTCTCTGGGACTCAGTTTCCTCATCTGTAAAATGAGGCATTCAGCCCGGACAGGCTCTGGTGTCCCTTCCAGCTCCAGCTCCACGACCCCCCAATCCCGAGCTTGGCCAAGGCCACCTCCAAGGCTCTTTTCAATCCTCCCTGTTCACCCCCCGTGGGCCTGGGCTCCCGCAGCGGGCTCCCAAGGGACCTTCCCAAAGCCCAGGTTACTGGCTGCTCCCGCTGAGCCCAGGATCAGCCATGGGTGTCCCAGTCCTTCCAGAGCAGTGGGAGGTGCTCAGAGAGGGCGGGAGGGCTGGGCAGGGTGGCAGGAGCCAAGGTAAATAAATACAGAGGACAAAGCCTTTTACACAGATGATTTCATTAGGGCCGATCCCCATGATCCCCATTTTACAGCTAAGGAAACTGAGGTTGAAAGAGGAAGTAAGTGTCTGAGGCAGGATTTGAACCCGGCACTTCTTCACCCCAAATTGAGCCCATTCTCCTTAAGCCTCTTAGAGAGTGGATAGGACTGGCTCCGGCGCCTTCTTTGTTATACGCCGCTGATCTTATGCTGTTTCTTCACATTCCAGAGTGCTGGGATGAAGCCGATGTTCTGTTATACAGAGGAAATTCTAAAGCCATTTCCAGACTATGTTGTGGCGTGTGCTCAAGTGCTTGTGTGACCCCAAAGTTTGCCTAACTGCTCTGTTAGGAAGCCAGAAAAGACCCGACTCCCGCCTAGCCTCCGACACCCACTGGCTGCGTGACCTTGGTCAAGTCACTTAACTTTTCTGTGCCATCAGGCCTGAGACAAAAGAAGGTTACAAGTGTGAGAATTTCCAGCTGGAAAGGGCTTTTGAGAGCCTTGGCTGCTTGAAGGAGAGGAGAAGGCGGGCAGACATTCGAACCTGGGGCCTGCGGCCCGCCTGCCTCTTTTTCTTCCTCCTCCTTCTTTCCATCTTCTTGCAAAGCTTAACTCAGAGCCCCCTTCCTCCTCACAGCCTGGGTGGGCAGTCTCCCCTGGCCCCCCGCCGGCCCCTTCCAAAGGCTGGTGGGTGTCCCCCCGCTTTTCACAGCTGGGGCTCTGCTGGTCCTATTTCTCTCTTCCCCTGCAGAGCAGGAATGGCGCCGCCCCCTCTGGCCCTGCCACGACCCCCTCTGATGCAGTGGCTCCTCCAGGAGAATGTTCTCCTTTTCCTCCTCCTCCTCCCTCTTTCATCACGGAATTCAGGAGTTCGAATCCCCCTTCTGACGCCCAACAGCTGCCCGGGCACAGGCTGCTTCCCACGGAGATGGGCTCTGAGGGAGGGACGGGATGCAGCTTGCGGGGATGATTTGGCGGGAACCACCCTGGAAGGGTTCACCCTCGGGTGTCCAGGGGCTTCGAGAGGGCGAGAGATCTGTGCCGGAGAAGGTGGCAGGGGATGGGCCGCGGCCTCCATGCCGGGGCTGCCTTTCGATCCCTCCGCTTGCTTCTCTGCTTCCTCAGCCAGCAGAATTCCTGAGCGGGCGGCCCTCCCGGCCCAGCTTGGGCTCGAAGCCACCATCTCCAGACAACGGGACAGCCTGAGTGATTCCTGCTTGGGCCCCCCTCCCGCCCCCCAGGAGCAGCAGAGCAAAGCTGAGCCTTCCCGGGGCTGGGTACCCATCTGGCTCCTGCCCTTCCCCCTTCTCTGACCGGCTTCCTTAGGGAGAAGGCAGAAGGTGCCAAATGCAAGTGAAATGCCAGCCTGAGAGATGGGAACTCCAGGCAGAGGGCTGGGCCAGGGCCATGGCCCGGAGGTCAGAGAGGGGAATGCTGGGCGGTCATCTGTCCGAGTCATTGAATGATAGTTAAGCTGCAAGGCCTGGGTGCAGGGCTCTGTGCTCAGGCCTAGGGATACCCCAGAAAAAGGGCCTCAGTGAGGAGTCAGGCCTGGAGCCCCAAGGTCCTGGCTTCCAATGGGGGCCTCAGACACTTCCTAGCTGCGTGACCCTGGCCAAGTCACTGAACCTCTCTTCTGCCTTGGAACCAACAGAGCGTTGAAGGAAGGTCAGGGTTTAACATCTATAAGGAGGTGACTTATCCCACGTAGGGGATAGCCTGGGCGGAGAGCGGCATGGGCATGGAGGCTAGAATTTAAGTCTTGGGGGATCGGCCGGCCTCAGTGGTCCTCATCTGTCAAGTGGGGCCGGGAATCGCTCTGCCCCACAGAGCGGCAGCGTGAATAACAGAAAGAAGCGGATCCTGCAAGTCGGTGTCCTGGCCCGGCTAGCCCGGGAGGTCAGAAGGGCAGAACTCTGCCGCCCTGAGCCCCAGGGGGATCCCTTCCTTCCTTCCTTCCTTCCTCCTCCTCCTCCCCGGAGGAAGAGCCGGGCACGCGAGCAGGCGCCTGCCTCTGCACTCGCGCGCACACTCAGCCACACTCAGCCACAAGCGCGCACACACCCTTGTCCTCCTCCTCCAATCACGAGCTCCCCTCGGCCTCCCGCCCTCCAATCAGCGGGGCGGACGCCGCCGCCCCCGCAGGCCCCGCCCTCCCCGTCCCGGGCCCGTGTGTGGCCCGAGCTGAGCCCGCCGCCCCGGCAGCCCCTGCACCCCTGCAGCCCCTGCAGCCCCGCGCGGCCCGTCCG
>NC_058134.1:308935087-308970421 GCF_016433145.1 Gracilinanus agilis
CCCCCCCCCCCCGCTCTCCTGGAAGTTGGAGGGGGGGCTTCCCCCTGCACCTCTCCTTATCGCCGGCTCCCCACGCCCCGTAACCTGAGCCCCGGGTTCCCCGAAAGGGCCGCGCGCCTCATTCACTTTCTGCCTCCCTGGCTCTCGCCCGGGCTCAGCCCCAGGTGTGGGAGCGTGAGCGCGCGTGCCCGCGAACTCACTTTCCCCTTCTGGCCAACTCCTGGCTTCGTCTCCCCTCCCCCACCCCTCCCCGGCCGCGGACGCCCCGAGATATCTCACAATCTGGGAAGGGCTTCTTCGAGCCTCCGTGATTTGTTCCATATGTCCACACCCCTCCCCCTCCCTCGGTGATGCCGAGCAGAGCCTCCTGGGCCCTTCCCCCTGGGGGAGCCTGGCTCCGGACCCCCTCCCCCCATGTCTGACATTCTTTAGCCCAACGTAGGCTGGACCAGGTCCCTCCCCCCCAGCCCCGGGCCTCCGGGTGCTGCTGCTGCGGCTTGGGTCAGGGGGGAGGACAGTTGTGATTGCTGAGCAAAGGACTGAGGGGGAGCATGGCCAGAGGAGGGAAAGGGAGTAGTAAAGGTGTGGAGGCTGGAAATACTGGCTGGAGCAGGAGCTGGGACAGGCCTTTGGGCCAGCCTTGGGAGGGCCCTGACGTGGTTTCTAAAGAGTAGGCATTTCATTCAGTTGGGCTCCTTTGTAGTCCCAAGCTTGAGGAGAGCCCGCTGGGTGCTGTGCTTCAGGAGGATGGGCATTTGGAGGGGGAAAGGCCGGGAAAGGCCTTGAATGCCAGGGAAAGGAATTTGCAAACCCAAACTCTGCAGGGAGCTGTGGAAGGGGAGGGATATGTGTGTGGAGAGACGGCCAGCTGCTGCTGTTTCAAAGGCCATGTGGGGAAACAGCGGTGGCCTGTTGCCTGGGCGCCTTTGGACAGGTCCCCTGCCTTTCTTGGGACAGCTGAAGGGGTGCAGAAGGGAGACTCCTGGCGCCTTCCTCTGTCCAAGGAGGGGCTGGGCTGGATGACCCGGGGTGGGGCCTCATTGTCCTCTAGTGGCCATGGCATCTGAGGGCGGGTTCGCCTGGAATGCTGGAGGGAGCTGTTTGCTGGCTAAGCCCTGCCTGAGCCCAGCTGGGCCAGCGGGGCGCCGTGGTCCCTTCTTCATCTCTTGGAGGAGCCCATATTAGTGACAGAGAAGTTGCTTGGAAAAGCATCCCCGAGTTACAGAGGAAGCAGCTTGCTGGCTGCCCACAAGAGGCACTTCCTCCTCTCTCTGCAGTGCCATGAGCCAGCCTGGTGTGCCCTTGTCGGTCAGTCAAGCACTTGGGTGCCAGGAGCTAAGGGTACAACTAGGGCACCCCTTGGGTCCATAGCAGCTGAGGAAGAAATGACAGTAAGCAGTGGAGTCTGAGAACCTGGGTTCAAATCCTGTGCCGTTTGACTTGCTGTAGCTGTATAGTGATATGATTTATTATAACGTCAGGCGGCTCAGTGGATAGAGAGCCAGGCCTGGAATCCGAAGGTCCTGAGTTCAAATTTGGCCCGAGGGGCTTTTAGAATTGTTACTAAGACAAAATAAGGGTTAAAATCGGGTGCCTTCGTGACCTGGGGCAGGCGGCCTGGCCAGTGCGCTCTAGCCCGCTCCCTCCTTCCCAAGCTAGGTCTCCCCTTGCAGCGCCTCATTATTTGTCCAAGAGCAGGTTTTGCAAGTGTAGCTTACCAGGTGAGAGCCCCCCTCCCCCTCCCTCCTTCCCCCATGGTTTCATCTCCATTCCTGGAAGGCTTTTCTAGAGGAAGCGGATGGCCTGGCGGGCAGCCAGGGAATGGAGTTTGGTGGCTCAGTGGGGGCGGGGCCTGCCTGCCAGTTACAATCCTCAGGGCTTCCTGCAGCTTCTGCCAAGTCCTGAGCTGGTCATCAGCCTGGTGGCTGGATTTCGAGGCTCAGAGCGTTTAGAACTCCTGGACAAGGAGGAAGCCTGGGCCCAGCTTTAGAGCATCTCCTGGCCGGGCCCAGTCTGGGCAGGCCTTGCCCGAAGGACCCGGGAGGTCATGCTCCGTTCTGCCTGCTGCCTCCCAAGGAAAGAGAGTGCTGGGGGCCCCCCAGGCTGGGGCCCCGCCAAGGGCCGGCCAGGTGAGCTCAGACGAGGCGCCTTTGTCTTGGACCGCTTGTCTCTGAAGGGCCTTCTTTCCCAGGATGCCAGCTTAGGCCCACCCCACTGGGCCCGGTGCCCGCGGGGATCGAATGCCAGGGCCGGAGAAGAGCTCCAGCCCTCCGCTCAGGTCTTGGCAAGTGCAGAACAACCGCACAGGGGTTTCCCCTCTGCCCAGGGTGCCCAGATTTGGGGAATGAATCTGCCGGGATGCACTCTTTCCTTGCCACAGGGATGGCAGCACTTGCCGGCTTTGCCCTTGCTCAGGCCCAGGGGCCTTGTCTGCCTCTGACCCCACCTGTTCAGTGTCCCAAATTCCTCCTCCTCCTCCAGGAAGCCTTCCCACCCTCTTCAGTGCCTGGTCATTCCCTCCCATCTCTCCCACGGGTAGACGCCTGGCCCTTGGCTCTCCCTTTAGCCTGGAAGCTTCTTGAGGCAGGAACTTCAGTCCTGTCTAATTGGGTTTCCCCTCCCACCTTCATCAGTTTAACGGGCCTCTCCTGCTTGGGGGGAGGTGGTGATTGGTTTGTTAGGATTTGCTGCTGCCCTCCTCAGTTTTCCCATCTGTGAAACGGGGATGATAAGAGCACGTGCCGCACAAGATTGAGGTAACCTGGGGGAAGAGGGCCTTGTGGAGCTTCCCCAAGAGCCAGCCAGAAGTGTCCCTTTGGAGGCGGCCTCCAGACGGGCTCTGGGGGGGCGAGAGGCCGTGGCAGTGCCCTGGCCTCGGTTTCCTCCCCGGGATAATGGCTCCGCTTCCCTGGTGTCCCGGGGTGAGAGGGAGCCCGGGCTGCCGCCGCCTCTGGCTCGTCTCTGTGGCTGGAGAGGAGGAGACCCCCCTTTCCTCTTCACCCCTGTCCCTCCAGACGTCTCAGCCATCCCCCTCCAGGTCCGCTGGGAGCTTTCCAGAAGCCCCGGCAGGGAGGGGATAGAGACAGAGCCGGGGGCCTGCCCCATGGCGGTGCTTAATGATTGCCCGGCACTTTGTGGCTCCCAGGAGGAGAGGCCCTCTCCCCTTGCACAATTCCCCGGGCACTGCTGGGCGGTGCTTGAGGCGCGTCCCAGGACACTGGACTCCCCTCCACAGGCCGTTCCCCTCCTCGGAGCCTCCGCCTCCCCTCTCCAGGCCTTTGCCCTTCTCGCCTCCTCCTTCCGGCTTCCCTGGCTTCCTTTTAGTCTCTGTTGGCTCCCGCCCTCTGGGGGTTTCCGCTCCCCCTGTCTGTGGGCCCTGGCCGGTCTTCCACTTCTTTCTGTAAGCCCAGTGCTTGGCACACGCTGGGGACTCAAGCGGTGCTTGTTGGCCGGCTGGTGAGAGAAAGGCCGCTTGTTCAGGGGAGAGCCGGCCTCTCAGAAATGGGCATTCTGAGGGCACCGTGCCTCGGTTTCCCCGGGAGTTGCCGGGGGGGGGGTGCCAGGCTCTACGTCCCGCCCGGCCCTGGTATGAAATGAAAGCCGCAGGCAGACGAGGTGTGAGGGCAGCTCGCGCACCTTTCCTTTTTCGTGGCGATTTCCGCGCGTCCAGATTCACTCACGAAGCCCAAAAGGGAGTTGGGGAGCCTCGCACGTGGCCTCCACCGCGCCCTAGAGAAGAGACTTTCCCCCCAATAAAACTCTGAGGTAAATGAGCAGCTCCAGGCGGCAGGGACTCTCTTTCCCTGGGTTTTGGGGCTCGGGCAGGAGAGGCCCACAGGCTGATCCCTGCCTCCCAGGAGGGGCCTGGGATCAGGGGCCTGGGGCAGGGCTGATGCCAGGCTGTCCCGTCGGTGCCTTTGCGGGGTCCCTGCCTCCCTCTCTGCCTTCAGACCCGAGTTCAAAAGCGGCTTCAGACACTTTCTAGCTGGGGCGCCCTGGGTGAGTCACTTCACCCTGTCTGCCTCAGTTTCCTTATCTGTAAAATGGAAGAAGGAAATGGCGAACGCCTCCAGTACCTCCGCCAGGAAAACCCAAATGGGGATCCAGAGTCAGCCTCCAGCGGGAAAGGCCTGGTGTTGGAGCTGCTGGCCCGGGGGCTTGAGCCCTTCCGGGCAGGTTCTTTCCCTGCTGTGCCAGGCCTGTCCTAAAGGCTTGCTTTCTGGAGTCAGTCAGCAGTTCTTAGACCCCTGCTGCGTCCCAGTTGGACTCCACAGTGAGAGGCCAGACCCCGTCTGGGCTGAGGAGGCCGGTGAGCTGCCCTCGGTCTAAAGGCCCCCCGCTTGTCTGAGAAGATCCTCTGCCCGGACACGAGGGTCTTCGTGGGGCTCCTGGCGGCCGCTTCTTTTTAAAAAGCCGTTTCTAACCCTTCCCTTGTCTTAGAGTCCATAGCCAGAGTCGGCGCCAAGGCAGAAGAGGCAAGGGGCACCGCTAGCCAGGCTCTGAGGCCAGATCTGAACCCAGGACCTCCCGCCCCTCCTTGGCGGTCTGGACCAGGGTGCCCAGGCACAGGGCATGGATGCGGAGCAGTTGGAAGGCCAGAAATGAAGGATTCTGGGAGGTACCTGTGAGGGGGCCATGCTGGGCATGGGGAGCCGCCAAGGCAAAGACTTGGAGGTGGGAAACAGAGTGGCTGGCTGAGGCCCAGGGCGTTCGATTTCAGCTCGAGAGCTAGAGAGGATGCTCAAAGGCCGTCTAGGCCAAGCCTCTCGTTTTACAAAGAAGGAAACTGAGGCCCGGGAAGAGGAATGGCATTAAGTGACTGAGCCAGCATTTGAACTCAGGCCTGTGCTCTTTCCAAGGGTCTCATGGCTTCTTCAGGGAGGAGGAGGAAGGGACTTGCCCAGGGAGTGGCAGTGATGCCCAGCCCGGTGCCTGGCCTGGAGTCCTGCTTCACGCTTGTTCTCTGATCCCAGGATGCCTCCAGAAGGCCCTTAGGGGTGGAGGTGGGGAGGGGGCGGATGGTGGGCCTCTGGGGAGGCAGAGACAAAAGAGAGCTGGTGGCAGCCTCTGCTCCGGGGCAGATGGGGCTGGGCTGGGCCAGCCTCCGCCTGCCTCCCTGCCTGCCAGTCTGCCTGCCTGCCTGCCTGCCTGCATGCCTGCCTGCCGGGGAAGCTCTGCGGCTCGTCAGTATCCTGCTGATCAGTTACTGTAATGTTACAAAATGGCTGTTTGGATGACTTGGATAGGCTGATGGGGGAGGGGAGAGGGAGGCGCTGCCGGAGGAGCCTCTCCCTGCACAGCCCTCCAAGGCTCCTTCCCGCCTCCCTCCTCCTGGCTGGGGCCCCGCAGCCAGCCTTTATTTAGGGCCTCTGCACAGGCATGAGCCGGGAGGCCAGCTCCTGGGCCCAATCTTGGCTTCGTGCCTCGGTCTCCCCATCTGGGTTTACCCCCAGGCTGGGTCACAGAGCAGGCTTGGAGAGCCATCCTTACGGCAGCTAGAAAGGGACGTCCGGGCTAACGCTCATTTCACAGATGGGGAAACCGAGGCTGAGAGGGGCAGCGTGCTGCCGAGAGCCACGGTACAAGGAGCAAATCCAGGCCTCTTTCCACCTCCCCGTGTTCCTTCTCCCTTAACCAGACCACCAGGGGTGCCACAGTGGACTTGGAGTCGCGAGAGCTGAGTTCAAATCCTGATTCCTTATCTGTGCAACTTTGAGGAAATGATTTCACTTCTCTCAGCCTCAATTGAATCGAGTCACCAGGCATTTATTAAGCGCTGACTGTATGCCTGCTGTGCCCCCCGGAGCTCGTGGTCGAGTCGGGGTGCGGAGTGCAGACAGCTTTGTGCAGGCCCAGGGCAGAGGACGGCCCAGCTTCCCGCTGTAGACGCTCTTCCCCGTGCTGGTGTCGGTGCTTGCTCTCGTTCTCGACCTCGGTGGCCCCCTCTTTGAAAGCAGGGGGCGCCTCAGCCTCCTTTCTGGCTTCAGACAAGGCGTTGGCAGGGAGGGAGGCCAAAGCCCCCATTTTATGGATCCGGAAGCCGAGGCCCTCTGAGGGCCCGGAAGGGGACCGAAGCCTCAGCTTCTTCGTCTGCAGTGTGGACCTGAGCCCGGTCTGCTGCGCCAGTGCTGGTCATTATTCTCGTGGCGGGGAGACCCTGGCCAGGTCACTCACCTCAGTTTCCCTCCCTGCTGGTCCTGGAGGGAGGACACAGTTCGTGAGTTTGGAGGGCGGCTGTTCAGCCTTTCTTAGGCACGTAGTCCTTGGCCGGGCGTAGAAGGCCAGAACGGGCTTCCGTGCTCAGGGGAGTCTGTCAGCGAGCGCCCAGGAAGCGCTTCCTGTATGCCGGGGCTGCCCTGCCGGAGCCTCCGTTCTCTGGCCGGGAAATGGGAGGCGGGAAGGCGTCCGCCTGCAGGACGTGGCACACAGTAGGCGGTTCATAAGTGTCTGGCCCTCTGCGCCAGCCCGGGCACCCGCATCCCCCTGCGTGGCCTCTTTGGACCTCGGCTCGCTCATCTGTGAAATGGGCCTCCACGAGGACTCGGGCCCAAGAGCCGTTGCCCTTTGCTGCCGAAGCCTCGCTTTTAACCAGGAAGCCCCGCAGAGGAGCCCCCGGGCCGACCTCCCTGCGCTTCCCGCCGTCCTCCTGGGCCTCCTCTGCCGGGGCCTCTCCACAGCTGGCCTTGATTTGCCTCTGGATCTGGAGGCCATCCGGCCTGTCGTTTTACAGAGAAGGAGACAGAGGCTGGGAGCGGGGCGCCGGGATTGGAACCCAGGGCCTGCTGGCTACCCTGCTCGGCTCCTGGGGCTCCCGGGGAGGCGAGAGGAATCCCCTCCTGGGCTGGGGCCGAGGCCGGCTCCTGGGCAGGCCCCCGAAGCCCTGGCTGCCTCCGTCAGACGAGGAGGCCCCTTTCCTGACCTCCTTTTCATGATGCCTCTTCAGGTGGGGCCAGGACGCTCGTCTGCCCCTTCCCCGGGGTGGGGGTGGGGTCGGGACTGGAACCCAAGACTTCCTGCCTCTGTCCGTTATGCTGGGGTGCCTCTGGGACCCTCCGGGAGAAGCAGGTTCTGCCCGTAGCGGTGAATGGCTTCCGTCCTCTTCGACCTTCCTTCCAGGGATCGCGGGGGACTCCAGGAGGGGAAAACTCCCCCCGCCGTGCAGATGGCTGCTCTCTCTCTGCCTTGTAGTCCTAGAGGGCTGCCTGAGATGGGGAATAGGTGTCAGAGCCAGGACTTGAACCCGGATCTCACCGCCTCCCAGACCCGATTCAAGAATTAGGATGGATCGGAGCAGGCAGAGAGCCGGGCTGGCCTCCGATGTTCCTCGCCAGGTGACCCTGGGTGAGTCACCCCCACTGCTCTTGGGCCAAGCAGCAGCCAGCATGGAGGTGGAGGCAGGGTTGGGGGCGCTGCGGGGATCTGTGCGGCCGTCCTCAGCCCTGGCACACTCGGGGGGGCTTGGACAGGGAGAAGCCGGGCTCAGGAGGGCGACCTGCAAGGTGGAGGCCTGGGCATAGTGGCTACGAAAAGGAGCCGGCAGTCTCAGGGAACCACAAGCTCTGTAGGCCTCGGGTGTGAGTCAAGGGCGCCGGCGGCAGTCCTGGGGTCAGTGCTGGGGTTCAGGAGGGATGTCGGCCACAGAGGATCAGGACAGGCCATTGGAGGGGCCCCGAAGGACTTGTCCCAGGGGCTCGGCGATCTCTGTGGCCCCCGAGGTCAGCGCAGAGGGAAGGGCTCCCTCTGAAGGGAGGTAGTGAGCTCCCCGCTCCTGGAGGTCTCCAGGAGAATGGCTCCGATGCTGCAGAGGTGACGATGGCCCCCGCAGGCCCCTGGGCCGGGGCTGAACAGGGTCTGACGGGGAAGCTTCTCTGCAAGGGGGAGACGACGCCTGGCCGATGTTGGGGCGCCACATCCCTGAGAGACGGTCCTAGATGGCTTCGGGCTCCTTTCCGTGCCTTGGGGGCGGTCCGGTAGCTGAGGTTTCTGCATTGTTTTAGGGCCTCCCCATCCAGTCAGAGTCCCGCTCCGAGGGGCCCGTGCAGATCTCATGATTCCCATTTTACAGATGGAGAAAGTGAGGCCTCCAGGCCTCCCTTGGTGCTGACCCAGCTCACTCTCAGAACAGCCTCCAGTTCCCCCTCCTGGCAGTGCCTCTCACCTGGCAGGTAAATGGGGCCATGAACTTGCCGCTTGTTCCTCCTGCCTCTGGGAGCCTCTGGGCACTTCTGGGAGCCTCCGGGCACTTCTGGGAACCTTTGGGCACCCCTGGGAGTCTCTGGGCGCTTCTGGGAGCCTCCGGGCACCCCTGGGAGCCTCCGGGCGCTTCTGGGAGCCTCCGGGCGCTTCTGGGAGCCTCCGGGCGCTTCTGGGAACCTCCGGGCACCCCTGGGAGCCTCCGGGCGCTTCTGGGAGCCTCCGGGCACCCCTGGGAGCCTCCGGGCGCTTCTGGGAGCCTCCAGGCGCTTCTGGGAGTCTCTGGGCACCCCTGGGAGCCTCCAGGCACTTCTGGGAGCCTCCGGGTGCTTCTGGGGGCCTCTGGGCACCCCTGGGAGCCTCCAGGCACTTCTGGGAGCCTCCGGGCACTTCTGGGAGCCTCCAGGCGCTTCTGGGGGCCTCTGGGCACTTCTGGGAGCCTCCAGGCGCTTCTGGGGGCCTCTGGGCACTTCTGGGAGCCTCCAGGCGCTTCTGGGGGCCTCTGGGCACCCCTGGGAGCCTCCAGGCACTTCTGGGAGCCTCCGGGCGCTTCTGGGGGCCTCTGGGCACCCCTGGGAGCCTCCAGGCGCTTCTGGGGGCCTCTGGGCACTTCTGGGAGCCTCCAGGCGCTTCTGGGGGCCTCTGGGCACCCCTGGGAGCCTCCAGGCACTTCTGGGAGCCTCCGGGCGCTTCTGGGGGCCTCTGGGCACCCCTGGGAGCCTCCAGGCGCTTCTGGGGGCCTCTGGGCGCCCCTGGGAGCCTCCGGGCGCTTCTGGGGGCCTCCGGGCGCTTCTGGGAGCCTCCGGGCACCCTCTCAGAGGTCAGGAGGAGCCTGCGGGCCCGAGCCCCGGAGCCCCCATCTGCATCGCTCAGGAGGGAAAGTTACGTTTCCTGCGTGTGCCCAGGCCCCCACTGGGGCGCGGGCACGGCTGGGCACGGCCTCCCCGGGGCGCGCTCTCCTGAAGTCTGGCCCCGGCACACGCTGCCCCCCCGAGAGCCGGCCCTGCCACGCCGTCGGGCACCAAGCCGAAGCCTTTAGGGAAAGCTGGGTAGCCTAGAGAAGCCCTGGGGAAGGCCTGCGTGGGCCCCGGCTCGGCCACGGACGTGGGGCCTCTCGTCTCCGCTGGACGACTCTGCCCGGGTGCCAAGCTTTGGGGGACTGAGAGCCCCTTGGAGGCGGCCGGGGCTCCCTCAGCCCCAGCAGGCTCCTGCTGCGTCCCCCAGCCGACCGACGGGCCTTGTGAGCGCAGGGTTTGAATCCGGTGCCCCGGGGGGCCAGGACTCGCCTCCCTGCGCGTCCTGCTTTCCGGCTCTTCCTTTTCTTTAAAGAATTCTTGTCTTCTGTCTGAGAATTGCTCCTCCGCCTCAGTGCCAGCGTGTGGGCTGGGCAGCAGGGTGCAGTGACTCGCCCAGGGTCACCCCGCCAGGACCTCCCGTCTCCAGGCCTGGCTCTCTATCCACTGAGGCCCCCCGGACGGCGCCTGGTTGTCCTCCGTGTGAGGGCTGCTCCCCCGTGGCTGCCAGACAGCGAGCTCCCCGGGCGTCCGAGGCCCTCCCGGCCTCCCGGCCTCCCGTGCTGGGGAGTGAACGAACGACGAGTGGACGAGAGGCCGCTTGTTCAGTTCTCCCGATGGGCCAGAGCTGACCATCCTGTGGGGGCCGTGGGGCTCGCAGGGGTCTCAGCGCGTGCTGGGCACTTGGGCCAGCCCGGGAGCACGCTGGGGCTCCGTGCAGGAGCGCAGGGTTGGGGCGCCGTTTCCGGGGCACTTCGTGCTTTGCCAGTGCGGGCTGTGAGGCGCGTGAGCCCAGCTTTACAGATGGGGAAATCAAGGCTCGGTTTGCCCGTGCGGAGGTGAACCCGGGTCCGCTGCCCCCAGGCTCATTCCCAAAGGAGGGCTCCAGTTTAGGCCGTGTGAATGTGAGTGCTTTGGAGCCGGAGTCCCGAGATCTGAGTTCAAATCCCACTTCTGACTGTTGGGGTCTTCCCGAGCCTCGTCGGCCTTCACCGTGAAGCGCGAGGGGCCGAGCCGCGGCGTCCGAGCGTCCGGACGCAGGAATGCCGTGAGGGGGCTGCACACGGCCTCCCCCTGGCCATCCTCCCATCTTCCTGGGGGTCAGGCCCTCTGGCGTCCGCCCCGGGCCGCCGAGACCCCCAGGAGGTGCAGGCGGCGGCCCCCCGGCTCCCCCGTCCCCCTCCCCTCCTCCTCCCGCCGGCGGCTCTTAAGTGCTATCGAGGGGCGCCGGGAATTGCCGCCTGTAAATCCCAGCCAGCAGCTGAGCCCCGGCCAGCCGCCCGCCGAGACGGCCCCCCCAGGTGAGGGGCTCCCCGGGGGGGCTCCGGCGGGGCTGAGGCCGGCCTCCTCCCGCCCTGGGCAGAGCAGGGAGAGCCGTGAGGAAGGCTCTGGCCGGCCGCCAGGCTCCCCGCGGAACTCTAAATTGACCTGTCGGGAGAGGGAAGAGATGAATGGTGGCCATCTTCATTAGCGAGGCCCGCGGGAGCGCCGCCGCCAAGCACAGCCGGCCGCCCCTTCCCAGGACCCTCCTCCAGGCCCGCATTCCGCATCCCCCGTCTGAAGGGCTTCTGCCGGGCCTGCTCGTGCCACGTGATTCTGGCCCCGATCAGGCCGTCCGGCCCAGCGGACGACGTTTGTTGACCGGCTGCCCGATGGGCCCCAGGAAGGGGGATGGGTGGAAGAGAAGGCGGTGCGTCCCGGCGTGGGCGGCAGCCTTGGCAGGTGCCATCCCAGAGCCCTGGCGCGGCGCCCGGCCCGCTGGTCTGCGTGCTGTCGAGGCAGGCGGGGGGCAGACGGGGAGGGAGACCGAGGGTGCCCGCCTGCCCGCCGCCTTCTGCTTCTTCTGCCCGGGGCGCTGCACCCCCGAACCTCGGGGCTGGCAGGAAGAGGGGACAGGCGGGGTGCCCGAGCAGGGCCGGGGCCTTCCTCGTCCCTCTCCTCCCCTTGGAAATGTGCCCGCCGGTGTGCCCGCCCAGCAGGGCATGAGCTGCTTCAGGGCAGGCGGGCACGAGAGCCGCCAGGACCCCGACGGGGGCCCTGAGGGTGGGGGGACCCCGGAGGGCGCCGCGCCCTAGAACCGGGGAGGGGGCCGCTTTGGCTTTCCTTTGGCCGTCCAGTGCCCAGCAGAGTGCCCGGCTGAGGCCAGTCCGGCCAGGTGCCCTTTGCAGAGAGGCGGCTGAAGGCACCTCCTTCCATTCAGCCTGGCCAGAGGACCCTCCGCCCTCAGCGGCTGGTCTGTGAAGTGCGGGTGGGCAGGAGAGCGCCCGCCTGGGGACCACGTGAGACCGGGGATGGGCCGGAGAGTGCGTGCCGTGGAGGGGAGTAAGAACTGGCTCGGGGGCCCCCTGGTGCTTGGCAGGCTCCAGTCCCCATCCCTGTCCATTCTGGAGGGTCAGGAAGGCCTTAGCCGTCCTCTGTGCCAGCCTCCGTGCCAGCCTCTCCTAGGCCGAGGCCCGCGCTGCTTCGGGGCTCCTGTCCGCTCATCGGTGGGTGACTCTGGCTTGAGCGGGTGGCAACAGCCCCGCCTTGGCTTTGGGGAGCGCCAGGGGCGTGCCGGACGGCCTCCTCCCCTCCCCCTCCTGCATTAGGATGTCCGGGCGGGCCTGGGGGTCTTGGGAGGAGCTGGTGGGAGGCGTCTCATAAGCACTCGCTGCGTTCGGAGCCCCGCCGTCCTCAGAGATACATTGAAGGAGGGCGACGGGCATTTATTAGGTGCCACCTGTGTGCCCGGCACCTGTCTCAGAAAACCCCCAGAGGGAGGTGCTGCCGTGACCCATTTTCTACTAGCCTCCCACAGCCAGTGAGCATCTGCACTGAATTTGAACTCAGGTCTTCCTGACCATGCACTGTGGCACCTCCTGCTGCAGAGCTCAGGTTCTCAGCCATTTGTTCTGGGTGTCTCTAAAATAGGGGTTCTGGGATGGGGTCTGGCGGTCCTGAGGGCCTGACCCAGAGGCTCCGGGTGCTCCTTCAGGTGCTCTGTGCCCAGCCGGCCTGGGATTCAGGGCTTCAGCCTCCAGACTGAGCAGGGAGGCCCTTGGGGGACGCTGCCATCGCCAAGAGCCAGGGCTCCCCTCTGCGGGGAAGGAGTCCTCTGGGCTTCTCCATCCTCCGTTCTGGCCTGCTCAGCAGCCGGATCCCCAGCAGGGCCAGTCAGCTCCTCCCTGCTTCAGGGCCAGTGGCCAACCCTAGATGTGTGCTCATGGCCATGGGGGGAGAGGGGAGATCCTCGCTGCCCCCCTCAAAGCTGCAGCCTTCCCAGCCTCGGTTTCCTCATCTGCCAACGCTTGCTCTGTACGCCAGGAATGTTCTTCCCCATTGAGGGAGGATCAGCCAAGAGACCCCACGGGCGGCCCTCTCCTAAATAGGGAAACTGAGGTGGGGAGAGAAGGGACTCAGCCAGGGTCACGCGGGAAGTGAGCAGGGCATCCAGGCTTCACATCATCAGATCTTTGGTCCCCTGCCGGGGATTTCAGAGGCCCCATTTTACTGACGGGGAAACCAAGGCACCCAGCTGGGAAAGGATGCGACCCGGGACGGAGGCAGGATTTGACTCCAAGGGTGCCGTGGTACACTAGTGGTTTGTGTCACACATGTGGGTGCGGGTATGAATTCATCGCAGGAGCCACCTAGAGCCGGGGGTGGGGGGTGGAGGAGAGGGGCCTGGGAGCCATGGACATTCCTGGAGCAGAGGAGCAGAGCAGACAGCCAGAAGCCGAAGGATGCGTCAGGTGGGGCAGAGCGTCCCTGGAGACCCACGATGGGAGACTGACCGGCGTCTGGGGAAGAGAGAGCCGCCCTCCCGGGAGAGGGGTCATGCCCTGCCGTGCCCCCCTTTCACAGGGGAGGCAGCTGAGGCTCGGGGCCAAGCCATCGCCCTGAAGATGTCTGCACGACGGTGCCCTGCGCGCCACTCCCTGTCCGCCCGCAGGATCCTGCCTGGGTCCATAGAGCAGAGCTCTCCACGCCCGCAGGGCGCCCGCCCAGGGGGCTCTGAGCTTCTCCCCCTGCCAGCGTGCCTCATTTTCGGGTTGTCTGGGCTGGCCCCGAGCCAGCTGGATCCCCTCCACGTCTCTCGTCTCTGGCTGCGGTTCCAGGAGAGAAGATCGAGGAGTCACGGTTTGTTGAGCAGGAGATGGAGTGCCGGGAGGCGGGGTCGGAGGCTCCAGCGTCGCCGCGGCCCCCACTCCACAGACGGGGCCCCGAGGCCGGCACAGCTGGCTTCTCGACCCCTTTGGAGCAGGGCGCGGGGTGGCACGAGGACTTCCGTGCCAGTCTGCGCCAGGCCGCTGCATCGAGGGGGCGCACGTGAAGGGGCCTCGGCGGGACGGTCAGGAGGCGGCGTCTCTGGCGATGCGTTGCTGGCTCTGCCCAGACCAGGTAGTTGGAGAGAGGGAGCGAGGGAGGCCCCGGGGCCCCGGGTCGTGCCAGGCTTCTGGCCCCATGTCAGGGCGCATGTCGAGCTGAGGGGGCTCCGGCAGGGGCCAGCTTTTAGGGGGACGTCGTCAGTCGGCACGTGCCCCCCTGCCCCACGGACGGCTCCTGCCTCTGCCCTCCTGGGGAGCCCGGGGGGAGGCCTCTTCCAGAACCAAAGCCCAGGCGGCTCCACTCTGTGCACCAAGCGCTCGACGTGGGCACCGAGCTTGGGCTAGGCCCTGCCCGCAGGGAGGGTGCCCTCCTCCCATGCCAGGCTCGTCACCCTAGCCCAACACGTCCTTAGCTCAGCGGTCTTCTGGGACCCGTACCTGTTAAGACTTTTCGCCTGGCATTCAAGGCCCCGATAGGTGGCCCCTGAACATTTTGTGTCTTTGCTGTCTTCCCAGGACCAGTTGATTCCCCTTCCCTTGGGGTGCCCAGGAGCGAGGCTCCCGCTGGTCTCGCGAGCCGGAGGACCCCTCTGGCCCTTTGGACGTGGAATCCGAGCTGGCCTCTAACTGATCAGGAGGGAGAGTCAGAGGAGAGCCGCCTCCTCGCGTTGAGCAGGCCTGGGCTGACGGGGGCCCCAGAGAGGAAGGGGCCTGCGTGGGGTCCTAGGACAGCCCCAACAGCGCTGACCCGGGAGAGCTGGTTATGGGGAGCCCCTGCGCACCTCCCAGGCATCGAAGGGTGAGCCTGGAGAGAGCTTAGGAAGGGACTGGGAGGGGGTCTAAAACAGGGGAGTCTGTCAGGGCAGGGGGAGCTTAGCGGCATCTCTGCCAACGCCAGCCTTCACAGCGGAGGGTGCCAAGTCTCAGGGTGCTCGTGGGGAAGGCTGGATTGTTCCCTGTTCTTGCTTGGGGCACCAGGAGCCCCACTTTGCACGTCCCCCACCCTGGGGGTAGGCAGATGGGGCCCGGGTGGCGGGGCTGTGGGTGTGCAGATCCAGGTCCCTCGTGGATGGCTCGTGTCTGAGCCCCGAGTCCCGGGCATTTACATTTCCTAACGTTACGTTGACTCATTCTTGCCGTCTCCGTGGCAGCCTGGTGGCATTAAATGGGCACGGCAGGCAGTCTCTGGACGTGCCAGCACATGGGGCCGGGGCTTGCGGGCTGCCAGCAGCTCCTCCTTGCCAGGGTTCCCACCAGCGTGGTGTGGGTTGACCCGAGGGCAGAGGCGGGCGATGGGGCCCACTAAAGGCTCCGTCCTCCTCAGGGTCTTCGTGCTCGTGCCCTCCTTTGATACCCGGCGGGCCCCGCCATGTTCTGGGCAGGGAGGGGGTGTGCGGCACCTGTCTCTCCAGATCTTAGTGGCAGCCAGAGGGTGCCACATGGCACAGAGCACCAGGCTGGCAGTCGGGAAGACTTGGGTTCAAGTCCTGATGGGGCGCTTCTTCCTCTCTAGAAGAGCTCTCGGGCCCCCGCCGTGCCTCCTTCCCCACCGACGTCGGGCTGCTTTTAGACCGCGTCCCCCTGCATTGCCCCTTGGTCCTGGGCCCTGCAGCTGGGAGTCCCGGGGGACGCGGCGTCGCGGAATCCTGCCGGCCCGCGCGTGGAGGGGTCGTTGGGAACCCCACGGGAGAGCTTCGCCCATTCCCCCGGGTTCCCGGGCCAGGTCCCGCCCGATTCGCCGTCCTCCTGCGGGGTCCTGCCGAGGGAGATGCCCATCCCCTGGGGATTGGGTGAATGGCTAGGAATTGGCACGAAGCGCCAAGAGGAGGGGTAGGTTTGAGTGCCCACTGCGTGCCAGGCTCTGTGCTTGGCGCTGGAGGGGCGGGCAGGAAAGAGGTTGGGGGGCGGCAGCGGGTCACGTGTCGCTCTGGGGGAAGCGTGTCTAAGAGAAGCCGCGGCGCCTCCTTTCTCCGGGATGGGGGGCACTGAGGAGCCGGCATAGCGGCCGGGGAAATAGCTGGAGAGAAATACGGGGGGCAGCCGGATGTGTCGGCGGCCAGAGTGCCAGGAGGCGGGAGGTCCCGAGTTCCGGGCTGACCTCGGGTACTTCCTGGCTGTGAGACCCTGGGCAAGTCACTTAGCCCCACTGCCTAGCCTCGGAACCCCTGCTCGGCATCATTCTAAGGCAGAAGGGAAGGCCCTGAAGGAAGACCAGTCAGGTCGTGTGGGGAGCTCCGGCTGGCGGCTCTTGGGAAGGGGCAGGGGGCGCGCTCTTCCAGGGGGCCTTGGCCGGGACCTGGAGGACGGGCAGAGGAAGGCTTCCTCACACGGCCGCCTCTTTAGCTGCCCCCCTTCGGAAATGGATTTACCATTATCCTCCTCCGCCCTGTCTCTGGCTGCGCCTCCCCCTCCCTCCCCTCCCCCATCCCCTCCCCTCCTCTCCTCTCCCCTTCCTGGCGCCCTTCAAGGCCTGGGCTTGGGCCTGGGCGGCTGCGCCTGGCCCCAAGCCTCCGCCTTTGCTCCAGCCGCGCCTGGGCCGGCCGCTTTGGGGCGACGGGAGTGATGGGGGGAGGGCAGTAAGTAAATTATATATTGAACTCCTAACGGATGCTGAGGCTTTGTGGTTTCCATGGCAACGGGCCTGGAAATAGCTCGCTGTGACATCAGCACGGTACAGGTAGAGGCAGATCCAGCCGCTCCCCCCAGGAGGGAGCACGGAGGGGAGGAAGGATGCTCTCGTAATTAGCATATGCAAATATCCCCAGCGCCGGCCCAGCATGCCCCGGGCCTCCCGCAGGTAAGGAGAGCAGGAGAGGGATGGGGGGAGGACCCGCTTTCGGGGCTCCGCAAACTCGCCAGCCCAGGGGAAACAGTCGCCCCCGAGCAGCAGGCGAGATCCAGGCCAGGGCTGGCATCGGGCTCGTCCTCAGGCCTCCCGGGCCCTTGTTGGGGTTCGGCCCCGGAGTTCCCAGGGTCCTCGGACTTGGGTCTGGAGCGGGCCGCCTGGCAGGAGGCTCTCGGAACTAACTTTGTACCGTGTCCCCGAGGCTCGGCCGGCCGAAGCCAAGAACGTCCCGCCGGGGCCCAGGCCCAGGAGAGGTGGGGCTGGGCCGGGCCCTCCCGGGCCTGCCTCCACGAGGCCCCTCCGCCCCCCTGGGCCGAGGCAGCGAGGCATCGGCCGGCACTCGTTCTGGGCTCCGCTACAGGCGTCAAGCGTGGCCTTCTCTGGCCCCCGGCCCCGCCTCTGCCGCAGAGCTGGACGGTGAACTGAGTCCCCTCCCTGGGCCGGAGTCAGTGCTGTCTGGCCGCGTCGGCTCTCGTCCAGCGCGAGGCGCCCCAGGCCCAGCGCCCTCGCAGAGCTCCGTTCCCGCTTATTTGCTTCCGGGGTCCGCAGACTCCTGGCCTCCCCGCGCGCACCAGGCACTCGCCACACTTGCACGTGCCTGGCCTGAGGCAGCGTGGGCCCATTTCAGAGGCCCGGCCGGCGTTCTCGTCTTTGCTCCCCGGCCTGGTGTCCGTCATCCGTCTTTGGCACGTAGAGTGGACTCGGCGGGGGCTGCCTCTCGCCTTTTTCTCGTGCCCCCCTGGTGGGCGCAGAAGGCTTTGCCAGGGTCTCGAGCCCCCTGAAAAGGCTTTTGAGTCGGGACACGAAGGGGCTGTGATTGGCCCGGTGAAGCGGGCTGTGGAGGGAGGGACGGCACCGAAGATTGGCCAGCTCCCAAAGATGTGGGGGCCTGGACCCCATTCCTGACCCTCCCCCCGAGGACTCCCCCGGCAAGTGTCCCCATTTGTGGCCGAGAAGGGAGGGCCAGGTGGATGGAGCGCGGCGTCCTTTGGGCCCAGACCGTTCTCTCCATTCCCCTTTGGCACCTCGACGAGGGCCCCGCACGTGGCAGTGTGTGAGGACCCCAGCCGCAGGCCAGGGGGCCTCCCTCCTTCCCAGCTCTGCAGCTCAGACGGAGCCTCGGTAGGAATGTGGGGAGCAGCTCTGGGGAGACCCCGAGGCCCTGGCCCAGTTACGTCCTTTGGGTGTGTCCGAGCTGCAGTCAACTGAGCCTATTGGGGGGAGGGGCTGTCAGTGGGTCACATGTACGTTCTGGGGAGCATGTGTGGGTGTGGGTGTGGGTGCTAGAGGAGGAGGCCAAGCCTGTTCCCTGGAAATTAGATTAATGATAATTAATCACAGGAATCACGATAACAATAATCTGGGAAGGAGACTCAAAATCTAAGAGGAGCCAAAAGAGATTTTCCCATCATCCTGCCCTAGTGGCTGCCTGTCTCTTGTTCAGCAAGTTCAGGAAATCTTTAAAGTAGGGCGAGGGGGGGGCGGGGGAGAGAGAGAAAGACAGAAGGAGACAGACACACAGACAGACAGAGACAGACAGAGAGGGGGGAAGGAGAGACAGAGACAGACAGACAGAGACAGAGGGGGGAAGGAGAGACAGAGAGGGAGACAGAAAGAGGGACAGAGATGGAGAGGGAGATGGAGACGGGGGAGGAGGGGCCGGAGGGAGGCAGAGTGTGTTTCTGGGGGGTGGGGATGCTGGGGGAGCAGAGCTGCCCCAGGCTCCTGGATGGGGCATCTTAGAGTCGTCAGAAGAGCTGAGGAGGAAGGGCCTGGGTTGCTTTTTGGACTATGTGCCACCTTGAGGAAGTCAGTTAAACTGTGTGGGCCTGAGTTGCCCCTCCTGTGACATGGTGCCTGAATCCTTACCCCTTGGGTCAGGGAAGGAGGTTCCCCAGGGTGGCCCAGTGGGTGAGCCATCCTCCATTGCCTCCTCCACTGAGCCGCTCTTTGGACTCCCCGCTTTTGGAGAGGTGACATTGAATGGCCGTCCCGCCCTTCTGATCCCTGACAAAAAAGCCCCCAAGAAGCCGCTTTTGCCTTTTTGAAACGGGGGCAGCAGCTCGTGCCGCCTGGCCCGCAGCTCTGCACATCCTTGAGGGGGGAGCATGGAGCCCGCTGGAGGCTTTGCACCCTGAGCAGAGCCGAGAGGGTGTTGCTGAGTGCAGCGGTAGCAGGAAAGAAGTTGGGCTCCTGGATTCCCCAGGACTTGGGGTTCCTGCTCTTGGGGGGCTGGAAACGGAACCCAGGGCCCTCCTCCTCCTCCAAACGGGCTTTCTAGTGTAGCTGGGCTCCCACGTGGTTCAGGGTCATTGTGTCGGAGCCCCCATGTAATGAGATGACAAGGGAGACCCCCCCCCGTCCCTTCCCCCGGGGTGGGGGGTTCAGTCCCTCTGCGTCGGGTCCTGACCGCCGTCCCGCCCCCTGCACGTCCCCCTCCCCGCCAGTCTCCCAGGCTCCGTCAGGGCCGGACGGGGTGCCCATCTCTCTCGGCTCGCGTCGGGGCCAGGAAACTTTATTAAGCCCCCGCGAGATCCATGATGATTCCAAGAGGGCTTGGGCACCCCCCGGGCCCCGCATTCCCTGCAGGCGGTCAGAGCTGGAGGGGCCCTCGGCTGGCCTGGCCCCCCTCGTCTAGGGAAACCCAGGCTCAGACATGAGAACCCCAGTGCCCAGCCGGCGATTCCCACCTGGCTCTCTCCATAGGACCGCGTGATAAAGACGAGGACAGGTGCCAGGAGGAGTGCCTACAGCACGGAGCTGGGCCCAGGGGCGCCCCCTGAACCCGAGGCCTGCACCAAGCTTGGGCGGGATTGTCGTTTTGTTGGGGTCTTCTGAACCTGTCCCCTCTGTCTTTGGTTTCTCAGCAGAAGGGTGGGCAGTGGGGTATGTGACTTGCCCAGGGGGTCTGGGGCCCATCTCTAGGCCTGGCTCGTGCTCCGCTGAGCCCCCCAGCTTGGTTGTCCTCATCCACAGGGGGCTTTCCCGATAGGGTGTTTGCTCTAAACGCGGCACCAAAATGGGGACTTGGCAGTCCAGCCTGGAATTGGAGCAGGCGGGCGGGCCAGCGTCTGTGTGGGCCAGAGCGTCTCCTGCCGGGCCTGAGAGAAGACGTCCGTCCGCCTCTGCTCTGTGCCCGCGGGGCCCCGGGAGGCTCGTGGAGGTGTCGAAGGGCAGCCCGTTGGCCAGCCCCCTCTGGGGGTTCTGCGTCAGCCCCGGGAGCCTCGGCTCCCGGCGGGTCTGCAGGAGTCTGCGAAGGAGAGCCGTTCCCGGAACCCTCCCGTGGGCAGAGCCTTGAGCCCGAGCTCTGGGGCCGGGCAGCCGGGCAGCCGGGCAGGAGCCGCCCCCCTGGGCTCCCTCGCTACCAGGCAGCTTGACGCCTTCTCCCTCTGCTTTGAGGGAGACGCCCCGATACCGGACTGCTCGTGGCGAGAAGAGCGCTTGCTTGGTGCTCCTTGTCCCCCCCCAGCCGTCATTTCGGGTTATCGAATGCGCTCTGCATCCCCAGCTGCCCTGGCCGGAGCCCTCGGGCTGTGGGAGGACGGGCCAGTCTGCTCACCGGACCGCAGAACCAGTCCAAGATTGCTCTGCGCTGGCCTAGCTTTCAAGAACTCAGCCGAGGCACCAACTCCAGCCTCAGGCCCTTCCCAGCCCAGCAACCCTGGGCAGGTCCCTCAGCCCCCGCTGCCCTTCGGCCCTTCGGCCCCGGAACCCGTCCTGAACGTCGATCTGAGGCAGAAGGCGAGTGTTCCAAACAACGACCATCTTGTAAGCCCGATGGCCCTGGGCCGGGGTCCTGTGGCCTCCCGCTGCCCGGGGGCTTTGACCCGGAGACTTCAGGGAGGGCCCCCTCCAGAACCTCCCGACGCCCCGGCCTCCTGCCGGCCTTGCGGACAGCCCATGGGTCCTTCAGGAGGAAGGTCCGCTCAGAAGCGGGCGCCATCTTTGTTTCATCAGCTGCAGCCACTCCGAGATCAGCTCCCCCAACTGTGGCCAGTTTGGTGTATTTCCTAGATGAGGAAGCAGGCCAGGATAAAGGAGCCTGGCGCGGGGAGGCCCAGCGTGGCGCGGGGAGGCCCAGCCTGGCGCGGGGGGGCCCAGCCTGGCGCGGGGAGGCCCAGCCTGGCATGGTTTGCGCAGCGAGGAGTGACTTGTCTCGGCTCCCACACAGGAGCTGTTTAGAAGTGCTTGCTGGCTGACAAGGAGCTCCCTGTGAATGGGCGCCCCTAGAACCCAGAGCCCTCGATCCCAAGCCCTGCGCTGCTCCTCCTGGGCATTGTGAAACCTTCGAGGCGAGCAGCACTGCCCGAGAGTGTGGGTCTGCGAAGGTCAAGAGCCCCCGACGGCGCAGGCCTTGCACTGACTGTTATTCTTGGGACAAAATCCTTTAAAAGTGGGTCAGCTGAGCTGGGGGAAATCTGTATTTGTGCACACCCTGGTGTGCTCTGCTGCCCTGCAGGGCGCCCACGGCACGGATGGGCCTAGAGCATCGGTGGGAGGTCCTAGAGCAGGAGCCGCCCCCAGAACCAGAGGGGTCTCTGCACGTTTTGTTGTTGCCAAGCCGCTGCTCGGTTGTGTCTGACTGAGACCCCATTTGGGGTTTTCTTGGCAAAGACACTCCAGCTCGTTTTACAGATGAGGAAACGGAGGCAAACAGGGTTAAGGGACTTGCTCAAGGTCACACGCTAGCCAGGACGCTGTCTTTGGACCCAGGTTTAACGAACTCCAGGCGGCACAATAAACGCTGGCTGATCACTTGATCGCTGGACTGGTTGGTTCTTCAGGTGGCTACGAGCCTCCCTGCCTCCTTTGTTCAGGGTGACGGAAGGGCCCCCGGGACGCCCATGGGAGAAGGGCGGAGCGTTGTCAGCCCGAGCGCCTCCCTCTCGTTCTCTCCCTGCCCGTCCAAGCTTCCTTTCTTTGTGCCAGTCCACGTCCTCCCCAGGTCGCTGCTCAGAGCCCCCCACCATGGAGAACTTGGGGCTTCGGTTGGGCTTCAGACTGCCCGTCGCCTTCATTCGGGCCCACGGCAGGCCCCGGAAGCAGGCACGAGGTCCCCTTCTGGGCCGGCCAGCCCCCCGTCATCCTTAAGACGGCCCCGCTCGCGGGCTGAGAGGGGCCTCGGCCTCATTCTGGCTCGAAGCCCCTTTTTGGCGCTTCGGATGTCTGCGTTTGGTCTTGGAGGCTCCCCCGACATCTGCCCCCCATCCGGCCGGGCTGCCCAGCACAGCTTGACACAAGCGCGTCTGCAGAGAGGCGCCTGGGCCGACGGCCTCGGGGCGAAGCTCGGCCCTTTGGTTTCTAAGGGGGAAGGACTGTTATCTGGGCAGCGCCCACGGCTCGGAGGGCATCGCCGCCGGCACCTCCGGGCCCCCTTTTGTGGGAAAGGGAAGATGAGGATCTCCCTGGAGCTCGTGGGGCGGACGTCCTGACACCTCCGAAATAGGAGAGCTAGCGGGAGCCTGGGATGGGATGGGGAGCCCGCGGGGAGACTAACGGCAGGTCCCCCGGCCAGGGGGCGAGTTTCCAGAGCAGGACATCTCTGGGGCCATTTTAGCCTCTTCTGGCAAACCTCCGGGACCCTGGGACCATCCACAATGGCGCTCTGTTGTCTCTTCCCCTAAGCCCTGTGCCACCCACCCCTGGCCATTCCTAGAGCTTCCCCAGGGCCTGGATTTTGGGGGACGGTGCCAGGAGGGTCACAGCCCTCCCCTTGCTCCTCCGGGTAAAGGCTATGATGCTGTGTGCCCGCCTCCGAGGTGCCCTCGCATACATCGTCTCGGTTGATCTTTATGACAGCCTAGGGGGGATCCCCATTTTACAGAGGAGGAGACTGAGGAACCCGGCACGTGGTTCATGAATGCATGTGGAATTGGTGGTGAGGCAGGCAGAGCCGCCATCCCATTCTACAGATGGGGAAGTCGAGGCGGAGAGAGGAGCTTGGCAGAAGGGGTCAGTTCTGGGCTGGGAATCTCTCCCCATATCTCCCAGAGCCAGGCAGGACCCGCATCCTCAGGCAGCGGCACGTCTGAGCAGGACGGGCCATTTGGGGCCACGCCGGGGAGGGGAGGGGCGAGATGGAAGCATAACGGGGGGCTGTGCCGACTCTTCTTTGGAGATGTGCTCGTCCCAGGCAAGGAAAGAGCCTTCCCCGAGGCTGGGCCGTCGGGCCATCCCTCTTGGCCTCTGGAGAGTTTCTGGGGCTCACGGACAGAGGCGACTCGGCATCTCAGCGCCGATCCCTCCCCCTCTGGCCTCCCCCTCAGCCCCGTCCTCGGCGTCACGACTCATGAGTGGCAGGCCGGTGGGGAGGGGCCCAAGCCAGACGGCCTTTCTCCTGTTGGGCTCCTGAAATCCTGGTACTGCCGAAGATGCCAGGGAAAGCCTGGAGCCCTGGCGTGGCATCCCAGATGGACAACCGACGTACGTGTGATGGCTGGGAAAAGGAGGAAGGGGAGATGGACGTTCATTAACCAGCCAGGCCTTCACCCCATCCCTGGGAGGTAGGCCAGGACGAGAACAGTCTTCAGCCCCATTTTATAGGTGAGGAGACCGAGGCCCAGAGGCAAGGGGTGTACCTGGGGCCATTCACCCAGGGAGTGGCAGAGCCAGAATCCAAACTCAGCTCCTTGAACCTCCGAGCGCCCCCTGGACCTCTTCCTGTCCTCACCCCCATAGCTCTGCCTCCCTGCACTGGGCACCCGCTGGTGTGCGGTCTTCCCCCCTTACGCTGTAACCCCCTTGAGGGCAGGTGCTGGCTTCCTGGCTGCTCTGGCTGTCCCCAGTGGCTAGTACAGTGCTGGGCCGCTGGGAGGGGTTAGCAGACGTGCACTCTGGCTGTGTGGCTGTGTGGCTGTGTCTCTGTTTCTCTCCCCTCTCCTGCCTCTCTGGCTCTCTCTCTCTCTGTCTGTTCCCCTCCCCCTTTTCCTCTCTCTCCCTTTCTCCTTCTCTGTGTCTCTCTGTCTCCCCCCATCCTGGTCCCTCCCCCTTTCTGTCTCTCTGTCTCTGTCTCTCACTTTCTGGCAATCACCAAAAGCCACCATGTGTTCAGTAGCAGGCCAGTGTCTGAGGGAGCAGGAAGATCTGGGTTCAAATCCAGTCTCAGAGATCCTTGGCAGCCATCTGATTCTGGACTCTTCTACTCCTCTCAGCCTCAGTGTCCTCATTTGTAAAACAGGGGTGATAATGAGATAGCATAGACCCTCCAGGTATGCCTCTAGGATCCAGCCTGCAGGGGGCTGCTGCTGTTGCTGATTCTCCTTCCTTCTTTCTCCTTCCTCCTCCTCCTCTTCTCCTTAATGCTTTCTCCTTCCTCCTCCTCCTCCTCTTCTCCTTCCTGCTTTCTCCTTCCTCCTCCTCCTCCTCCTCCTCTTCTCCTTCCTCCTCTGCCTCTCCTTCCTCCTCCTCCTCCTCTTCTCCTTCCTGCTTTCTCCTTCCTCCTCCTCTTCTCCTTCCTGCTTTCTCCTTCCTCCTCTGCCTCTCCTTCCTCCTCCTCCTCCTCTTCTCCTTCCTTCTTCTCCTCCCCCCCCCCGCACCCCCGTTTCTCATGGACGAATGGGATAGGGAGATGTCTGGACGGTAGAGCTGCATGTTTCTCTTTGGGGTCTGAGCGGCGGTTCTCGGGGCCTTGGTGGATGGCTTCGTGCGGCGGCCGAGGAAGGCCTTCACTCGCAGCATTTCAGGGGGAGCCGGACTTTGCCTTCGGGGGGCCCCGAGTTCTCTCTTCAGTTCTAGGGAAGGGAGGCTTTGGCTCTCGCCCGGACAGAACCAGGAAGGAGGGCAGACAGAGGGGGCCCTCTGGAGGAGGACGCTTCCTCGGGGATGACTCGGTGCTCTGAAACGTTGCAGCGGGCTTCCGCCGGAGGGCCGAGCGCCTCGTGCCTGGCCGTCTGGCTCCCGTCTGGAGGGGCTTCCTTCCTGCTCCTCAGAGAACCCCCCGGACGCACGCAGGCGCCCAGGGCACGGGGGACCCCTTATGGACGGCCGCTCTGACGAAATGAGCCAAGAGCTCCCATCCCCGCTGAGAGTAACCAGCCCGGCCCTCCGGCTCAGAGCGAAGCCCCAGAACCTAAGAGCGGCCCCTGCGTGACGAGGCTCCTCCCTGCGCGGCTCTGATTTACCGCTCGAGGGCCCCCCCCCGCCCCCACCTCCCAGCATCGTCCTCCACCCAGCGGGCCAGATGTCGCCGGCCGGCCGGACCCTGGTGGAGTCGGGCCCTGACCTGGCCTCGCCCTCGTCTAACGTCTCCGAGGCTGACAGTGATGCATGGACAGACGCTCCCTGGGCACAGACCTGCAGACAGTTGCTCATCCGCCTAATCGTTAGACCCTCTGGGCCATATTTTCCCGTTTATTGATGAGCCCGAGCTGCGGGAGACGGGCCGAGAGGCTGGCGGAAGTCAAGACAGATGGCAGCCAGGCCTGCTGCGGCCTGGCAAGGGATTTGATGGCCAGACTTGCAGGAGGGGGTCTCGACGGAGCCCCGGCTCATTCGGGGGGCAGGCCGGGCTAGTGGACGGAGCCCCAGCTTCCGCCCCAGCCCGTCTCCTCATCCCGGCTCCTTTGTCTTCTTGGGGAGAGGCGTTCCCCCCCCCCCACTGGATGGACCCCCAAGCCTTTCCCAGGCTTCTGAGAGGAGCCCTTCCCCTTCACTGATTGCGCCATCGCCTCTGTGTGACTCTGAAGAGGCCCTCCCTGGAGGGGGCCGCCCCTCCCCATCCACTGGCCCTGGGGGTGGGGATGGTGCTGGGGGTGAAATGAGGATGGTGACTGGCGTAACATGGCGATGGTAGAGACGGCAGTGATGGCGGCGATGGCGGGGGGAGCGACGGGGACACGACGGCTCTCCTCTCCGGTTTCTCGGGCACTTTGTGCATGTGGTGAGGCAGGCCGCCCCCTCCCTGGGCTTGTGGAGGCCCCTTCTTGGCCAAGGGATACAAAGGAAGTTGGGGAGAAGGCGGTACCGAGTGGGAGAGGGGAAGGGCACCAGGGAGCCGGCGGCAAGCTTTGAGGGACTCGGGGCGTGCGCTGAGGCCGCGGTGAGAAGGGAGACGGCTTGGGCAGGGGGCTGAGAGCTAGAAGGCCCTTCATGGGGAACAGACCAGTTTGGCCCTTGAAGAAAGGTATCCATGTGGGCACCAGGCTGGCAGGCCCGTCGTGCCCTCTGGTCCGAGCAGCGTCTGCAGCCTCCGTCCTGGCCCCCGGCTCAGTCCCAACGTGGCACGGCCCCTTTGCCAGCCTGGCTGCCGCCCCTGACGCTTGCCGGCACTGAGGGGCTTCCCACTGACAGAGGGGCTGGGCGGGGGCAGGCCGGCCCGCTCTGACCAGGGTCTGACCACGCTAAGCGCATCCTCCCTGGGAGGCCGGGCTGGGTCCTCGCCCCTGGGGAGGCTGATGGAAGCCGGGCCGGGAATTCGCCGCTTCTCATCATCCTGGTCAGGAAAGTTACCCCGGGATGGTGGCCGATCGGGCAGGGTTTGAATTCCCGTCTTTACCCCCCAAGGCCGGGGAGCGAGGCTGGCGGCTCCTCCACGGGCTGCTTTTCTGGTCCCTTATGAAGGAAGGCCGCGGGCATCGTCCGGAGGTGACCGGGACGTCAATAAAACTGTCGGGCTTTTCCCTTCTACAGAAATCTTTGGTTCTTCTTCTTCGGAGCGAGCGCTTGTTTTCCGGCGGTGTGGGGCCGGATGCTGGGCGAGGGCCCGGCCGGCTGCCAGTGCTTGAACCAGACGACAGGAGGAGATGGCACGTGGGGGCTCCCCAAAATGGCGGAGGCCTCCTTGGAATGCCGGCAGCCCATTAGCTGGGCTCAGTGCCATGCCATCGTGGCAAGGCAGGGGCGAGGGAGCAGAAGCCACCTGCTGAGGCGGACCCTGTGGCGAGGCTGCCAGCCTCCCCTTGTAGCATGAGCGCACTGGAGGTTTGCCAAGCGGCGCGGCTGGGAGGGCCCGAGTGGGGAAGGGAGCGTCTCCTATCGCAGCCAGGGCTGGAATTCCAACCCAGGCCTGCCCGCTGGTGCCTGGTGGGGCTGGAGGAGGCTCCGTCCTCCACACCCCGCCCAGGGCAGGAGCGGCTCCCTCCTGCCCCCTCTGCCCGGCCTGCTTTCCCTCCAGCGGGAGCGGCTGCCAGAGGCTGCCGGAGGCCAGTGTGCGAGGCAGATGGAGGCCGGGCGCTTGGAGCTCACCCACAGAGCGAGCATCCAGGGGGCCCAGAGGGCCTTCTTGGGGGAGGCCAGAGCCCGGAGGGAGGGGCAGGCTTGGAATTGAGACTGAGGCTGGGGAGCCTAGAGACATGCTGGGGGGTCTAGAACGGGTGTCAGGGAAACCCGGCAGCCAGAGGAGCTCCTTTTAGACGGGGCAGGACCGAGGGGGCCCCCAGAGGATGGAGCGTCCAGGTGCAGAGCTGGGCTTGACCCTGGGGAGGGGCAGTTCCAAGGTGCCTGTTCCTAGTGGCCCCCGGCCCAGTGACCCTGGGCCAGTCACTTGACCCCCCCTGCCTTGGGGCAGAGTTTAATTAAAAAGAGGCCTGCAGGCAGGAGGATAACTGATAGCTGGGTGTAGTCCGGGGCAGCCCAGCAGCCAGGACTCCCTGGAGAGCTTCCTGCAGGAGGTGGGCTGTTAGATGGGAGCCTGGCAGAGAGGGAGGGAGGGTCTAGGCAGTGAGCTGTGGGGTCCAAGGTCCTAGTCACTCCCCAGGCCTCAGTTTCCTTCTCCCCCCTCCCATTGTCCCAGCTGAGGATGGTCTTAGCCCCTCCCCCTCCCTGCAAGCCTTGGGCGGTGTTTCTCTCCTGGGGGCGGGGCTTGGGCTGTGGGGGAGGGGCGCTCCTAGGGAAGCGGCCTCCCATTGGCCTCTCCGGGCGCCCATGCTGGCCATCCAGGTACAAAGATAGAACAAAGATGTCTCTCCTGGCAGGGGTTTTAGAGGGCTGGAGGGCACCACATTTGAACCCAGAATCCTGCAACGGGGAACCCCAAGGAGAGGGGCAGGGCTGCTTAGGGGTGGGGGCGGAGCCTCGAGGGGGCGGGGCAGGTCCAGAGATTTCCCCCTCCCCTGCCCTCCAAACTCCTGTGACCTTGGAGCAGTCGCTTCCCCTCTCTGGAGTGTGGGCTTCCGTGGGCTGCAGCTGCCTCCCTTTGTCCTTCTCCCCCGCCCCTCCCCCTCTCTCCTTCCTCGCGCCTCCGTCCCATCCCCCACCTAATTAGGGCTCCTTCTCTGCCTGCTCCGCTCGGCTCGGAGCTCCCCAGGGAGGGGGGCCCGGGCGCCCCTCCCCTCTCTGGCCGGCGGCCTTCAAAGAGGAGCCGGCTTTGATGGGCAGCATTTGAAGCATTCTCTGCGATCTCTTATTAATTACGCCCTGGGGAGCCTCCCTCCCTTTAGCTCCCCTCCCCTCCCCCCTTCCCGGCTGAGCTCAGCCTGGGCTTCCTGTCCCGGAGACTCAGTTTCCCCATGTGTCAGACGAGAGCCCGGGGCTGTGGAGGTTCCCTCACACCCCCTCCGCCCCCTCAGGTGGGGGTCCCAGGATTCCGTGGGCAGGGCGGGGCTTCCTGCGTCTAGACCCTCAGCAGCTCCTCAGAGGGGAACCCCTCTGTAAGATGGGCAGAGGGACCCAGCCGAACCAGCCCCTCTGCCCCTCTGGCTGGGTCATGGCCGCGTTCTCTGGATAGCTACACTGGGCTAGGGGCTAGGAGCCCGGACACGGGGAGCCAAATGTCCCCCCGGGAGAGAAGGAAGTCCAGGGCAGGGAGAAGGAAGAGGAGACCTCCGAGGGGGAGCTGAGGAGGGAGTGTGTCCCAGGCAGCAGGGATGGCTTAGGCAAAGGCGTGGAGGTGGGAGATGGTGTCTGGCACAGACCAATAAGGGGGCTTTCTCGTTTGCTCTGGAGAGTCAAGGGGGCCTAGATGAATCCTAGACTTGGATGGGATCTCAGAGATGCTGCTGGGGAGTGATGGTGGCCCGACTGGACCCCAGGCCTGGTGCTTCCCCACCCAGCCCCAGATTGGAAAGAGCCCCTTTCTTGTACAGAGGGGGAAACTGAGGCCTGGGAGAGAGACACATGACCAGAGAGGGCTGGTCTCCAGCCTGAGTTTGTGCCACCCTCCTGGGGGCAACCGCTCAGAGCCCGTCTCCTCCAGGAAGTCTTCTTTGATCTCTCCCACTCTTCAAGAGTTCCCCTTGCCTCGGCTCTCTCTCTCAGCAGAGCCATTGGATGCTTGTCCTTCCATTTGGTCCAAATAGAGCTGTTGGTGTAGACCAGCTGGTGGTGTTCAGGGCGGCTGGG
The DNA here is from genome assembly GCF_016433145.1 of Gracilinanus agilis. NCBI lineage: Eukaryota > Metazoa > Chordata > Mammalia > Didelphimorphia > Didelphidae > Gracilinanus > Gracilinanus agilis. The sequence goes on from NC_058134.1 coordinate 308,963,722, forward strand.
GCTGTAGACGGGTGTCAGCTTCACACAGAGAGAAGGCCACCTTCGCCTGGGTCGGTGTTTCCTGGCTGGGCTGCCCTCCTGGGGCAGAGGAATGAGCCCACGCCGGGTTTGGGGCCCAGGAGACCCACATTTGGATTCTGCCCGAGTCACTTCCCTTCTGTGTGCCTCCATTTTCTCATCTGTAAAAGGGGGGGCTAATTTATGACCCCCACCAGTATGATCTGCCCCCTGCTCAGTGACCTGGGGTGAAGGAGACCCTGCATCCCAGGACCGGGGTTCGAGTCTTCCTGGGTGACTTTGGCCTAGTCGCTCTCCCTCTGGGCCTCAGCTTCCCTCTCTGTCATGTGGGGCCCGAGGAGGTGACCCCCGAGATGTGGCCGGGGCCTCCGTCCCCGCAGCCCCACCAGCACCTCCGCACGGAGCCCCTCGCCCGCCCTGGAGTCCAGGCTTACCGGAGGAAGGCGCGTCTGATGGCATCTGGCAGCCAGCGGGAGCTTGGTGGGTGTCGGTGGGATGGATGCAGCTGGGTGGGAGGCCGGCCTGGGGTGACCCCCTCCCCCCAAAGCGGGCAGTGAGGGGGGCAGTGTCAGGGCCCAGGTTCCTGCCAGGGGTAGTCTGGGCAGCAAGACTGGCCTCAGACCATCCTAGCCAGGTGACCCTGGGCAAGTCACTGCTCCGTCTGCCTCGATGTCCTCCTCTGCAAAATGGAGACGACAGCACTGACCCCCCCTGAGGTTGTTGGGGGTCAAATGAAGCTGCCCCGCCTGTTCCCTTTCCCCAAAGAGGCGCCTGCCAAGTCCGCAGCAAGAGAGCCCACCTTCTGGCCCCCGGCCTTTGGGGGCTTTAGTGAGTGGGCGCCCCCCCTCATTTTAACCCTGCTGGACTGGGGGGGGCGCCAGAGGGCCTCGCTCCGACACAGAGCGGTCAGGGTGAGGGGGCGCCACGGGCTCTGGCCAGTGGCCTTGAGAGCTGGGGAACTTGTGAGGCCGGGCGGCCGCTGCCCTCCTCGGCCTCTTTGTCTGTGAGCGGGGCAGGGGCTGGCCAGAGGCCAGTCAGGGCGGTGCGCACGCAGCCAGCGTCCTCCCGCCAACCCTGCCAGGGCTTCAGAGCCCGCGAGGCTCTGTCCTCCGATCCCATCCCATGCACCCCCTCCTCCAGGAAGCCCCCCACTGTTCCCCTTTTGCTGAACTAGGATGGCAGCCCTCCAGTGGATCCGAGGGCCTGGCGTAGAGCTGGTTGGGTTCTGGACAGCCAGAGCTGGTTTGGCCCAAGCGGCACCACCGGCTTCTGGTTCCTCATTGGAAAATGGGCAGATTCACTCGAACCCGCATCAGCTGGTTACCAAGAAGTTGGGGTGGGGGAGGAAGAGCAGAGCCCCAGCCCCAGATGTCCAGCTATTTAACCTTAAAAGGCAATCACAAGGGGCCGTCGGGGGGCTTAGTGGCTGGAGAGCCAGGCCCGGGGCTGGGAGGTCCTGGGTTCAAATCCAGCCTCAGACACTTCCTAGTGTGTGATCCTAGACAAGTCACTTCACCCCCGTTGCCTCAGCCTTACTCCTCTCTGCCTGATTCTAAGAGGGAAGGCAATCAAGAGAGACCACTGGGTGCAGCAGCAGAAGGGGTGGACGTGGAGCCCCAGAACGCTCTTTGCTTGTTCCTTTGGTGGTCGGGCAGGCAGGCAGGCAGGGAGCGAGCGAGCCAGCGAGCGAGCCGGGCTCCGTTCTGTCTAGACCAGACCTGGCCTTGGCCGAATCTTTTCCATCTTGATTGCAAGTCCTGATTTCTTCAGCCTTCTGTCCCCTCCGCCCTGCACAGTGCTTGGCACATGGTAGGCCCCGCAGAGCAGTTTCTTGAATGTCCTGCGGCATCCCTCGAATGGCCTGTTTGAACGTCCTCCGTGCTCCGGCCCCGCCCGGCCCGCCCTGTTTCTGGCAGATGCCAGTTGGGTGCCCCCCGCGTCATGGACTCTTCTTCGGGGGTGAGCTGGGGATCGCCTCGGCACCCGTGTGGACCCACTGGAGAAGAGCGGCGAGAAGAGGCCGTGACCCTTGTGGTCGGACGGACGTCTGGAGGGACTTGCCTCGGGACCTCCCCGCCTGCCCCGCAGCTTCGTGGGCCTCCGCGGGCCGGGCCCTTCCTCCTCGCTCGGGGTGGGCACGTGGAGTACCTCGCGTCACCCCCTCGGCCCGGGCGCCCGGCCCGCATGCCTGCTCCGGGGGGCACCGCCAGGAGGGTCCCACAGATAAAGCCTCCTTCGTGCTGGACGCCCCCAGGGACAGTCGGGCCTTGCCATCTGCCCTGCGGTGAGAAGGGCCTCGCGTGGAGGAGGTGCTTTTCATTCATTTCTCTCAGCAATTCTTAGAAACTTTTACTAAGTTATTTAGTTGGGACACCAGGGGCTCAGGGGATGGAGAGCCAGGCAGGCCTCAGTTCCAACCTGACCTCAGACACCTCACTGTGTGACGCTGGCCGAGGGGGCAGCTGGGGAGCTCAGTGGTTGGAGAGCCAGGCCTAGAGACGGGAGGTCCTGGGTTCAAATCTGGCCTCAGACACTGCGCAGCTGGGTGACCCTGGACAAGTCACTTGACCCCCTTGGCCCACTCTTATCACTCTCCTGCCTTGGGGCCATTACACAGTATTGACTCCAAGATGGAAGGTGAGGGTTAAAAATAAAAAAAAATTTTAAAAAAAAACAAAGTGTGACCCTGGGCAAGTCACTTCACCCCCATTGGCTCGCCCTTAGCACCTTCTGCCTTAGAACCAATACCCAGGATTGATTCTAAGTCAGAAAGTAAGAGTTTTCCACTCAAAAAAGCCCTTTCGGGGGTGGGGCCTGATTCTTCCTTCTCGATGCACCCTCCCTCACAGCCTTTTAGCCAGCTGGGGCCAGCTGTTTCCTAGCCCTGCTGGGTCAGTGGGAACGAGGAGCTTCGGGCCCCAAGGACAGAGGCCGGCTGGTCTGACCATCTCATTGGACAGATAGGGAAACCAAGGCCCAGAGACTAAGCCATGTGCTCAGAGTTGCACGGGTCCTAAGTGGCAGAGCTGGGATTCGAACCCCGAGTCTAAGACCCCTTCCATGGCCACTTAACAAGCAGAGACGAGGACTCGGAACACCCCGGTCTGCGAGGGGGCAGGATTGCTCTGTTTCTCGGTCCCTGCAGGGATCGCGGTGGCAGAGTCCGGGAGAGCCTTGGACGTTCCCAACGGAGGTCACTCAGAAAGGATCTAACGGGGTTGGGCGTCCCAAGCTTGTTATCTTCCTTTTTAAGCCTTTCCCTTCTGTCTTGGACTCAGTACGGCTGATTGGTTCCACGAGGGCTGCAAGTGACTGGCCCAGGGTCACACAGCTAGGAAGTGTCTGCTTGCTTCTCTCCTGGCCTTTGGACTCAGATATCGGCCAAACGCCACCCGAGCGCGGCAGGAGAATTCATGGGACGACGACCCGGCAGCCACTGTGCTGCTCCGGAGTGTGAGAACATCTCAGAGGGCAGTCCTGGAGCCATTCCTGGGGCAGCGTGCCTGCCCTCAGGAAACAAACAGCCTGACCAAGAGCAGGGCACCCTCCAGGAGGATACGGAGCCCTCCCCGAGGATACGGAGCCCTCCCCAAGGATACGGAGCCCTCCCCGAGGATACGGAGCCCTCCGGGAGGATACGGAGCCCTCCAGGAGGATACGGAGCCCTCCGGGAGGATACGGAGCCCTCCCCGAGGATACGGAGCCCTCCCCGAGGATACGGAGCCCTCCCCGAGGATACGGAGCCCTCCGGGAGGATACAACACTCCTCCCCAGGATATGGTGCTCTCTAGGAGGCATCGGCACTCTCCCAAGGATGCAGCGCTCTCCCAGAGGAGATGGCCCAGAATAGGGTGCTCTTCCCATAATGCTCTCCTGAGAAATCTAACACCCAGCGAGTCTCAAAGAGGAGCCACGTCTGTCCTGAGAGGTCTGAAGGGGGCTGTGCTAAATGTTTGTCATCCTTATTGGCAGTAGATCAAAGAAGTCTGGAGGAGGTGGCACTGAAGGATGGGCAAAAAGAGGGAGGGAAGGTAGTCCTGGTATAGGGCATAGCCTGAACAAAGGCATGGTGGTGGGAAAGTACAATTCATGTTTGAGATCCTAGCCTCTGAGCTGCAAGAAAACTTGGAGGCCACCGAGGAGGCCAACCCTCTTGTTTTTCAGAGGTTGCCCAAAGAGAAAATGACTGGTTCAAGGCAGTCCAGGCATCTGAAGAGGATGGGTTAACACACAAGTGAAGCGGCCTTCAAGGCCCTTAGGGCCATCTCCTTCCCATTATAGGAAAGGACCCGGATACAAAGGAATCATCCAGTTTGCTCAAGGCCACAAGGTGCTAAGGGGAAGGGCAGAGCTTTGAACCCAGATCCTTGGAGGCCAGCGCCCATTCCAGGCAGAACCGTGTGGTCAGACAGAGGCATAACATTCCCAGTGGTTGCAGGCCCTGAACGTCGGTGACGGGGCCTGGATCCTGCTGGGTCGGCAATAAGGAGCCATGGAAGGTGCTGGAGCAGAGGAGTGAGGAGGCCAGAGCAGGGGAGGCAGAGGAAGGGCCCTCGTCCCGGGAGGTCTCCTCCGCGCCATGCCACGGTGGTGTCGGGCAGTCGGCAGACTTTGGGAAGCGCCCGCTGGGTGCCAGCCCCCTTTCTGAGCAGAGGCTGCCAGGCGGAGCGGAGGGGAGGACGCAGGAGCAGGTGGGGGAGCCCGAGGGGCCCCCGGCGCTCCCCAGGCCGGGCTGGCGCATGCGTGAGCCGGCAACGAGCATTAGCATTCCTGGCGCAGCGCCCCGGCCCCGGCACGCCGAGGAGAATATTACAGCTATTAGCCGTGGGAGTTCGGCCGCGCTATCTGGATGGAGGATTCAGTGTGATTAATCTGCCTCTAAGTAGCGGCCTCCGGGGCCCGCCGGGAAGGGAGGAGGGCTCGGGAAGCGCAGGGATGCCCGGGGGAGGCTGGCAGCGCCGCTGGCAGGCCTGGCACAGACCCCTGCCCCGTGTTATAGGCCGGCCGGCCGAGGGAGGAGGTGGCCAGTCACCTGGGCGGGCGGCGGGCAGAGCTGGGTCCTCCGACTTCAAACACTGTTTCTACCCAGCCCCGCCACTCCCTTGTGCACCCATAAGGCGCTCGCTGGGCCCAGAGGGCACCCCGAGATGCCCACGGAGATACGCAGACACGGGGTGCTGCCAAAGGGAGCGCCCCAAAGCGGGGCAGCCCCGGGGGCTCTGGATGGAAAGGCTGCGCCCAAGAGCCATGGCGGGGGTGGGGGGGGAAGTCAGGAAAGCTTCCTGGAAGAGGTGGCCCGGCCTGTGTAGCCCCTGCAGGGCGGGGCAGGGCTTCCCGCGGCACCGGGCACACCGCGCACAGATCACGAGGCTCCTGGACTTGCGGTGGATCTTGTCCCTTCGCAGGATGGCAGGAAACGGTGGGGGAGAGGCGTTAGGCGGGCGGGAGCCAGCCCGAGCGGGGGAGGGGACAGACGGGCTCGTGCCCGCACGTCCTGAGCCTCGGAGGGCCGGCGAGGAGACCCCCGGGAGCCCCTCGCTGAACTTTGTGGGCCCCTCATGACCGCTGAGGGACGGATGGGGCAGGGGACGAGGCCGGGAGGGCTCCGAGAGATCCGGCTCCTCCCATTTTACACAGGAGGAAACTGAGGCCCGGCAGGGGGAGGGACCGGCCCACCCACAGCCCCGAGAGGGAGAGGCCAAAAGGGCCATCTGGTGCCACCCCTTCCTTTTACGCAGGAAGAACCTGAGGCTTTGGGGCAGGTGCCAAACCAGTGGCAGGCAAGCTTTTATTCCCACCCACAGTGTGCCAGGCCCTCGGGCGGCTGCCGCTTGGCATGGCAGGGGAAACCGATGCAAAGGCCTGGAGGGGGGAGACGGCGGCCACAGTGCTGACCAGAGCCTTCCTGGGAGCAGCTTCAGAGAGGGACAGACTCGCAGGCTCTGCTGCCAGCTTAGAGAGGCTGAGGAGGGAGGGGATGTGTGTGGCTGCTTCTGTCTGGGGGGGCGTCTGCCATTGGGACCCCAGCTTGTGCCAGCGTGGCCAGGCCCGGAAGCAGCAGGCATTCTTCGTGTTCTCAGGAAGCTTCAGGGGGGAGCTTCTGATTCTGCTGGGGGACAGGGAGGGCTTCCTGGAGGAGGCTGCCTTGGCTAGGCAGGAAGTGAGGAGCCGGCTTCAGGCCGCAGGTCATCTCTGACCCCAGGGGCCACCGAGGTGGGTGCAGTGGGCTGGAGTCAGAAAGACTCGGACCCTCACTAGCCCTGTGACGGGCACATCCTCTGGAAGAGCCTTTGTTTGCTCATCTGTGAAATGGGCCTGTGAAGAATCCCAAGCCTGGAAGAGTTCTTGTAGGGCCCATGAGAGAACTCTGGGAGTTCTCTCTGCAGCCCTTGTGGTGTTTGGCCCCAGGGACAGAGCGCTGGGTGTGGAGGACCCACATTCGAATCCTGCCTCTGGTTAAGTCATCTGACCTTCCCCGGCCTCAGTGCCTCCTATTGGCCTGGGGGGGGCCTCACTGGGGAGCCTCAACTCAGCCTCTACAGGTCCCCTCTGGTGGGAAGGCTTCCCCCCTCCCAGGGCAGAGCCTTGGCCTCGGGCTCCTCCCTCCCCGTGCCCCCTCCCCCCTGCTCTGGGCTCCTCCCTCCCCGTGCCCCCTCCCCCCTGCTCTGGGCTCCTCCCTCCC
>NC_058134.1:308983890-309073027 GCF_016433145.1 Gracilinanus agilis
GCTTACATCGACTCAAAACAACAGTGCCCCCCTCCCCCACTCCATTTTCTTCTATATAAATTGAATTGTGATGTGCCATTAGATGGTCAGTGAGGAAAACCAGGTTCTGCTCCTGCCCCAAGACTTCCCAGCTCCCATGGCTATGGGCAAATCAGCTCTTCCCCAAGCCTGTTTCCCCATCTCTCCTGCCACAACTCACTGTTGGAGGTCCTAGAAGCTTATCCCCATTTGACAGAAGGAGAAACTGAGGCCAGAAGTGAGGAAATGGGGAGCACAGCGAATGAGGTCCTCCCTTTCCAGGCCCAGACTTCCTTCTACTGACCCATTTTCCAGGACTGTCCTCTGCTGGGAGCCGAGCTGTCCCACTCTCCGTTCCCGGGGGAAGTCCAGGCCTGGGATGGACTTCTTCTGGCCAGAGGAGGGCAGAGCATCCTGGATGGAGGGGCCTTTGGAAGTTTTACTGACCTGTGGAGGCTGCTCTTCCTGCCCTAGGGCCCACAGCTCTTGCCCCCTATTCTACCTGTGTGCCTTTGGAGGGGCTGAGCTCACATCCCTCCTGGGGGGCCCCTTAGCTTTGGGAGGCCGTTTCCTCATCCATAAAACCAGGGGGTTAGAGCAGAACAGGGGGCCCCTCAGTGGTCTGGTCCCATCCCAGAGTATTTCCAGAAGCAGACTGTAAGCATTACAAAGGAAACTGGAAACCCATTCTCTGGGACCCCTGAGAAGCCCCTGGTCAGAGGTTCCCCCCAGGCCTGGCTCTGGGGGAGGGCCAGAAACGTTCTAATCGCCTTTTCCCCAATCTCCTCCAACCCTTCACTTTACAGGGGGGAAACTGAGGCCCAGGGAGTGCTGGGTCCCAGAGGAGTGTGTGGAGGGGCTGGCTTAGGAGCCAAGGTTCCTCCTGGCCTTTGGGGGCAGGCCTCAGAAGCCCTTTGCTCTGGGAAGGGTTTGGGGAAGCATCTCTGGCTAATAAATGGTTGATGGAGCTGAAATAGCCAGAGAGAGAGTGTGTGTGTGTTGGCAGGGAGGGTCCTGAGTTCGAGTTTTAACCATGCCCAAAGCTGTGTGGCTATGGGGAAGCTCCTTGCCCTGCCTGGGGCAGCCCCCACGTGGCTCTGCCTGGGAGGCCCTGAGCCCTGGGTCAGCTCTTCTCTGGCCTAGCACCTCCGTGGGCGGCGTGCCCAACTGCCCCCCAGGGGGCCGGAGCCATTCTCCAACTACCCCTCCCCCGCCCTGCGGGCCCCATCCCCGTTTGCCGATCCCCCTCCTTCCTCTTATCTCCCTGCTCCCCTCCCCCTCCCTCCTCCCGGCACGCTTCCCCCCTCCCTCCCGCGCGCCCGCGCGCCGCTGCCCGGGCGGCCCCTGATTGGCGGCGCGGCGTCACGTGCCTCTCTGTTATTTCCTGTGTGTTTGGGAGAATGGAGAGAAGCAGCCCCGAGCGGAGCCGCGCCGGGGCCGAGGAGCGCGGCGGCCTCAGCCCCCGGCCCAGCCCCTGCCCCTGCGGCCGGGGGGCCCCGCGCTGAGCCCCGGCCCGGCCCGGGGACTCAAGTCCGCCTGCGAGCGGCTAGTGAGCCGCAAGCGAGCCCCAAGGAAGCGAGTGAGTGAGCGAGAGAGCGCGGGCGCGCGGGGACGGACGGGCGGGCGAGTGGGGACAGGGGAGGGATGGGGGGTATAGAGGGACCCGGGGGCGCGGCCTCGAGTCAGCCCCAGCGAGCCGAGAGCGAGCCAGCGCGAGCGCCCAGGTAACCGCGGGGCGGGGCGGGGCGGGGCGGGGCGTGCTCCCGCCCCGCCCCCTCCCCCTCATTTTCCTGCGCGCTCCCCTCGCTAGGCTAGGAGGGAGGGGCCGGACCGAACCGGGCCGGGCCATGTGCCTTGGACTGGGTCCTCCCCCGCACGTGGCCGTTGGGGGTGCTGGGGGAGGGGGCTTGCCCCGCCCCCTATTCTCTCTCGGGTAGTTGGGGGTGGTGACGGAGGCAGCGCCCCAAGGTCACGGCCTGCATGCGCTCCCTGATGTGCCCATTTCCCAGATAGGGCAAGTCCGGAGCTCCCTCGGGTAGCTTCGGGCCGAGGGGCAATGCAGCTCGGTGAACCCTGGGCCCGCGGCAGTGACTCTGCCAAGGTCACCCTGATGGGGATGAGGGGGGATGATTCCCGGACTTTCTTCTGGAGGCCCTAAGATCACTCACCCGGGTGACCCCGAGCTCTGCCGTCGGAATCCCTTACTCCCTAGAGGAAGGGGGCGGGCCCAGAGACACTCGGGGCCTCCAGCTCTACTTCCCAGGAAGCTTCTAGAACGTTTGGGGGGGCGGGGGTTGTCGGGAGCCTCTGGAACTTGCCAGAACCTGTGTGCCCCCCAGGATCTCTGCCCTCGAGGCAGACTTGACCCCCTGGGTTTGGTGGCTGAGCGGGGAGAGGGGCCAGCGCCGCAGCACTGGAACTAGCCTGAGTAATGGGGTACCAGCCAGGCCCCCGCCCCTCGGGGTGCTCCCACTTGTTCCATTGGGCTCTGCAGTTTACAGATAAGGAAACTGAGACTCCATGGGGTCTTGGCCCCTTCTTGCCTTGAGGTGATGGTTCAGGCAGTTTGGGGGTTCCCACTCCCCCAGCAGGCTCTCTTTGTCCTGTCCTTTATGCTTCTGCTGTAACAAGAGGACCAGAAGTCCACCTTGCCCCTCCTGGAGCTGGAAACCTCTGTTTGCCAGTGTGTCCCTCAGCTGGCCCGTGGCCCCAGGCAACAGAGTTTCTGTCCCCTGTTCTGTTGCCTGAGAGAGCCCAGGCTGATGGCAAGTCCCTTGTGTTGGCCAGCCTCTGGGGCCCCTTATAACCAGGGGGGCCATCATTTCAGCACCCTGGAGAGGATTGGGGGGGGTCTTCTGAGAGAGAGATGCTTTTAGAGTCCTGGCCTCTCTGATGAAGTGGGAAGTCAGTGGGGGGCTCCGTGCTTTGGAGCATCGCCCACACCCACTTCAGGGCTTCTCCCAGGGTTGGGGCGCATACAGGACACACCTCCCTTGCCACAGTCCAAAGAGCACCTTTCTTCAGAACAGAGCAGACCCCCAACACCTGTGGAGATCTCCATTAGTGAAATCCACACTGTGCTGTGGCCTCCAGCTGGTCAGCCACGAGTGGCTGTGGGGCCCAGAGCCTGGGAGGGAGACCTGGCCTCAAAGCCCGCCTCTGGGCACCTGCCTGTGGATTCTCCCCAGAGCCCCTTGGGTGGCCCTCTTCCTGCCTGCTTTCCACAGCCCTTCATCCGCTCCTCAAGTCTTGCCCTGCTAGCCATCTCCCTCTGACTGTGCGGCGAACATCTCACCCTCTCCTGCCCTTGGGAAGCTTCTGTTCCTCACAGTCCCCGATAAGGAAGGCCAGGGGGGCTCCACCGACAGCTGGAGGGGTCAGGAAGTGGCTGTGCATCCCGGGGTGGGAGTGTGGAGGGACAGCATTCCAGGAATGGGGGCAGCTGGAGGGTTTGGGACAGCAAGTGGGGCAGTTTGGCCTCTGGGGAATAAGAGAGTCCACCCCGAATGACTGACTGGATGGGCTTTGGACGCCCAGGAGCTTGTACTTTATCCTGTAGGTGGGAGGGAGCAGGGGAAGAGGTCACAACCAATATGGCAGCGTGTGGAGAACAGGTTGGAGGGGGCAGTAGCTACAGGTTCCTGCAATCAAGCAGCCGGGAGAACCCCCAACCCATGAGATGGCACTGTGGTGAGGGCATGCCAACAAATAAGGGGTGGGGGAGAAGGAGGGGCCTGCCCTCAGGACCGAATCAAGGAGATTGGGGAGACAGGCTGGCACTCGGCCCGGGAATGATGAGTTCTGTTTTAGAGGCTGCGTTCAAGGTGCCCAATAACCAGTTAGGGGCACAGGACTGGAGCTCCATTGAGAAGTCAGACCCATCAAGAGAGGTGGAACTTGGGGGATGCTGCTGCTGAGAAAACCAAGGGTAGGTCAGCTTGGAAGAATGATGCCAGTCTGCCCACTGTGTGCTGGGCACTATCCTGAGGAGAAGAAGAATTGGCCAAAGATAGGCTCTGCCCCCCAGGAGCTGCTAGTCGCGAGCTGGCCACCTGGACTCCTCTCTTGTCCCTTCCATTGTTTAGACCAGTGATGGGCAAACTATTCCCCGAGGGCCAGATCCAGGCCATAGTTTGCCCATCACTGCCTTAAGCAATTCCCTAATCACTCGTGTGTCCCCCCCCCCCCACTTCCAGATGTAGTGATTAGGGAATTGCTTAAGGCAGTGATGGGCAAACTATGGCCTGGATCTGGCCTGTGGGGGAATAGTTTGCCCATCACTGGTCTAGACTATTGTTACAGGCCCTGATTAGTGCTCTGGCCTCTGGCTCTTGCCTATGTTGGCCAGACTGATCTGGCTGGGGTCACTCTGTCTCTGGGTTGCATGTAGGGTAAAGCATGGACTCTGCTCTGTTCCACTGAAGCCAGACTGTGAGGGTCTTTAGATGCCGGTCCCCAGGGCGATGATTCACTGTTAAGCCGCTGCCCCTTCTCTAGCATGCCATCTCTGCCCGCCGAGCCTTTGCCTTCAGTCTTCTCCCTCTGGGGCTGTTTGGCACTCCTGGCCCCTTCTGGAGACCTTGCTGACCCCTCTACCCTCAGCCACCCCCAGTCATTGCTCTGTCTTTCTCCTTCGAGGAGGGCTAGAGCACCTGGTGACAGGGCTCGGTTGGACCGAATCCTACGTCCCCGCAGCACCCGCCTCCTTTGTAGTCGCTTTCCCTGTCTGCGCATCTGAATTATGAAGTGGGGCTTTTTCTGTCTGCGCTCCCCGGTTCCCGAGTCTTGCAGATTTACAGTGGGGCCAGGTCTTTATGGCCGGGTTTCCACAAACTGCCGGTGTTTGGAAAACTCTTAGATGGGAATTGCTTTACGATAATTTGTGTCTGTGGGCAGGGTGCCAGATTGCTAAGGATGGGGGCTCTGACTGACCAGTGCTGTCATTTTGGGGCTCATCCCTAAAGTGGGGGCTCGAGCTGGTTACTGCTCTGTGTTCTAGGAGGTCGGACACTTTCCTTTTCTTTTAGAATAGCTGCTGCCCTAGAAGCCAAGAAATCTAGTGAAACGAATCCTGCCTTGGTACCTTTTTTCTGCCCTGAAGGCCTCTGGGAGTGGGGGCGGTTTATTTGTAGCCTGGGTAGTCTTTGGTGACCCAATTAAGATCGCTACCAATGGAGAAATGAGTGCCGGTCTGTCTGGTTGGGGATCCCACTTCCACCTGCCGGCTGGGACTCCTCAGGGGCCGGTGGGTGGCTTTTTCCTACAAACACTAGGTTATTTTTTAAGTTCTCAGAGGGCTTTGGATACTTTTCAGGACTGAAGAGATTGTAGGGAAATGTTCAGAAGAATCCATCTTAAATGGAGCAAACTTGGAAAATGAAGTGCAATCCATCCAAAACCAGGGGCCTTGTGGGTGGCTCAGTGGTGGCTTGCTAGAAGGAGAAGGGCCCTGTATGGTAAAGTGACCCACTTTTTTGGTACAGGCTTTTCCGAAAGAACTCAGCTTTCAAGAATTGTAACATCTGATTGGAATCATTTTTTCTAATTTCCCTCGTCCTGGGTCTGCTCTTTAGAGGAGGAATTCTGCCTCCAGGATGCCTGAGTACGAGCCAGCAGGCTGGGGCTTGGACTCTAGTCTCAGGTCGGCCATGAAAGGGAGGGAATTGGATTAGGTCGGAGTTCTTAACCTGGGACCCCGGGCAAGTCACTTCAGTTTCCTCATCTGTCAAATGAGTCTGAAAAGGAGATGGCAAACCACTCCAGCATTTCTCTGCCAAGAAAACCCCAAGGGGACACAGGGGACCCCACAGGGACAAGATTGAGGTGAGTGGGAAAAAGTCTCAAGGTGGCCGTAAACTTCGATGGGGGAAATAGCACTTGGTTTCTCTTTGTAATCCTATGTGTGTGATTTTAGGTGTTGGAGAACATTCTTAGAAAGGGTCCATAGTCTTCCCAGGCCACTTTCCCCAAGGGGGCCGGGTCACAAACAAGGTTCAGAGCCCTTGGACTAGATGAGCTTCCCACCTGCGCTTGGAGGGTTTTTTAAGGGCCTCTGCAGGCATCGATAGAGACATGTAAGCTCTCTGAACTAGAGCTGGTTCAGAGTTGTCTAAGCTCTGTGGGTCCCCCACCCTCCACCCCCAGTTGTGATGTGGGCAGCCTATGACAGAGACTTAGGTCGGGGCTGGCCCAAGCACTAGGTCAGACTCTCCAGTTCTCAAGAGCGCCTTTTCTTGCTTGCTTTCAAACCCAGATCTATGCATCTGGCTTCAACTGATAGAAGATGTTTTGTTCCTTCATTGGCTCAAAGGATTCCCATCCTTGAGGCATGTGACAGTCAGGCCCATTTTCCTGGCTTTATTCGCCCTCCCAAGGGAGCTAGCCACTCGGATGGATGTGTGGGCAGATTGCTAGGTTGTGTGCTCTGAGGTGGGCCTCAGAGATGTCTTGTGTTCCAGGCCGAGATGGGAAGAGCTCCACACTTTGACCTGGCATAAGACAGGACTGAAGAGAGACCTGTGATGTCGTAGATACATAGATATTGGTAATTAGTGCTTCTTTCCCCAGGCTCCCGCTGGGAGATAGGGGCCGTTAATTCACCTCCTCTGTAAGATGGGGAAACGGAGGCAGAAGGAGGCTCAGTGACTTGCCATGTCTGAAGCAGGGCCTGGCCTCTACAGTGCCATGTAGGGGCTCAAGAAGAACGCTGGATTCGAGGCAGGTTTGACCCTGGGGTTCAGTTTGTGATTCTCCATTTTACCTCTGTGTGACTTTAGAAAAGTCATCTCTCTTGACCCCAGGTTTCTCATGGATAAAGAAAGGGCTCCATTATAGAAGTCCCTGACTGCTCTAGATCTCAGCAAGCCCTCATTATGCATTTACCATGTGCTGAGCCCTTTTGCTTAGCCACAAAGTATTGACGATAACTGGGGGGGCTGGGGAGGGGGGCAGACTGCCTGTTTGACTGTCCCTGAGTGGTCCTGGGAGGCTCAGGTCAGCCAGTTTGGACAGTCAAGCTCAGCTCGGCGCACGTGACCATGCTGGTGAATTGCTAGGTGCTTCTGGGAATAGGGTGGTGTTTGTCAATCTCGTCTTCCTCCTCTCCCCCAAGATGGTGTTTGTTGTTTTTTTTTAAACATTTGAGAGCAGAATAGAGGCGAGTTGTACATTTAAAATGGGAGATGCAGAAAAGAAGGTTCTCATGGCAACGTTTGAGTTGCCCATTTTGCCCATAGAGTAGGTAGTATTTCTGATTACTAGTGGGGCTGTTTAAAGCCCTTCAGGATATACAGTATGTGCAGTGTGGGCGAGAGAAAGTTCTCATAGCAACAGCTCACTTTCTAGATTTCCTAAATTTAAAAATTAAAATTAGCTTTGAGCACCAAAACAAAGGGATGATTGGAAACAGTGGGTTCAGTGGGTAGGGGTTTTTGCCGTCCCCTCATTTTCACAAGGCCTGATGAGTAGCTGCCAAACTGAGGACCTTTTTGGATTAGACCTCTGTCTGTTTTAGAGGTGATGCCAGTGGGGTTTGCTGTGCCAGACTCCATGGTCTCCATCCTCCTTTTTGGAGACGGTTGGGAGAAAAATCTCCTTTTCAAAGAGTCAGAGGTCCTGCCTTTGAGCCAGGCAGAGTGGCTTGAGTGTCCCCAGGCTCTAAGGAGACCAGTGCAGTCTCCTTACTGTGGCAGGGGAGATGGCCCCCGACACTTTGCTTGGATTCAGTTAATATGGTTAAAGCAGGAGCCAGCAGCTCTTAGGCTTCTGTTCCTTGTCACCCTTTCCCCTGGTTCAGCTTAACTGGCTAAATCTCCTGGCCCAGCTTCTGGAGAGCAGGTACTCTCTGCCTTTTTGGAATCTTCTCTTTCCCTGGGTGCAATAGAAAACCTTGGATGTACATGGTAGGAGCCAAGAAGGATCTGTTTGGGTGATTGCCTTTTCCCCAGATTTCTTTTGGGATTTCCCATTAAAAACACTTTAAAAAATGTCACTGCCTTTCCTTCTTCAGTGGACGGAGCACTCCCTCTTCCTCTGCTGGGGGGATGGGGAGCATCTGGCCTCCTGTCCTTTTCTCCTTTGTTTGAATGACTCAAGTCTCTGTGTGTATTGTTCACCTGCTTCTGCCTGCCATCATTTCATACAAATCTTCTGGTGTTTTTCTAACTTAGAGGATCATGGAGTCCTCACGGAGAAAGAAGCTCCAAGGGTGTCTGCTGCAGACCTCTCCTTTTATAGACGTTGCCACAGAAAGCCGTCCCCGGGAAATGAGTTGCCCACATGGTGAGCCCAAGGTTCTTGGCTCCTAAGGCTGTTTTCTCCTCCTCCTCCTTCTCCTCTCCCCTCACCTTCTGTCTTAGAGTCAAGACTGTGTATTGTCTTCTAGGTAGAAGAGTGATAAGAGCTAGGCAATGAGGGTCAAGTGACTTGCCCAGGGTCACACAGCTGGGAAGTGTCTGAGGCCAGATTTGAACCCAGGACCTCCCGTCTCTGGGCCTGACTCTCCATCCACTGAGCTACCTGGCTGTCCCCTGTGTTTTCTTCTTGAAAGTTGTCTTTAACTAGCTAGCGATTCTCTCTCTCCTCCCTCCCTCCAACAGAAAAAAAGAAAAGGAAAACCTTGATAACGAGTATATGTGAACAAGCAAAACCAACGTCCACATTAGACACGTCCCAAATGCACGTCTTATTGTGCATCTTGCCTCTGTCCCATCCGTCTCGGGATTCTTCTGGAAATGCGGTGGGCATTGCATCGAGCAGAGTTCTTCAGGCTTTCCTAGCTGTTTGTCCTTACGATGGGTTGTATGCCTTGTTGTGATGGTCCTGCAAATCTTGCCTGCCAGGCTTCTCCTGGTAGTTAGTACTCTGTTTTACTTTCACCTGCCATAATTTGTTCAGCTTTTCCCAGTGGAGGGGGTGTTGCCTCAGTTTCCCTGCTTTGTCACCACAAAAAAGAGCTGCTCAGTATTTTGGTACAGATGGATCCTTTTCCTCCCGTTTTGATGAGCCCTTTGAGGTATAGGCCTAGAAGTGGTATCATTGGGTCAAAGGTAGGTATGCACACTTTGGTTTCTAGACTGGCTGAACCAATTCACAGCTCCACCAACTGTTTCCTTCTCTCTCTCTCTCTCTCTCTCTCTCTCCCTCCTGGCCTCAGGGTTTCTTTCATTTGCTTTTCTCTTCATTTTTGGAGTTTGGGGGCATCTTTCCCATAACTGTGGACATTTCTTCCCTAGAAAACCACCAGTTCTTATCCTGTGACCTTTTGATCTGTTGTGGGATGGCTCTTATGCATTTCAGTCTTCTTTTGTAGCTTGGAAAATGGGAGCTGCTTCATCAAAGCCGCTTTCTGCAGAGATTTTTGCTTCTCTAACTATTTCTTTCCCAGGTTTAGCTGCATTGGTCTGAAGTTTGGTTAACTTTATGTCATCTAAATTATCCATTTTTCTCTTGTGAGCCTCTGTAGCCCTTCTTTGGCAGGGACTCTTGCCTATCCCCAATCCTCTTTGTTTGATGTGACCTCTTCTATCTCAGGAGCAACGCCAGCGCTTGGTGTGCGATGTTTCTGCCAGACAGCTTGCAGTTGTTGCAGTAGTTTTTGTTGAGACCCTTGTAGCTGAGGTCTTTGGGTTTCTCAAAAGCTACTCTACCTCCCACCTCCCACCTCCCACCCGAAGTTCTGCAAAACTAAAGAGACAGGGGTCGCGTTCCCAACTCTAGGCCTCCCTCCTTCCATCGTGGCACAGAAGTGGGAGAAATGATATGCCCAGTGCCAGCTTTTGCTGTAACCGTTCCTTAGTCAGGTACCACTGACTGTTTCCCGTTCCTCAGAGAGTGGACATCTTGGATTTCCCTTTCTTTGCTCCCCCAAAAAGTGCTGCTAGGAATATTTGGGTGGACCGGTGACCCTTCTTCGCTCTTGGATCTCCTCACATTACATGCCCAGAGTCAAAGGGCGACAGTTTTAGTAGTGTTCCTGCCATTGTTCCAAAAGGCTTTCTGGAGTGGAGGGGCCAAATTAGAACTTCACCAGTGGGGTACTAGCATACCGTTTTCCGCCTTGGGAGCGGCTCTTGGTCATTGGGTTTTTGTGAGCTCCGGGAAGGCAGGGCCTGTTTTTCTGCCTAGTATTTAGCCCAGTGCTCGGTGCCTAGCAGGCACTTAATAAATGTTTGTTGAACGAAAGGTTTGTGGTGATTCCCTCTATTTCTTGGCTATAGGGCCCTTAGAGCTATTTGATGCAAAGCTTCTCCCCCCCTCCCCAATCTGGTTTCTCTTCTCCTTCCTATTTAGCTTGCTTTTGTTTATACTAAGCAAGCTTTTCACTTTCATGAATTGAGATGTTGTATTTTATCTTTTCAAGCAGGGTCTCTGTCCCTCATGTGCTAGCCAGGTAAGAAAGATGCCTGACCTCATCCTCCTCTCCTTTTCTTTATGGTCCGACCTTGACTTGAATTCTTGGAGACTGACAAGGAACATAATTCGCTTAATTCGGTTGAAAACATTCCTGTTCTGTTTGGCATAATTATGATGTGCATGTGTCCAGGCTGCTAGAAGAGCCAGCGGATTGTGCAGGTGGCATGATTCTCAGTTTACAGGTGAAGAAGTTGAGGTTCCCAGGGATTGCGTCTCGGGCCACAGGTGACCCTCACAAATGGAATTTGGCCCTCTTGGGGACTCACCGACCAGCCTCTCTGTGTCGGATGTATGAAAGAACTGTGTTTCTCCCTTCTTCCTGAATAATTGAATCCAGCACAGATTGTGTTGACCTGGCCCAAGAGGAAGGGCCTGGTGTAGGGCCTGGCTTCAGGCCTCCGGCTCTGCCTCAGTGTTGCCTGGAGCCCACCCTGAGAATTCCTCTGCATAAGCTGCTGCTGCTGCTGCTGCTGCGGGGGCTTGGGGCCGGACCGTTCCGCTTCTGGGAATGGTTTTTCTTCTTGGGGAAGGGATGGAGCAGACGGGCACTCAACCTTTCACTATTGACTTGATCCTGCCATTAGGGAGCTCTCTCCAAGAGGCCGCCTTCTCTCTAATAGGTTTTGCCTCCACTCAGCCACCCCACCCCCACCCTGCTATCATCTACTTGTTATGTGAAGAATTTATGATAAACACCAATTTTCTGCTCCCAAATGGCAGCCATTGGGTGGGGATGGTCTCCACATCTCCATTGAGATTGGTCTGCTTGAGGCAGTCACCTACTTATCTGTATGCAAAGTGTGGAAGAGGGGGAAGGCTTCTGGAGAGCAGCAATAAAGGAAAAGATCCAGAGGGATCACAGTCAGAAGACTTCCCTTTTTCCTTTTAAAAAGAAGGGATTGCTATGTTTTGTTTTTAATCACCTTTATTTTCTTCTCAGCCCCTCGTCTTTATTTCCCCCCCCTACACACACACACACACACACACACACACACACACACACGCGCGCGCGCGCGTGACAAAGAAGAAAATAGAGGGGAAAGTAAAGCCAGCACTCGGACAGATGGGAGCCTTCTCTCTGTGGCCCCACAGGCCAAGCTGGAGCGGCATCATTGCACCGAGAGCATTTGTGCTTTGTTCTTTCTGCAAGCTGACTTCCCCCATGTCAGGTAATAAACATCCTCCTGCTTCTCCGTGTTCTTCACATCCATCCTTTCTTAGTGAGCATCCCACCCCATCGTGGACCCAGTTTGAGCCATTCCCTGATCAGTGGGAATCTTGGTTTCCCTGCTTGAAATCCTGTGCCCTATGTGGGGCCTCTCTGTCCTTGGGTTATGTGCCCAGACAGTGGCGCTTTCATGTGCCCTCCTTGGCCATACCCCTCCAGCAGCCTTGGCTCTTCCCAGTTTGGCTTCTCTTGACTCGTCCTCTGGATGGAACACAAGACTTCCAAGTTGGTTTCCTAGTGAGTGGAGGCATCCTTCCCAAGTTCATGGGTAATTCTTCTTTGGGCATTATTCATTAATGAAGAAGGATCTTTCCCTCTTCTGCTGTCATTTTCTCCATTGCTTTATTATATGTTTTGAATAAGTAGACTGTTGGAAACATGGCGGAGATGCTTGAGTTGAAGTGACCCTAGAATCATCTCCCTAGTATGAGACCTCCCAGACCTGTATCAATACAGGGGAGGTATTGATAGTTGTGGTACACGAAGTCATTTGGTAGCGCTAGTCAGAAAGCCAGCCTGCCTTCATAAATCAGCGTCAGTTCCCAAACAGATTGGAGGGCAAGCGAGGGCAGTGTTTGAGGGGAAACCTTTCTTGTTGACATGGACCAGTGAATCGAAAGGGGAAAAGGAAGGCTGTCCTTTTGGACAGGGCAGCATTGTGGTACTACAACAGAAGGAATACTTTCCCTGGATCCAGACCCTCCCTGATGACTTCTCCACAGGTTACCTTGGGCAGGTGAGAAGCCTCGCACCTCCTGTTCCTCCTCAGTATAACTATGGGGCCTCCAAGCCCCTTCTGGCTGTGCACCTTGGGTCCTAGGGATAAAATATTCAATTTCTAGTTTAATTAACAGCTAGAAGCAACTTTGGGAAGCCTCTTTTTTCACAGATGAAGGGAAGGGGTTTGGCATGGTTGCCTCCAGATCTTACCAGACTCAGGCTTTGGGATCCAAATGGAGCATTCTTCTGTGCTCCTCACCATGACGGGCTCACATAGTCAAAGCCAGAGGAGGTGCCCCTTCTACCCAGTAACTCTGCTGGCTTCCTGTTACCTCCAGAACCAAATAGCAACCCTTGTTGGACATAGAGAGCCACTTCTCCTCACCTGGCTCCAACTCCTTTTCCCAGGAGGCCAGTGTCCTTCTTGTGGTTGCTTTAGGTGCTCCCTGCTCTCTTGCTTGCCCATCTTCCGCATGGCCTTTCCTTTGTCCCCATTAGGCGAGGCTCTGTTGGCAGCTCTGCTCCAATGCCACTTTTCCCAAGGAGGCTGCCTCTGATGCTCTCTTCCCACCCAACCTGGGGATGCCCTTTCCCATTACCTTGTCTTTCTTCTCTGTGTGTGTATAGTGCCTCCTCATTCTCCTCTCCTGGGGGCACTCTTCCATGTGAGATGAGCTCTCTCCATCAGGCCCATCGTCATCTGGGCAGTAGACCTGATTTGTTTGCTAGATCTTTCCTCTGTGAGTGATCCACCAGACCTTTTGGAGTGAATCACAGGGTCCTTCCAGGAGACCTGAACCAGCCTAATGTCGGTTGTAAGCAGAAGCAGCTGAAGGGGGAATTGCCCTGCATGACCACTCTCACAGGGGGAACACCTGGTGAGGTGTTTCTAGGCACACTGTGAGTTCTGTTATCTCCTCCAAGGAAGCCTCGGTGATTTTGATGTGTGGTTGGAGAGACACCCTGGGAGAGTCTTGAAGACAGCATTTTGCTCCAGACAAATGAGGTAGGGTCTGTCTTTGGGCACCATATCTTTGAGTCACGACCTCCTTGATAATCCAGAAGTCATCAGCTCTAGGGACTGGCTTAGTCTGGACAGATGGTCCCTTTATCAGGGATGCCCCTACAGGTGTGGGCAGGGCTGTGCCAGCATTTCATTTAGATGCTCAATTAAGATTTTCCCAGTGTTGATGACCCCAAACTTCTCTAGGAAGCAAAGACCCTTCTTTCTAATACCAATATTTCTACTGGAATTATGACTCCACGGTCTACCAAGGAGTGGGAGTGAGTATCTGTAAGGGACAACGGAGACGCGGTCAATGGCTGGGAGGGAGAAGGCGACAGCATCTCATGACCAATGAAGAGCTTGGGAGAGAAATCAGTACAAAATGAAAATAGCCTGGTCCCCAGACAAGGATAACAGGATGAGGTGGCTTGACATCAGCAGAAATGGAGCAGCCCCCAGCATGCTGGGAGATGCCCCACAGCACATTTCTGGAGAACCTAGAACACCCCAGTAGAGCCATTGGAGTAAGTGCTGTATGCATGTGGATGGGAGAAGCAGGACAGATGAAGTAAGTAATCTAATCTTGGGGGCTTGCTTCATAGATAGCGACTGATTGAGAAGATGCCAGCCTGAACTAGGCCAGCAAAGTCACAGGGCCAGTCTCTGCCCCCTTATCTAAAGCTTTAGATATAACCTATATTATGTTGTCTTCCCCGAGAAGGCTTCAGGCCCTTGAGGATGTGGACTGTTTCATTTTTGACTGGGCCCCCAGGGCCTGGCACATAGTAGGTGCTTGTTGTTCAGTCATTTCAGTCATGCCCAACTCTTCAGGATCCCATTTGGAGTTTCTTTGGCAGAGAAACTGGAGTGGCTTGTCATTTCCTTCTCCTGCTCCTTTTACAACTGAGGAAACTGAGCCAAACAGGGTCACATAGCTAGTCAGTGTCTGAGGCCAGATTCAAACTCAGATACCCTGTGCCATCTAGCTGCCCCTTAGTCCTCAGACAGCAGGTGCGGTGTCTGGACCGCATTTGGAAGCCTTTCCGAGTTGGTTAAGAAGACCTGCTAGAACTACCTGGGAGAGAAGCCTTCCAGAAGCCTGGGCCGCCTCCCGCTGAAGGGCAGAGATGGATTTCTCACTAGGCAGGTGGCTGGTCTGGTTGGGAAGCTGCCGCCACAGCACAGTTTCCTGCTCTTGCACAGATTACCTCTTGGACCAGAATTGGTGACATAAGGCTGGTGTGGAATAAAGTCCCCCTAGAGGCAACAGTGGCATCCAGGCTTGGCTAAAATTCAGCTCCCAAATTTGGTTCAGAGGGCCTGGGGGCTAGGAGAGGCTCCATTCTGGATGCCCATCTCCTCCCTTCACATTCCCTTTTAAATGCCTTCCTCTGAGGGGAGGGTTTTGCATTCCACTCCTGTGAAACTGGGGCTGAATGAAGAAGTTGGACCAAGGATCTCGCCATGTCTCCAGGTCTTTGGGGTTCAGGATCTAATTTTAGCAACTGTGATGGAGGCAGCCATGGGCCTGGCTTCTCCAGCTCTGATTGGCACACAGGCACCTGGCACAGGCTTTGTGTTGTAGTGAGAGTCCGCAGGGGAGGGCAGATCTGCCTTCAGTCCCATAAACATTACTTGGGCTTTGGGGGTACAGGTAGAAATGAAACAATTCCTTATTAGCCAGGTGACTGTGGGGAGTCACTTTTACTGCTCTCAACCTTGGTTTCCTCATTTGTCAAATCGGAGGACTGTCAGGAGGCTCCACTGAGAACCTGAAAAGCACTTTGCAAACCTTCTGGGGCTCCACAGATGTTAGCTGTCATCAGCATTATTATTGTTGGTGGTGGTTATGTTGCAAAGACTTGCCATGGAAAGTTCATGTCAGGTTGTATGGAGGAGGAGGAGGCTAGACCCAGATCAAGAAGAAGGGGGAGAGGGCAGCCAGCTAGGTGGCTCAGTGGATTGAGAGCCAGGCCCAGAGACGGGAAGCCTAGGTAGGTGCTCTGTCATCTCCTCCATTTCCAGTGGGAGCTCTTGGAAGGCCAGGCCTGAGTTTTTGTCTTTACTTGTATCCTCAGCACAGAGAATGCTTGTTGACTGACTCACAGGGGACTCTCTCCCCCCATTGTGGCTATCGGTGACCCGCTGCTCAGTGATATTCCCATAAAGCTCCATGGCACTGAGAGGTCATCCTAATGGAGAGGACCCAGGCCTACTTGGAGGGAGCTGGCCACATGGCTTCCCTTCTCCCTATAGTCTCATATATAGTGAGAAAATTAACGACTAATGGGTTTTGCTAACCTCACTGAGGTAAAAGAAGAAATGAATTTTTCTCTAGTCCTGGGTCAGCGGGGAGGTGGTGGGTGGGGTGAGCTCCACTTTGAAATGTAAAGAATCTTTAGACTAATCAAAAACAGGGGCCGAGGGGGTGGGGGGAGCCTGGTGGGAGGATTCAAGGCATTTAGGAAAGAACAGTCAGTAGAGCCTCAGTGGGATTCAGTATTTTATTTTATTTTAAAATCCTCCCCTTCTGTCTTAGAATTGTTACTAAATATTGGTTACAAGAACAGAAGAGCAGTAAAGGCTAAGCAATTGGAGTTAAGTGACTTTCCCAGTTATCTAAGGTCAAATTTGAACCTCCTGTCCCCAGGCCTGGCTCTAACCTACTGAGCTCCCTAATTGCCCTGGGCTTCAGGCCTGCTTGTGGTGCTGAAGGTGGAAGGCCAGAAGCAGTGGCCAGGTGAAGCTGGGGGGCCTCGGGGCCATCTGCCGTGGAGGGATGGGGGCAGAAAGCTGAGTGCTAGGGAGTAGGAAGGGCTGGTGTAGATTAGCTGAAACACCTTCCAGGACAGTTGGTATGAAGAGACTTGGATTACAGGGTCCAGCTGCTGGAGATAGTGTAGAAGGGGAAGGAGTCCAAACAACAAGTGGCTTAAACCAAAAGGGAACACTGCAGGCTTTTCTTTGGAGTCACCAAAACTGTTGGCATCGAGCTAGTCTGACCTCCTCCTCTCCTAGAAGAAAAGGAAGCTGTAGAGAGGCCTCTGGGAAAGACCAGGCCCCATAATTCTGGAAGCTCCTCGAGGGTAGCCCTCTGTGGCCACAGCCTTCGGGCACACTGGCGTGGATAAAGCACTGCACTGACTCAGGGGCAGCCTTTTGTCCCCTGAGGTAAGTTATCTCTTCTGATGGGGGAGAACCTCCAATGCTGGGTAAAGAATTGAAGCTTCGGTGGGGAAGCAATGGAGAGGCATCGAATGAGGCAAAAGCTATGTTGGTGGAAGGATGGATTAGGAGGGAAGAGGAGAGGCCCGAGGGCCACTAGGAAGGGAATTTCATGGTCTAGGCCCAGGTGGGAATGTCTGAGTGCCCACTGGAGGAGAGTGTGTTAGTGGTAGAGGTGAGAACTGGGAAGTGTCAAGAAGACAGTTGTGGAGTGGCTCGTCTTCCACCTTTCCACAGCAAGAGGAGGCCCCTAAAGAGCCCCCTGTTCCTTTGCTGTGGTTCCATCCTTCTCAGTTCATTTGGGAATGGAAAACTGAGGCAGCTGGTCTTTAACAGATGTCTGGGGACAGTCAAATACGACCTTGTTTGGGTTAAACAGAGACAATTTTTGCTCTTTAGCTTTTGACCCATGGCATGGACGCAGTGCTGCATCCGAGACAAGAACAGGCCCTCGCCCCAGCCCCCCCAGAGAGTAACCCCTGAGAGCTCTCAGGGCTGAGCACATCCTGGTAGAAATAACCCCAAAGGACGGATCGTTTCTGTAGCTCACACGTTGTTCTCTCCATTTGAAAGGGAGACTGCTGGGACTTGGAAATGAAGGACCACGGTGGGCCCAAGATGTACAAGGCCCTAGGAGCAAAGGGTCCATTGTCGGTGCTCCAGGGTACGGCCTCCTGGATCCTGATTTCCCCTTCAGCGCATCACTGAAGTCTTGTGCCAGCCCTTTTGGGGAAGGTTCTGGAAGTTTTGCTTGAGTTTTTGTTAAGAACCTTGAAGGGAAGAAAGGCTTCCATTGTAGGTGAGAAAGCCCAGGTCAGCACTGAATGGCCTTGCAACAAAGGTATGGGTGTGAAGCCGGCTCCAAGAGGAGCCGCCTCTGGCTGACCTTATCCAGGCCGGGCGTCAAGGACAATGCTCTCCACACTGTGTGCGCACACCAGGTGCCGGCAAGGCGAGTTTGAAGCGAGCGGCAAGTGTCACTGCTAAAGGGGACCTTGGAAGGCAGGTGGTCCAGCATCCTCGTTTATAGCTGCGGCCCAGAGAAGGCCCCACATGCAGAAACGCTGATTATTATTGGCATTATCCTTATCTGAGGGGACGCATCTGACAGCCTAGTGAAGGATACACTGGAAGGAGAGGGCGCAGGCGGGAGTCCTGTTGGAAAGCTGTCAAAGCCCTCCAGCCCTTTATTAATAAGGAAGGCCATGGCGGGAGTGGATGAGGACGAGGCCAGTGGTGTGTGTCTGCACTCTTCATTTTTTTTAAGCTAAGATGTCGATGTCATAAACTTACAACAGAGCTTTCCCATCCTGTAAGGCCTTTTGGGGCATCCTGGCCCCTTTGATACTCCCTTGGGACCCCTTTTCTCAGAACCATGTTTCTATATGCGTAGGATTACAAAGAAAACCGTCCATTGAAGTCAAGCTCCCGTTTTCCTGTCCAGGTTTGTGGACCCCTCAAGATGGGACTCCATTCAGGAATTTCTGCTATAATGGCAGGTGCTATTGGGGGGGGTTGAGGAAAGGCTATTCCTGGCTCCCTCCTTGAGCTGATCTTTCCGGGCTCCGGGGTTAGCAAAGCAGTCTGAGCTTCCCAGGAGAGAAGGATCTGCACACACACTGTGTACATGACTGAGGGCCACAGAACTGGGGGCCTCCCTCGTTGTGCTCTGGGCAGCACTTCCTGAGACGCCAGACTTGGGCTTCCCTTGCCCTGTTACCCCTCTCCTTTCACCCCGATCCAAAGAAGAGAATTGATTTTATTAATCCATTCTCTGCCACCATAGTTAAAAGTTGTTGTGGCTGGATCACATCTTCACTGATTTAATCAGTTCCTCAGTACTTGCTGTTTGTAAATGGAGGTGGAGGAGGGCCAGGTTTGCTTCCGAGTGACAATATGGAATCTGCCTAAAGAAATGTGACTCCCACTTATAATGGTCCAGTCGGAGGGCATGGCCCTTTGGGTGGATGTTGGCCTAGAAGGTTTGACTTATTCCTTCATTTAGCAAACATTGAAGCATCTTTTAAATGGAGTTGACTGTGCCGAGGGTGAAGAAGTCACTGCCCCCCTCCCCCAAGAAGTTACAGTTTAACTGCCTTTCATTCTATGGATGGATTTAAGCCTCAGAACCCACCTTTTGGTATTCTGGGTAAGATTCTACTTCCCTGTTTGGAACGAGTTCCCTTTATAATGTGCAGGAGCAAGCTCTCTGTTTTCCTTGGGGGGATGCACATTGTTGCTGAGATCTGTGTGTTCTCTTCTTTCTCTGGCCAGAAGTGGACCCCTGTAGGAATGAGGGAGGTCAGGGAGGTCACAATGGAGTCTTTGCAGCCAGGTTGGTACTATTGAATGGGCTCTTTTATGGAAAGTATGACAGAAGGGACCTTGGAGTGGGAGATTGGGAGACGTGCCCAGATCTTGGAGAAATTCCTTCCCTGTACTTTGAGATTTGGGTCATTCGAATCATCATTTCAAATTATTTCTGGAGAGAAGTCTCTGCTAGTGATCCTGGCGAGGACTTCTGTTCTGTCTCCCTCCTCGCCTCTCCCTCTCTTTAGAGATCTTCGCTTTCCTTCCTTTCTGTGGCAGCTGTGGGCATGCCTTAGTGAGAGAGCAGAAAGGATCCTCTCGAGGCTAAGCTTCCAATACCTGTGTGACACCTCACATCCGTTCTGCCAGTCTCTTGGAAGCTTAGCTCATGATGGGTTGGGAAAATGCTGGCATTTGACTAAGTCTCTGCCCACATGCAGGTATTTCCAGGAATTTCATAAGTGCATCAAAAGCCTGGAAATGAGTCTAGTCCATCCAACATGCACTTTGGAGACCTGATCTCCCAAAATGTCTCAGATGCCATTAGGCAGCTCCACTGTAGATGAGGAGGGAGGTGGGTGCTGGTGTAGGGTGGAATTGGTGCTTCTGGCTTGCAGATGCCACTTAGGAGAGATTGGGGGATCTGGGGGACCCTCCCCCAAGGGTCCGGGCCAGTCTTGCCAGCCGCCTGCTTTGTTGCTGTTTGGGTGCTGGCCTTTTTGGTCCTGTCCTGATCTAGTCATCAGGCTGTGATTTCTTTTACAGTCAGTCATGGAAAAGCCCCCAGAACCCAACTAAGCCAGCCTTCTTATTTTCACTAATGACCAGAGAGGAAACATGGCCTTCCTGGGTGGCATTTTCCTCTCTTAATAGAGGAAATAACAGAACTGAAGGGTTAGTGGAGGAAGGCCTGCCTTTTGGCCAAAGTCAAGGTATTTGCTCTCCAGAAATAAAAGATGAGACATGTTTTTTCAATGCCTATTTCTTCTGGCAGTCCAGTGTTGGCAGTGGTAGGGGCCCGCACTATTCTGGAAGTAGATTGTTCCCCATCTTCCCCTGCTTTTCTCTCCAACACACTGAATTAAATTGGACTCTAGTTGAGTAGGGAGGAAGGTTTTTATGGTTATTGCTTCTTTTAAATCTCTTGGGAAAGACAGCAAGCGGCTGTGCCCTTTGGTTGCTGTACTATTTCTATTTTTGTTGTTGTTGTTGTTGTTTTAATGGCCTAACTTGGTGGGTCTGGGCGGGGGAGAGGAGGTCTCCTACTTCACACACGGAGCTGTGATAGGTCAGTCAGTTCTAACCATCACTTGGATGAATTCTTCCCAAAGAGTTGAGTTGTGAAAGTTGACCAGGTTTGCCAGAAGAAGCTGCTTACATGGTTTCTCCCTCCATGCTGGTTTCTCATTTCTCAGAAATTAATCATCCAACAATATTCTTCCCATGCCTGCATAGCCAGCCATACGGAGAGAACCCCATAAACCGTAAAAAGGTCCATTGGCTTTTATCTGGAGTGGACGAGACCCACGGAAGGAGAGCTCAGCTTTTTGCTTCTTTGACAGCTTGACCTATGGCGTTGGGAGCGCCAATAAAATCAAGTCCAAGTGGTTTGGTCGACTGCATTTCTCATTGCTTTCTCCTAGCAGGCCAAGGACAGGTTAAAAATCTGTTTGTCTGAGGCCTGACGGCCTCCCATCTTTCCTTGCTGGAGGTTGACAGGGCAGCCATGGATATTTTTACAATGTGTTATTGGTTTGGACTTCATTTCCACCTGGGACTTCAGATTCGCTTAGTGAATGCTTCAGAAGCATTTGTATGAGAGGGCGAGGAGAAGAGAGCAAGCTGTGTGGCAGGCACAGTACTAAATGCATTTACAAAGATTTCTCACTGAGTGACATGCTATTACTATTCCCATTTTACAGGTGTGGAAATTGAAGTACATAGACATTAAAGGGACTTGCCCAGGGTCACCCAGCTAGTAAGTGTCTGAGGCCAAATTTGAACTCAGCTCTTCCTGACACTGCTCCTTCTAGGTTCTTTAGTTTCCTTACCTGCTCTCTAATTTGCTTGTATTTCAGATAATTTCATTTCAATGATTGACTCTGAAAAGCCTTGGCTAAAGCTTCTGCTTTGAAGAACACAGGCCTTATAGAAAGGAAGTCATAGGAAGAGAAGAGATTGATCAGGAAGGGTGACATCCGAGCCAGCTCTGCTCTTGGCCCAGCCCCACCATTCATTTTTGTGGTGGAGGGAAGTAAGCCCCAAAAGGCTGTGTGACCTGAAGTCACACAGGAATCAGGATCTGAACCCAGGCCCTCTTCCATCAGCCTCCCCCAACTCCCCAAATTGCTTTGTGTTTATTCTGTGCCTGTCTCATATTATCCGTGTCCCTGCTGTCTGTCTGCCTCTCTCCCCGACAGTCCCTGTAGCCCCAGGACCTACCGTAGGCCAGGTGCTTGGGAAATGCTTGTTGACTTGAGCCAAATTTCAAATTCTCCCCCAAAAGTCAGAACCAAAGAGGAGTTTTTTAAATGTCGGAATGCGCTCATTGGTTTGGTTGGGTTTTCTTCAGTCAAGCATCTGCTAGCAATGACCACCCTCAGGAGTAGAGACCAGTTATTGATAATGTCCCTTATCTGAAAAGGGACCAAAATGGACTTCGTCATCCCACTTCAGTGAGAGGGGAGACCTTGATGTCCTAATCTGCTCTTGTATCTTGTTGAAAGATAGCTCGGGGGTTAGGAAGAGGGAACAGAACTTGGGAAGCCTGCTTTGGTAGGCAGCAGCTGCTGCGGGTTTGAATCTCAACTCTTCCACTAATACCCAGGAAAGGAAGCTTTTCAGTGGATGGAGCTTGGGCCGGAGGTCTCTTTGAACTTGGAATCCATGATCCTTGGGACCTGGAGGCCTCTGCTTGAAGAGTACCCTCTTCCCTCTGTTGACCCAGATCCCCAGAGACACTTTGTCTCTACAGTTCCATGGTTGGATTCTTTGACTTGAGGAGGGGGGAGTCTTGTTGCCGTTCACTCTAAACATTTCACAACAAACTCTTAATTCAGATTCTGTTGAGATCTGATCTCAGAGAGAGGCCTCTTAAAGCTCTCACCTGACAAAGGCTCTACCACCATCCCAAGCTTTTCACCATCCTTAAAGCTTAGTACCCAGAGCCAGATCTGATGCCCCGAGGCAGCAGCCCCACGTCCTTTTTTAATGGAGCCTGAGGTTTGGAGCCCAACTCACCCTGCTAACTGATTCACTGACCCGACAGGCTACCAAGAACCCCTGGGCTTTTTCAGATAAACTGTTGGCTAGCCAGGACCACAGGTGCCAGATTGGTAATGAGCTTCTGCAGGCCTGGTCCTTTGATGACAGGTCCACAGTCTCTCTGGGCCTGCACTCAAAACCTTCCCAGCTTGGGGAGCCAGGCTTGCCAAGGTTGGCAGAGCCATAGCATTCTTAGCCACCAAAGCAGGTTTGAGTGGAGGACCTTTTGCATTTTTATAATCTTCTTTGTTTTCATATTTTAAAAACAGCCCATAGCATTTCCAGGTGGTAGTATTTTAGCTGAGCCTCATGGGAAAGCAGTAAGTAAAGGTTTCATTGGGGGGGAGGAGAATAGAGGGGAGGCACAGAGTCCGTAACAGAAATAAAGCATTCAGAGGATCCTAGATTAAACTGGGTACTCTCAGAAGGTGTCTAGACCAACCAGATCACTTTACAGATGAGCAAATTGAGGCCCACAGGGGGAGAGCCAAGATTTGAACCTGAGTCTTTTCTCTTTACTCCAATCTTAGCTCTTCACATCGCACACACTCTGTTCCTCCAGTTGTTCAGAAGATAGTGACTCGCTAGGGTTAGTTAGAATATGATGTGCATAGTAAAGAAAATGGTGGGAGATTTTGGGACAGTGTATATGATCAATGGGTCCAAAGAGCTGGATGAGATTTCTAGGTTAGACCATTGGGGCCTGTGCTTTGCCTAGTAAGCTCAGGAATCCTAGACATGAAAGCCGGCGGGGACCTTGGAGACCATCTACCCTGGCCCCTTTATTTTACAGATCTCACAAACAGCTTTGAACTTCCTGAAGGCCATCTCAGTAGTGGAGCAGAGATGGGAACCCAGGTGGGTGCCTCAGAGTATTCAGAAGCTTATTCTAGCTCCCATGGGGAATGGCCTGCCGGGAGCTTTGCATGAAGCCCCTTCATTGGAGGGCTGCCATGCCCCAGGAGCTTGTCTGGGGGCCAGGTGACAGGCTGTTGCATTGGTTGTCAAATGGTGTGACCAATACTTGGGCTTGCATCTATGGAAAGAATTGGCCAGCCCTCCTGCCCTCCTGGGTGCTTTCTTTGTGGGAACTGTTGGGTCATTGGAGTCCTCCCTTCAGAGACAAGGAAAGTGGTGAGAGTGTGTCAGAAGGCGCCCATGGATGGACAGAGGGAGCTCCTTGAGAAGCCTGGAGTGTCTCCTCCAGAACGAAGAAGCTTGCCACTTGTCTCATCAGGGAAGTGTGCCTCCTCCAATTCTTTAGAGATTCCGTTTTGCTCAGTGGCATTTTCTTTCTTTAAGAAACTTTGTGCGTTTTCTTCATAGCCGAACAGAAAGAAGATTGGCAAGGATAATGATTCTGATTAGTTCTTGGTGACCCAAGGAGGAGGTGAGGATCAGATCGGTCCCCTCCCTGCTCTTTCCAAGGCAGCCAGTCACCAATCCCACTGAGCTCCCTTCCAGGCTAGGGGTCCATTGTTCCTGTGGAAGTTGCAGGAAAGGGATGGGGAGGATGTGGGGGGGTGGAGAGGAAGTGGTTTTGTTTGGAAAGGCCCATTGTCTCTGGCGAGTGGATGTGGAGATTTTGTCCAGACACCCAATCTAGCAAATCCAAATTCTGTGCTGAAAAAGGAAACATTCTTTACTGAAGCTCCCTCACTTCACAGGGCTGCCAGTAATGGCTGAGAGTGAAGTTCTTCATCTCATCTAGGTTTCTCTTGTTCAGTAGATAGTCACCATTTTCTGAAAGTGCAACTGAAGTTTGGTGTTTCAGATAAACCTGAAGTTGTTCTCAAGGTAGTCCCTGGGATGCGTAGGCCTCTAATCCATCAACAGCCTTTAGTTATTTTTGTGTTACTACTGAGAGCTGGCATTTCTAGAGCACTTTACGGGTGGCAGGGCCCTTTATGTACATTCTCTTGTCTGGTACCCACAGGGACTATGTGAGATGGATGTTGTTCATCCCACTTTACAGATGAAGAAATTGAGGGTAAAAGAAGGAATGGGGTCAGCCAACTAGTGAGCCCTTAGTAATAAGGCCGGATTCATCCCCTCCTTTGGGCTTTTTAAATCTTGCTGCTTATTCTTCTAAGCTAGTGAAAATCTGACTTCAGGCATACCTCCTGCCACATGGAGCTGTTTAGGGCCCCTTAGGCCCACTGAGAAGGGCCTGCCTTGTTTCTGATCACAGTGGGGCACTGGGTATGTGGCTGAGAGACCCTAGATGTGCCAGGATTGTCCCAGTCTGCTTTGGGATCCTATCAGCATCCCCTGTGCGAGGGAAGCCTTGCTCAGCTTCTTTCTATTTGAAAGGAAAACTCCTTTGAAGTGGAAGGAAATGATTTACAGGGCACCTGTGCTTTCTAAGAGTTTGGGGTTGTTTTTTCTCCTTTTGTAGTTTAATCAACTTTACAGTTAAAAGATACAGACATTCACAACCACTTATCAATTATTAACAGTGCTGGGTCTCAGGGCTTCTGAATGCGTAGCCACTGTTAGGTAGGGAGGTCTGCATTTCTTTCTTTTGGGTCTCCGGCATGACACATTTGTCGGGCGCCCAATGGCCCACCCTATTCTTTGTGGTGAGAGACTTCCGAAGTGTCCCTCCACTGTGTCCCAACCCTTGGGCACTTGGGTGGTTTCCACTTTTCCTTTTGTATATGTTACGGCAATAAAACCTTTGAACAAATGGTTGTTTTTAATTACTGTCCTGATTTGAATAGAAGCTGAGTCTCTCCTTCCTCTCCTCCCAGCCCTTGAGTTCCTCCTAGAGCTGATTCTGTTTTTCTTACTAGAACTAAATTGGGGGGGGGGGGGAAGCATGCATTTAACAGTAGTAGAAAAGGGAAAGGAATCTGCCCATCTGCAGCTCTCTGCCTTTGTTCATCAGTCAGCATTGATTAAGACTTACTTAGTCCGGCTACTGGGAGGCTGTACTGGGCTGTACAGAAAGAGGCAGGCTATCCTTGCCCTCCAGAACTCATGGGGGGGGGGGGGGAGAAAAACAAACAAATCCACACAAACAGCTATAAATAGGAGAATTAATAGAAGGAAGACACCAGAATTAAGAAGACCTGGGAAAGGCAGGAGATGGGGTTTTCATTGGGATTTAATGGAAACCAGGGAGAAGCAGGGAGAAACCTTTTGGGTATGGGGGACAATCAGAGAAAATATCTGGTTCCCAGAGAGGGAGGGTCTTGTTTGTGAACCAGCCCGGAGGCCGGCGTCACGGCATGGAAGAAGACTAGAAAGAGAGGAAGGCCAGGCTGTGAAGGCCTTTGAACACCAGAGTGTTTTGTTTTTGAGCCTGGAAGTGCCAGGGAGCCACTGGAGGTGAGTGAGTAGGGGTGGGTGACATGGTTGGACCTTTGCTTTAGGAAAATCCCTGATGACTGAATGAAGGATGGATCAGAGAATCTGGAGAGACTTGTGGAAGAGAGACCAACCGGCAGGTTATTGCAGTACAAGGTCCGAGGCGACGAGGTTCCACGCTGACTAGGCAGCGGCTCAGAGGAGACAAGGGGATGTATCCATGAAATGGACGGGCCGTGGTGCCATATTGGATATGGGAGGTGAGGGACGGTGAGGAGTCCAGGATGACTTGACGTGCACAGGACCAAGCAGATCGAAACCAATTTCTTCTTCAAAGGGGACAGCCCTTTGACTAGCCGAAGGCGGCTCTCAGCTCCCCTTCTCATTCTTCTTTGTTCTTCTGTTTAGGCACATACCATTGACTCTTAACCCTCTCCACGTTGGGATTCTAGGGAGAGTCCCTTAAAAACTAAGAGAAGAGCTCTTGGGCCTTTCAGAAGTCAGGATGAAGCAATGTTCTTCCATTCAACAAACTTTAATGCTTCTTACTGGGCATTGACTAGGCTTTGGGTGTGTGACGTCAATATGAGGTCCAGGCCCTGACTTCAAGGAGCTTAGGCTATGATTTATAGAGAGAGATAAGTAGTCTCTTAGGGGCCCTTCGAGAGAAATCTGGCCTCACACACTTCTTAGCTGTATGGCGCCAGGCCACCATTTAACCACCTTCTGTGGCCTCAGTTTCCTCATCTGTAAAATGGGTGTGATTATAATAGTGCCCATCTCCCAAGGTCATTGAGAAGAGAACAGATATCCAATCCTTTGCAAACCTTAAATGCTCTAGAAATGCTAAGCTTTTCGCTATGTGTAGTATTCCACAAGGAGACCAAGTGGTGGCCGGGACCCCAGGTACTGCCTCTGGCTCTACTGTTTAATGATGGTGTGTGCCTTTTGTTTGCAGATGATGGGCAGATAGCTGGGCTGGGTGAGAGTCGGGATAAAGGACATCTCCATAGTCTAGAACAAGAGAATAAATCAAATGATATGAAATTTAATAGAGATAAATGTGAAGCTTGACCCATGGTTTCATAAGCTTTTGGAGGGATTTTCTCTAAAGTGACTCAGAAGTTAACAAAGAGGTGGTGTAGAAGATGAAGATGGAGGCCAAAATCTGCTTCCCTCCAAGTATTTTTGTCGTTCAGCTGTTTCAGTCATGACCTACTCTTTGTGACCACATTTGGGGTTTTCTTGGCAGAGATGCTGGAGAAGGTTGCCACTTTGTTCTCCAGCTCATTTTACAAATGAGGAAACTGAGGTCATGGTTAAGTGACTTGCCCAGGGTCACACAGCTAGGAAGTGTCTGAGGCCACATTTGAACTCAGGCCTTCTTTCCTGAGTCCAGCCCTGGCACTCTGTCCACTGCATCACCTAACTGCCCTCCCTCTCCAGCCATACAGCACACATAACAAGTTGATGTCTAGATATTCTGTTTCCTCCTGACCATCCTTCTCTACCCAGCTATGCAGTTTACTAAATGCTTCAGAGGTCTCTTTCTCTCTCACTAGCCCACCTTATTCTCTCCCATTCTGCATTCCTGACCTGTAAAAAATGAAAAGAAAGAAAAATGAAACCCCCGTGCCATGCAGATATGCAGTTGGTCAAAACAAGACCCACGGAAGTCTTGTCTAAAAATATGTGCCCATTGTCCATAAGGAGGCCTCTGGAATTATGTGTAAGATCAGAGTTTTGTGTCATTATTATACGTTGTTCTCTGGATTCCATCCACATGGATTCAGAAAGTCTTCCCAGGGTTTTCTGAAGTTGTCCCTGCTACTGCTTATTAGAGCACAATTCCGTCACCCCCCACAAACCATCGTTCGGTCATTCCCCAGGAGGCGGGCACACCTCCTTGGGTTCCATTCTTTTAACCCCACAAGAAGAGCCGCTGGGAGCATTTTTGCATGTCTGGATTCTTTCTGTGATCTCTTTGGGCTATAGACCTGGTCTGGGTCATGCAGTTTATTGACTTGCAGACTATAGAATGGCCAGGCCTGTTTACAGTTCAACCAACAACGTTTATGTTGTACCTGTTTTGCCTTAGTCCCACCAACAAATATGATTCTCCTTTTTTTGACATTTGTGCTCAAACACATATTTCACAATCATCTCATAGTGGAGTTGTGGGTGACTGGATAGAAATCAGGGGCTCTGGTGGGCCACGAAGACCACGAGTCAGCACTGTGACATAGTAGCCATTCAAGCCTACATTGAGGGAAGTCTTGTGGGTCCAAGGGGGAGCCTTAATAGTTTTGCTCTGCTTTGCCCTGGGCAACACATTTCAGTAAGAATACAGCAGGCTGGGATGTGAGATGTTTCCTGCCAAGACAGCTTGATGAAATTGGGAAACAGCTTAGCATCTGGGAGACTGTTAGAGCTTAGAGTTTGAGAAGGGAAATAACGTGAGCCCTGGAGACTTAAGTGGGGGTGGGTCATCTAAGAGATAACAGGGAGCCACAGAGGGCTTTTGAGCAGGGCAGTGGCATGTGCTGGAGAGTCCTGGGGGCAGCGTTGTGGAGGATAAATTAGAGACTTGCCTCAGGGAGATGATTACCTCAGCCTGGGTCAGAAGGGCTTAGTGGGATGTGAGAGGTGTCATAGCAGGAGAATTGATGCCCCCTCCTGGCCTCGAGTCTCTCGCTCTGTGCTCCAGGCTGTCATCCATGCTGCTGCCAAATTAATCTAGCCATATGACTTCCCTCTTCAGTCTACTCCAGGGGCTCCAAGCTAGTGCCTCAAGGACTATAGAGAAACTCCTTCTGTTGTGTTTTTAAAGCCCTCCACAGCCGGGCTCCAGCCTCACTGGCCACCACGGCTCCCTCTCGGGGCATCCTCCCACATGGCACTTTCAGCAGCCAGCTCCTGGCATGCCCTCCTCTCCCTCTCTCTCTGCCTCGAAAGCTCTCCGGCTTTGTAGCTGCTCCCCTCCTTCCCAGGCTGAGGATCTGGACATGTGCTCTCTGCCGTCATTACCCCGACTCCCTGCCCTCCCACCTTTAGAAGGGAAGTTCCTTGGGAGCAGGAGTGGATTCTAGGTAGATCGCATTGTGGAAACTGATGTTAGGGAAGAGTTACTTGGCAAAACAAGATATTTCAGCTGTCGGCTTGATTTATTTCTTTTTTAAGTCCTTCTCTTCTGTCTTAAAATTGATCCTTAGAATTGGTTCCAAGGCAGAAGAGTGGTAAGGGCTGGGCAGTGGGTTAAGTGACTTGCCCAGGATCACCCAGCTAGGAATATTTGAACCCAGGACCTCTCATCTCTAGGCCTGGCTCTCAATCCACCTTCCCCTATCAGATTTATTTTTAATGAACAAGGAATATAAATGAGGAGAATTGTACCAGGTTCTGCATTTACTGAGCTCAGATGCCTTCAGGGTGAAGCATGTCTTGAAACTCTGGATCACGTCTCCCATCCGGTGGGGACACACCACGTCTGCAGGCAGTTCATTACATGCCAAGAAGTGAGGAAGGAGCTCCAGAGAAGTTGGTGACTGAAGCGGTTGCCTTTGTGAAAATGTGTTCATTAAGGAAAGGGTCTTTGGAAAGCTGGTGATGTTATAGGGCAAAACTGTGGTGTCCTTCCTTAGTATTGCAAAACCCACTGGTTTTCTCATGCCAAAGAACTGTGAAGGGGATTTGAACCAAAAGTAAAACTTGCCATTTTCCTTCAGAATCATAAGATGAAGCAAATTCCTTTTAGGATCAAAATTTCCTCCCTGAAAGTTACATATTTGAAAAAACTGAAGAGGAATGAATGAATGAATGAATGAATGAATGAATGAATGAATGAAAATGGGTTTATGAAGCCCTTTTCTATGCCAGACTATGCCAAGTGCTAGGGATACAAATGCAAAAGGGAGCCACCAGGTTCCTGGCCTCCAGGAGCTTCCCTCAGAGGAGAAGACTGCACTCAGGACTGATCGAGACTGGGAGGGTGGAGTCCTAGAGCACTTGTTTGGCAGACCCGCTTCCCAAAGATGTCTGTGTTGGTTTAGTAGCTGGTACTAAGTTGATGGGGAGCCCTAAGGTTTGCAAAGCTTTTCATTATGCCATTTGAGCCCCTCTCTCTCCACAGCCTTGTAAAGGAGGTGTCGCTGTTCCCATTACAGATGTGAAAACAGAGGATAACAAAGGTTAAGTGGCTTTCCCAGGGTCACACAGCTAGTATCTGGGGCAGCGTTTGAATTCGGGTCTTTGTAACTCCAATTTGATTATTGTTCCCAGGAACAGAAATGAGGCAGATTGGAAGAGGCTGAGGACATGACGGCCATAGGGGTGGAAAGGATATGCCTTGGGCTAGGTGGGGGAACTCTCACTGGCCAAACGGCCAAGAGTGCAGGTCGCAGAATGCAGTCCTTCGATTCCTACCGTGTCACAGGGTGCTGGAGTTGACTATGTTTAAGAAATAATCTTTTTGATATTTCCCAGTTGTGTGTGTGTGTGTGTGTGTGTGTGTGTGTGTGATATTCTTAAATAGGAGTAAATAAGAAAACCCCATGGTGTCGGCAAACACCTGATGCAATCATTTGCCCAAGGTGGGGGCGAGGTGTAGAAATGGTGGGAGCTTTCCCAGTGGAGAGTCCTAGTGCAGGGC
This sequence comes from Gracilinanus agilis, assembly GCF_016433145.1. Taxonomy (NCBI): domain Eukaryota; kingdom Metazoa; phylum Chordata; class Mammalia; order Didelphimorphia; family Didelphidae; genus Gracilinanus; species Gracilinanus agilis. Next base: position 309,014,035 of record NC_058134.1, read on the forward strand.
CCTGACTTGGGGGGGGGGTCTGTGCTTTCTGTGGGGCTGTTGGAGGGAGATAAAATGCTCCCCTTTCCACAGAACAGGTGCTTCTCAGGCAGGCCAGGGATGCTCTCTAATGGACACCCCTTTAGGGCTGCTGTGGGGTTTCACGAGTTGGTTGCTGAGATTGTGAGAGCCCACGGTCTCACCTGGGGACTGAAAAAGCCTTAGGAGTTGTACGGAAAAATCTCATGGCTTTTATTTGTAGGAATCATAACTGAAAGTTGTAAGAGTTTGGCCATGGATGACCTATGGTTAAGCCTTATTTGTATGTTAAAGGTGATGAGAGTCTCCATCTTATTTAAATAAAATAGAAACTGAGAAAAATTGTTTGACCTGTTTTATGTGAAGGAGCATTTTTTGTTTTTTTAAATGGGGGGGTGCTGGACTCGGCAAAGTCCCCTCCCCATCATCTCTAGAGCTTGGTCCTAATGAAAGCCAAAGTCACTGTTTAGGTCAGTGATTCCCAAGCCTGGTGGGTGCTGCAGCGATCCAGGGAGGCGCTGATGGCCACACGTGCATTTAGCTTTCCTATTAATTGCTATTAAAATTTTTTAAAAATGAATTTCCAGGGGGCTAAGGAAGATTTTTTCTGGAAAGGGCCAAAAAAGTTTGGGAACCGCTGGTTTAGAGGATGGCAGGAAGGCGGCTGAGCCGAGGTAGAAGGGTAGGTGCTCAATGGGAAGATTAAGGTGCTAAACTTCAATTGGCAGGGGCCCTTTTTTGTGGAGAAATGTCAGGGGAATGTTGTGTGGTGAAGGAAGATATGACCCCTGAGGCCCTGCTAGGGCATTGGATAAATGGCTGTTTCTCAGCCCTGTTGAGCCTAGAGCAGGGGGTGCTGCTGCTTGCTGGGGCCTAGTTCTCTCATCTGTAAAATGAGAGCTGGAAGCGATGGGTAAGTGAGGTCCACGAGGTGCTGCAGTTTTTCCTAAGAATATGCATCGCGCACAGGCCTGGGCCCTCCCAAGCTCATTCTCATTCTCCATCATGTTTGCAGGTTTTGAGTTCTTAGGCAGAAGCGCCCAGTGATCAAGGCCTGTCTTTCACAGATTGCTTCTGGCTGGGCCCTGCTTCATTGCGTAGAGTGCCCAGGTCCTTTGCTCCCTGCCGGTCCAATAGGATTCATTTGACCAGATGCCAGAGACCCTTTCAGAGGTTCAAGACGAGAGTTCAGTTGCATCATAATGAAAGCACAGGACTGGCTTAAATGAGCTGCTCTAAAGAATGGGGAGCAATCTGCTTCCACTAACCCTCATTTTCTTGGCCTTCTCTCAGTATTCTCAGGTCATTTGGGTGGAGCATCAGCCAAGCTAAATGGAGCTTCTGGGAAACTGGGGCCACTTCTTACGTAGTATGAGATCTGGTTCAAGGGAAAAAGCAGTTAACTTTTCACCAGCCTCCTTCCTACTGGACTGCCTCTGTGCTCTTTGGTTTATGTAAGGCAGAAACCAACTCCCCAGCCCCGCATCTCCTCTGTAGGAGGTAGGAGGCTCTTTGCTCAGCCCAGGGCTTGAAGTTTGGAGCCAGATTCGGGCAAGTCATGAACCTCAGTTTCCTCATCTGACCCTGACCAGCTGACCTGCCAGGGCAGTAAGCCTTGGAGAGCTCTGTGAAGCTCTATATGAATTTGAGCTATGATTTTATCACTCAGACTGGAATGTTCTGGAAAAGTTAAGGATGAGAGGAAGTGTCTGTGCTCCATCTAAAAGGAAGCCGTATCCCCCAGGGTGATGGGAGCCTTCCTTCTAAAGGTGCTTCGCTCACCTCACTGGGTTCCAGCCTTTTCTTCTTGGCCTTCCCACCATACCAAAATAACTAATAACTTGGGTTTTAAGGTGATAGCTCATCTGTCAGTGTCTTAGAACTTAGCATTTCTGGTCTCTTAACTCCTGGAAGATGGAGACAGTCTCCTTGGCCGTCTGGGTCTGAAGCCAGGGCATCCCTTACCAGCACAGCTGATGTTTATTTGTTAGATTTCCACAAATCATAAATCCTCAGTGGGCTTCCCCTGCTATAAAGCCAGCCTGAGACTCTGCTGCCCTAACATAGACCTACCAGAGCCAGAAGGGCCCTAGGACCTCATTTAATACAGCTCCTCCTTGACAGAGGAGGAAACTGAGGACCCAGAGAAGAACAGTGACTTTTCCAAGACCCAGGTGCTTTCTCTTTCGGCCATGTCACTTTCTGCTCTGTCTCTAAGGTCCATAGTGGGGCTGTTTTTTGTTTTTTTTTTTTAGTATGTCTGTTTACTAGCAAGTGAGCCATATATAGGGAGAGTATCTGAAAGAAGTATTAGAAGCATATGATTCCTCACAGGTGGGCTCCGGTAGTTTACAAATGAAGCCCAGGGATAGATGGGACAAGACTGAGCAGTTTTACTTGGATCTGGGTTATCCAGGGCCCAATTGAAAAAACTCCAAAAAATAAGCACTTACCAAAGCTCTTGCTTAGTGGCAGGCCCTTGGGGCCCATGGAACTCACAGTCTAGTGGGAGGGATAGAAACGTGGGAAAGATGAGCAAGTAACATGCGAGATGGCCAGAGGTGGGGGAGACTATGTTGGAGAACGGTTTTAATAAATAAATATACGTATTTATATACATGCGCGTGAATCTACATGTCTTATCTCAAACCATATCTCAAACTGCCCAGCCAGTGGTGGAAAAGGCTTTCTGGAGGAGCTGGCATTGGAATTGGATCTATTTATTTGTTTGTTCTTGGGATTTCTTTATTTAATTCATTATTTCAGGGTGTTTTCCCATGGTTACAAGATTCATGTTCTCTCCCTCCCCTCCCCCCAGCCCCTACCTTAAATGTATGTAAAATGTAAAACATGTAAAATCCAGTGGAATTGTGGTTAGCCCTCTACCATAGCTGACTACAATTCCACTGGGTTTTACATTTGTCATTGATCAAGACCTATTTCCATATTGATAGTTGCATTTGGGTGATAGTTTAGAGTCCCCAATAATATCCCCATTGAACCATGTTTTCAAGCAGTTGTTTTTCTTCTGTGTTTCCGCTCCCACGGTTCTTTCTCTGGATGTGGAGAGCATCTTTCTCATAAGTCCCTCAGAATTGTCCTGGATCTTTGCATTGCTGCTAGTCAGTGGTTCCCAAACTTTTTTTGGCCTACCGCCTCCTTTTCAGAAAAAATGTTACTTAGCCCCCTGGAAATTAAATTTTAAAAAATTTTAATAGCAATTAATAGGAAAGATAAATGTACCTGTGGCCATCACAGCTTCCTGGATCACTGCAGCACCCAGTAGGGGGCGGTAGCGCCCACTTTCGGAATCACTGCTGCTAGTAGAGAAGTCCATTATATTAGATTGTACCACAGTGTATCAGTCTCTGTGTATGAGGTTCTCCTGCTCCTTTCATTCTGCATGGAATTGAATTTAAAAAGATGTGTAAGCCATTTGGAAACTACTCCCTTGTGGCACCATCTGACCTGCTGCCCATTCCCAGGGCATGACTGTCATGGAAAGAGTTAGGAGATTTGTCTCCAGAGCCGTGAACCCCAATTTCCTCATCTCTTGGAAGTAACATTTCTGTCAGCCTCTCAAGGTTGTGGGTTCTTCAGATAGGATGTGAGTTAGAATTGTGTGTGGACAGTGAGAAGAACAAGGCTGTAGGAAGCTTTTACTGTGTCCTTAGGCACAGTAGAGCAGAGACTGTTCCTAAGAGAAGGGCATTTGGCAAGGGTTTTTTAGGTAGGTACCTGCTAGGTGCTAGGTACTGGGCTTTGTATGGGTTGACCTTTGGAGGGATGGAGGCATGGTTCTGAGCAGTCCATACCTGAGAGAGAGACCATGGGACTGTGGACATTTGACCCCTTAGACCTGAGGGCTCTTGGCTCTAAATCAGTGATTCCCAAAGTGGGCGCTACCGCCCCCTGCTGGGTGCTGCAGCAATCTAGGGGAGCGGTGATGGCCACAGATGCATTTATCTTTCCTATTAATTGCTATTAAAATTTTTAAAAATTAATTTCCAGGGGGCTAAGTAATATTTTTCTGGAAAGGGGGCGGCAGGCCAAAAAAGTTTGGGAACCCCTGCTCTAAAGCATGGGGAACACAAGGGCCAGACAGGCAGATAGGAACTGCACATGGGCATACACACACACACACACACACACACACACACGGGTTAGCAGGGGTTTGCTTTTCTTTAATATAGAGTATTTTTCCATGGCTACATGATTCATGTTCTTTCCCTCCCCTCCCACCCCCTTGTAGCCAAGAGCAATTCCACTGGGGTTTACATGTGTCGTTGATCAAGACCTATTTCCACATTATTAATATTTTCAGTAAAGTGATCTTTTTTTTTTTTTTCTAACCCTTACCTTCCATCTTGGAGTCAATACTGTGCATTGGCTCCAAGGCAGAAGAGTGGTAAGGGTAGGCAATGGGGGTCAAGTGACTTGCCCAGGGTCACACAGCTGGGAACTGTCTGAGGCCAGATTTGAACCTAGGACCTCCCGTTTCTAGGCCTGGCTCTCCATCCACTGAGCTACCCAGCTGCTCCCTAAAGTGATCTTTTAAAGCATATTCCCATCGAACTATGTGATTGATAATGTTTTTCTTTGTGTTTCTACTCCCACAGTTCTTTCTTAGGATGTGGAGAGCATTCTTGATCCTAAATTCCTCTGGATTGTCCTGGATCATTGTATTGCTACTAGTAGCAAAGTCAATTGTATTTGATTGTGCTACAATGTATCCATCTCTGTGTACAATGTTCTTCTGGCTCTGCTCCTTTCGCTCTGCATCAGTTCCTGGAAATCGTTCCAGTTCACATGGAATTCCTCCAGTTCATTATTCCTTTCAGCACAATAGTATTTCTTCACCAACAGATACCACAGTTTGTTCAGCCATTCCCCAATTGAAGGGCTTTCCCTCATTTTCCAGTTTTTTGCTACCACAAAGAGCGCGGCTATAAATATTTTTGTGCAAGTCTTTTCCCCTGTTATCTCTTTGGGTTATAAACCCAGCAATGGTATGGCTGGATCAAAGGGCAGGCAGTCTTTTAAAGCCCTTTAAGCATAGTTCCAAATTACCTTCCAGAATGATTGAATCAATTCACAACTCCATCAGCAATGCATTAGTGTCTCAGTTTTGCCACATCCCCTCCAACACTGATCACTTTTCTTTGCTGTCATATTAGCCAACCTTAGCAGAGGTTTTAGAGAAGGCCTATTTTATGGAGGAGCTGGCTTTGGCACTGGATTTTGATTAACCATGCTTCGTGCAAGTCCTTTGTAGGCTTGTGAATTTCTGGTCTTTTAAAAGTCAGTAAACATTTATTAAATGCCTACTGTGGTCCTGCACTAGCATTTGGGGAGATCAGGAAAGGTTTCCTAGAGCAAGGGCATGGATGTGAGCTGGGACTTGAAGGAAGCTTAAATTGAAGATGAGGGAGAGCATTTGAGGCAGTACAAAGTCCTAGGGTCACCTGATTACAGAATAGGGGGATGAGGGGAGGAGGCATGTTAGGAAGGGGTTTGAATACTAAACAGAGACTTCTGTATTTGATCCTGGAGGGATAGGGAGCCAGTGGCAGGGACAAAGACAGACCTGCAATTAGGAAGGTCACTTTGACAGGATGGAGTAAGGAGAGAGAGGATTAGAGTGAGGAGAAAGAGTTGGGCAGAAGATCCCCTTCCGTACCCCAACACTGTGTCAGAGGACAGAAGAGGCTGTACTACAGCAATGGCCCATATGAAGCTAGATTTGACAGGCCTTGGCAGCAAGTTGGGCATGGAAGGTAGGAGACAATAAGGAGTCTGGGATGACATTTAGATTGAGGGCCTGAGAAAGTAGGGGTACCCTGGAAAGTTACTGAGGAAGGAGAAATTCTCTTTTGGGCATTCCAGGTTTAAGATGTCTGTGTTACATGCAGTTTGAAATTTCTAGTAGCATTTGATGATGTGTGGCTGGAGGCCCACAGAGAGATTAGGGCAGGTTGTGTAGATTTAAAAACCATCTGCATAGAGATGATCGGTGTTTCTATAGGAGCTGAGGAAAGAGCCCGGGGGCAGCCCAGACTGCCAGAGGAGGATCTGTGGCACACCAGATAGTTAAGAGCCTTGTGCCAGACTGGCATCCCAGGCACTGATTCCACAGGGCTCCTGGCATGCTTCATTTCCTTAAGTCAGAGGCAGACTCCTTCCCTGGTGCCTCTTTATTGCTGAAGGTACTGCAAATTAGCAGCCAGGGGCTGACTCGGAGCCAAAGAGAGGCCCTATCTATCTATCAGTCCCCCCTGGTTTGGGCTCCTGGGGGCTTCCAGCGTGGCTGTGTATTTGTATAAGAAATACCGACTGGCTCTGTAGAAGTTAGGCCATGAGGCTTGGCTGAAAAGGGGACCAGACAGCTTGGGTGGGTGATAGAGGGATGCCTGGGCCTTGGCTCTCTAGTTGCTCTGGGTATGTTTTTGTAGGAGTTCATTAAGCCTCAGGAGATAGCCGCACCCAGTTGAACACTTGGAGGAGGGGGTATCTATTGGAATTTGACCAGGCTTGTCTAAAAGTGATAGTTTGTCGATTTCTTTACAAATTCTGGCCAGAGATCAATGTTTTGGGACATGGGGAGAGGGAGGGTGAAGCGAGCAAAGCTGAGTGATGGGGTCAGCACACTTGGTAGGGGGTGAAGACAGGCCTGCAGGCCAGACCTGGGCTTTCCAGACTGGTCCGATATGGTTCCAAGATGACAAGGGCTTTGAGGAGGGAGGCCTGTGATAAGGCAGTTGCTGGTACACAAGCGTGTGTCCAGTTACCTTTGGGAAGTTGGAAGCCCGGGGGACCCAACAGGATGTAAAGCCATCAGCGTCGGGGAGAGAGCAGGTGACAAGTGTCAAAGCTTCACTGAGGGGCCCCTGCACGTGGAGTTAGGAAGCCAGGCCTCCCAAGGCTCCTCCAAGGCAGCTCCAGCAGACTTTGCAGAGAACTCATTGTGTTAGAACACTAACCCAAGTTAGAACGTGGGAGTCTTGAGGGCCTAGAATTCTAGGGCTTGAGCAGCCCCTGGAGACTATCCCAGAATACCTGACCTGTTAGCTAATGCTTTAATGTTGGCAGACTTGGGAGTAGCGGCTGCCACAAGAATTACGCCCCGTCTTACAGATGAAGAAACAGAGGTGGCCCACACCTCTCCTGTGTCCCTCGCTCCTAGCTCTAGAGAGAGTTGAAACCTCAACTGAGGTGATTTGCTGGCACAAAGTGAGATAAATGAGAAAGTTGCCAAAATCAGATTCTAAATTTAGCCCCGAAAAGGAGATTGTGGAGGGCCGTGAGCTCTGACACAGTCATCACCTAATAAATGCCTGTTGGCTGACTGACCCACTGACTTGGCCCAGTAGGCAGTGGGGACCCATTACAGGTCTACATTTGAACAAAATGAATCTGGCTTGTGGGGTTGGGTGGAAGTAGGAATAGTTTGGAGGTGGCGAGGTCGTCTGATAGTGTGGAGGCCAAAGACACCGATTGAGGGCTTGACCCAGCAGGCCTGAGAAGGGAAAGGAGGCTGCATGAGAGATTCTAGATCAAAGCCCGGTTCTTTAGCGGTTGATTGCTGTGGGAGATGAATGGACCAAGCCTAGTGGAAGTGTTTAGCTTTTTGGGGTTGGGGGGCCTGGGGGCAGGGTATCAACTGGACCCTCTGCCAGATCAGGGTCCGTGGCTTGGAAGGAATTTTAGCCCTGTGGGCCTCCATTTCCTAGCTGATCTTTCTGCTGGGGAAGGGACTTGACTTTCTCTTAAGGCCCTTGTTAGGATTAAACTTTGAGTGGTGTGAGGGCTAGCTAATCCAGGCACGAACCTTCTGAGATACAAGATTGAAAAAAATGGCAAAGGCCTTTTGCTAAAAAAGGGCTGCAAACAAGGAATAGAACCTGGGACCCCTTCTAGCTGCTGGGGAGAAGGAGCCTCAGGACCCCCCCCCCCCGTGAACCCCCCTTCTCTCCAAGAGAGTGAATGAAGGTCAAGTGAGGGCTTCTTAGGCCTTTCCCTTGAGCTGAGGTCGACCTCCCTAAATCAACGGACGTTTTCAGGCCACATAAAGAAATCGGTACAGACCCGAGTGGAGAGGGCTCACTAACATAACAGAAAAGGGCTGAGGCAGGCTAGAGACCCGCTGCCTCGACTGGAGTCGGCACAGGGTTCGAGGTGGATATTGAGGGGACCCAAGTGGTCTGGGAAACGTTGCAGAGGAATTTGGACTCTAGGGAAGGAGGAGGCTAAAAGCAGGTGTTGTGAAGGTTAACCTGCTGTTCTGGTACAGGATTATTGGGGGGGGGCAAGAAGTGGTAGGAGGAGAGAGGTGGGAGGGCTGTGCCATCTTCCAGGCAGAAGTGATGGCTGAGGCCTTTGGATTACTTGGGCTGTGGGCTCCCTTCCAACTCGGCCATTCTCTGGGCTCCTACTAGTTTCGTGCTATCTCGGAATGTTTGCCCGAGGAAGATCCACTACCTGCTAGCTCTGTTTATCTAAAGTTTGGGGTGAATGCTAGAGCGAATGGATGGATGGACGCAGTGGCAGTGGAGGGATGATCTGAGACCTGCTTCAGAGGAAGGAAATCAGCCAGAGGCCTGGGTTGAGGGGGAGGGAAAGAGTCCAGGTGGACTCAGAGATTTCTGGCCTGGAGCATTGGCGACTCCTTTGACAACCGCAGGGAAGTTGGGAAACACAGCACTTGGGTGAGGCCAGATTTGTTTCTGTTGCTTAATTACTTCAGCTCTGGACCACCCAGATGACTTTTCATGCTCGTTTAGAAAGGGAACCTAATCACTTGTAATTATTAACCCCTTTTCATCCATCCCATTTTCTCCTCCGATTCTAGAGGGCTTTAAAAAATGTTGGGGATGCCATTTGTCTTTTTAGTCAACGCTAACCCTAAAGAAAAGTAATTTAGTAAAAACCTCTGACAATGTCTGCTGGATTCCAGCCCAGTAGGGCTTTCACCTCTCTGCCTTCAGGGAGAAGCGGCGTGCCATGTTATCTGTTCTTCAAAATCTTATTTTTTTTTTAAATCACACTTCTTGTTTATTCCTAATTTAAGAAACATTTTGTTATACAAAGAACAGAAAAGAGGAGTCTCTGTGAAATTATGCCCTTGTATTCTGGTGTGTTTCTAACAGTGTGTCAAATCGAGCTACCCTGCCTGTCTCGGAGCCCTCCTAAACTTTCTTCTGTGGGGTGGTAATGCTTCCTCGTTCTTCTGGTCTTTCTTCCCTTTTCTTTTTCATCACTCCCACCATCGGCTCCTTCCCTCCCCTCTAGTAAGCAGGTGTGTCGCACATTGGCCAGGGCTAAAAAGAGGGGCATCATCTGGCTGCCGTGTCTGTGGGTCATTGCTTTGACCGAAGTTACTTATTGTTGTCGTTTCTTAGACTGGAGCCGTGGCATTAAGAAGGTGTGCGTTCAGTTTCTAATAGGAATTCAACCTAATAATGTGTCTACCTTTCCCTTCCCACCTGGCTTCTCCCTACCTAGAGCTGCTAGTCGGGCTCCTCAGAGAATCCAGAAATGGAAGAATTTGAGGCTTTGCGTCATGAGACCCTCACTCGCCACCCTCTGCGTTTTGGCCAGTGAACTTGATCTTGCGGATTCGGGGCGGCGGGCCTGCACTCGGAGAGTTTTTGGTTTGAGGTTCCCCTGGCCCAACCCTTTCATGAGGAAAATTGAGGGCCTCCGAGGAGACACAGATATGGAAACCTTGGATTTGTTTGGAAATGGCTTAAAACCCAGACAGTCAGACAAGCTCAAAACAGTATGAGGTGTGACGCTAGCTAAGCAGGTGCCGTGGTTTGAGGCACAAAGACGGCAATCCTTTCCTCCGGGAGGTCCTGTTCTAATAGGGTAGGTGGACACGCTTAGAAGAGACACCAAGAAGAGTGGTTCAGTGGCTAGGCCTCGATACAGGAAGTCCTGGGTTCAGGTCTAGCCTCAGACACTTCCTGACTGGGTGACTGGGCAAGTCACAACCCCCATTGCCTAGCCCTTACCGCTCTCCTGCCTTGGAATACTGATTCTAAGACAGAAGGGAAGAGTTTTAAAAAGAAGAGACACCAAGAGCATATCATACAGTACAAGGTAGTTACTTACCTAGTACAGATATCCCTTGAACAGTGCCAGGGCTCAGGGCATGATGCCCCCAGGATCTGGAAAATCCATGCAAAAAAATTTTTGGCCGTTCCTTCATATCAGAGAAGTAGTCTAAATTTTTGGTTTTCCTTTTACTGCAATTTGGGTTCATTGCAGGGCCAGACTTTAACTTTTTACTTATTTTAACATTTAAAAAGGAATTGGGTCTGGAGTATTAAAAGATAAATGTGTTTTCTGCATTCCTGAACTTTTTCTTTGTCATCTGCTAGCCTTCGGGTGTTGTCGGTGGCTTCTGTAAAACTCCCCCCAAATTCCCATTTAATTTCTTGTACTGAGCCATAATATGTCGAAATCATGATGGGGAGAGGCACGATGTGGAAAGTTAGGGAAGGAGAGGAGAGGCAATCAGCCAGCAACTGAGGTGCTTGGGAGGCTAGACTGGGTTCTGTGAACTGCTGCTTGGAGGGAGAGAGGAATTGTGTCTGCCCAGAGAGGAGGCAGGAGCCGGAGGTGTGGAAGTGAGAGGGGCATGTGCAGGGAGGCTGGAAAACTCAGCTGGGGTCTGGACGTGAAAGGCTTTCAAAGCCGAATGCAGGCCCCTACATTTCTATCCTAGAAGCAATAGCTAATTATTGGAGTTTGCTGAGCAGAGGGAAGGACAAGGCCAGATTTGTGCTTAAGGCAAACCGCCATTTAGGAGGCCCTTATAAAGTGATGGCAACCTGAACTAAGATGTCAGCTTTATTTGCCAGGAGTTTACATTTTAAAATTGTTGTTTATCATCTTAATTAATCTTAATTCCAATTGGTTTTTCCATCTTTTCTCTGTTCTCCTGAAGGCTGCTAGAAGTATGCTAGGAATCAGTAAAATTGATGTTTGGTCTTTAAGAGTAAGACAGGTATCCAGCAAGAGACCAGGACATGGGGAATGAAAGTACTCCTTTACATGTGAGAGCTCTGTTGTCTGTCCCCCCCCCCCCCCCATTGGTGTTGACTGGCTTCTTAACTTTGACATTTATTAAGTGCTTCCCTGTGCCAGGCACTGTGCTAAGTGCTGTTAGGAAAACCGAATTAATTCTGAACTCGGATTAGGACAGTGGAAACTTCAAATGAACAGGAGACTTTTGTGGTCTACTTTAACAAACCCTCCAAGTTGAAGCATTCTCCATTCTAGTTCTCAGAATGTTTGTGTTTGAGAGTCATCGTTCCTGGTGGTGTTGGGCTATCCAGAGGGCGTCGAAAATCAAATTTAAACAGCGTGATAAGAGAAATGGAGCTTTGGTCACTGTGGGGTGGGGACAGGGGCATTCGGAGATGAACAGTGTTCAGCTGTTCTGAAGAACTGCTCTTTTTTAAGGTATTAAATTCTATTTTATCTTTTCCCCCTTTACATGTAAAAATCATTTCCAACATTTTTCAAAGACTATTGAGTCTCGAATTCTGTCCTTCCCTTCCTCCCTCCAAACCCCAACCTGCCTTAAGAAGGTAAGCAATATGGTATAGATTTTACATGTGCAATCATGTAAAACATTTTTCCATATTAACCTCTTTATGGAACGAAACTCAAATAGAAAAAAGTTAAGAGTTTGCTTTGGTCTGGATTCAGATTCTTAGTTCTTTTTCTGTGGAAGTAAATGGAGCCAGTCCTTTGGAATTGTATTGCTGAGAATAGCTGTTATTCACAGTTGTTTATTCTCAGTATTCCTGTCACTGTACAATATTCTGGTTCTGCTTATTTCTCTCTGCTTCAGTTCATGCAAGTCTTTCCAGTTTTTCTGAGCTTTGTCATTTCTTACAGCACAATAGAATTCCCGTTTCAATCATTTAACTAGAATTTGGGTGGCCATTCCCCAAATGATGAGTATCCCCTCACTTTCCAAATCTTTGCCCCCTCCCCAAAAGAGCTGCTTTAAATATTTTTGTACATATAGGTCCTTCTTCTCTTACAAACCTAGTAATGCAGTCAAAGGATATGTACTGTTTTACAGCTCTTTGGGAATACATCCAAATTGCTCTCCAGAATATTGAAATGAGTTCACAACTCTCCCAATAATGCATTTGTGTCCCAGCTTTCCCTTATCCCCTCTAAGTTCTGTCAGTTTCCTTTTCATTCTAATAGCCAGTCTGATACACATGCAGTTGTACCTTAGAGTTGTTTTAATTGACATTTCTCTAAATAATAGTGATTTAGAGAATTTTTTGCAGGACTATAGAGAGCTTTAATTACTTTGAGAACTGCCTGTTCCTCTCCTTTGACTATTTACCAATTGGGGAATGATTTATATTATTATATATTCAATTCATTTCTCTATGTATTAGAGAGACTTGTAAAAATTATGATTACTGTGTATTACTCACTGTCCCATTTACCTGTATTTAGTTTCTGACCTTCACTTCCCCCAATTTTCTCTTTTTCCTATCAGCCCCTTCTGTTATCCTCTTACCCTCCTACTTCCCTTTTTAGGGTATGATAGCTTTCCATACCTTAATTGATTGGTTTTTTTCTTCCCTCCTTGAGTCAGTACTGATGAGGGTGAAGTTCCCATGCTCTCCTCCTCCACCTTCCCCTGTTGTGAAGGCTCTTTCATGCCTCTTTTATGGCAATAATTTCCCTGTTCTGTTTCTTCCCTCCCCCCCTCCTCCCAATGTATTATTCTTTCTCATGCCTTTATTTTTTATATCATTCCATCATATTCAACTCACACATTCACTTTCTGTCTTTGTCTACTCCTTCTAACACACCTAAAAAGTTCTTTGGCCTTACAAGAGTCATCTCCCCATGTAGGGATGTACACGGTTTAACCTTATTCGTTGTCTTTTGATTTCTCTTTCTAGTTTACCTTTTTATGCTTCTATTGAGTCTTGTACTTGAGAGTCAGATTTTCCATTCAACTCTGGCCTTTTCATTAGGAATGTTTGAAAGTTCTCTGTTTAACTGAATGCCCAGTCTTTCCTCTGAAGGATTATGCTCAGACTTGCTGGATAAATCTTAGTTGACGTCCTAGCGCCTTTCCCCTTTGGAATATCATATTCTAGGCCCTCTGATCCATTAATGTAGAAGTTGCTAAGTCATATGTTATCTTGACTGTGACTCCACAATATCTGAATTGTTTCTTTTTGGCTGCTTGCAATATTTTATCCTTGACCTAACAATTCTGGAATTTAGCAATAATATTCCTAGGAGTTAAACTTTGGGGATCTTTTTCAGGAGGTGGTTAATGGATTCTTTCCATTTTATTTTGTCCTCTGGTTCCAGAATATCAGGGTACAGTTTTCCTTGATGATTTCTTGAAAAATTATATCTAAGCTATTTTTGTTGTGGTGGTGGTGGTGATGGTTGTTTATCATGACTTCCAGGTAATCTGATAATTCCTAAATTATCATTTGTGGGTTTTCCAGGTCGGTTTTTCCCATGAGATAGTTCATATTTTCTTTTTTTTTTTTTTTTTTTTCATTCTTTTGACTTTTGATTGTTTCTTGATATCTCATGGAGTCTCATTGGACTTGCCCAATTCTAATTTTTAAGAAATGATTCTCGGGGGCAGCTGGGTAGCTCTGTGGATTGAGAGCCAGGCCTAGAGATGGGAGGTCCTAGGTTCAAATCTGGCCTCAGACACTTCCCAGCTGTGTGACCCTGGGCAAGTCACTTCACCCCCATTACCCACCCTTACCACTCTTCCACCTATGAGCCAATACACAGAAGTTAAGGGTTAAAAAAAAAAGAAAGAAATGATTCTCTTGAATGAGCCTTTGTACCTCATATTCTATTTGGCCAATTCTCTGTAAAGAGTTATTTTCCTCAGTGGATTTTTGTACCTTTTTTTTCCCAAAGGGTCAATTCTATCTTTCAAGAAGTTTTTCTTTTCATTGCATTTTTGTATATCTTTCCATCTGGTCAGTTCTGCTTTTTAAGGAGTTTTTCTCACCATTAGATTTTTGTGCCTCTTTTACCAATTAGCCTATTCTATACCTTTTTTAAGGTATTAATTGCTTCAATATTTTTTGACCCCTTTACAAGCTGTTGGCTTTTTCCCCATGATTTTCCTGTATCACTCTCATTTCTGTTCCTAATTTTTCTTCTACTTCTCTTATTCGATTGTTAAAATCCTTTTTGAGCTTGAGAGCAATTTATATTTTTATTGGAGGCTTTGGATATAGCGGAATGGACTTGTTGTCGTCTTTTGTGTCACCAAAATAACTTTCCAGGTTGAGTTTTTTGTTGGTGTTTGCTCATCCTTTTCTTTTAATTTGAAAACTGTTAAAGTTTGACTCTGTAACTGGTGAAGGAAGCTCTGTTCCAAGCTTCAGATTCTTTGTGTCTTCAGAGCTGGCACTGGGGATCTATCTGCTTTCTGTTCTTGCAATGTAAAGAGAACTGTGTTTAACACTCTCCAGGCCTGTGTTGTGTTCTGGGGGTAACTCCAAATACTCTGTAACCTCTTAGAATTGTGGCCAGGGTTCCCTGCTTCCCTGTGTATGCTGGTGCTCCTCACCCTTCAACTTGGCCACAGGACTGAGCCCTGGTCTTGTGTATGGGCAGTGTGGCAAGAGTCTTATGCCCAGTGCCAGCAGAGAGACCCCTGTAATCTGAGCAGTTGTCCCATCCCCACCCCCTCTTACCCTCTGTGGCAGGGGGCTCTGGAAGCCTTGGCGGCTGCTTCAGCCGTGCCCAAAGTCTGTTGCCTCAGTTGGGGCCTGCCCTGGCGCACTGCGTTCCACCTCCACCCTGGTGCGCTAGATCCCTCATGGGGGCTGAAGAACCCCTTTGATATCACATACACAACTTCCTTTGACATATTGGGGATGTGTGGCTGACCGGTGTTGCGGAGTGAGGACTGGCTTTGGACTCCGAGAAATCTGGGGCCCCTTTTTAAGGCGCCCCCTTGAGATGGCCTGACTTTGCAACCCTGGGAAAGGACAGTGTGGGCAGCTCCCTAGGCTGAAGAAGGCAGGGGCCTTGGGTTTTTAATTCTCTGATAGATATACTTTAAAGGACTGTAAAGCAATTGGTGAGAGGTATTCATTTCAGTGACATGCGATAGCAGCTTACAGGCAAAAGGGCTTCGGGATTGAATGGAAAAGGAGACCCCAGAGCTGCTACTCCATCCAGTCTTGCTTAACTCTGTAAAAGGAGGGGAACGGAGCATTAGTGTGGACAGACGGTGCAAAATGGGGCCAGTGAAGGAGCTAATAGTAAGTGGCACGGACGGTGCAGGTGCCTGTCTACTCTTGGGGGGGCCTGTACCCCCAAATCACCCTCTTTTCACACTAGTGAAGGGGGAGCTTGGGATCGGCTTGCTAGACAGGCGTGCCTGGGGGTCTGCTTGACCGCCAGCGGGAGAGCGTTTGAGGAGACGCACAGCTCACTCTGGGCCTTTCCCAGCCTCGGGTTTGGTTGCGTCCTTTCGACCTTTTCGCTGACCTTGCTGCCAGCTGCCTCATGTCTCTGGCTTTGTCTCCCTTTCTCTGTTTTTCTCCTTCCTCTCTCCCTCCATCTCTCTCTCACACACCCCCATTTCACTGCTCGTTAGCTTTTCTAGAAGATGGTAGACCAGGCAATTAAATGAGTGGAAACTCCAACCTTGTCGCTTGGCTGGACACTTTGTGAGGAGGGGTTTGGGGGTTTTCTGTGAATCTCAGCGATCCGCCTTCCCCGTGGTTGGAGTGTGGCCACAGTGGGTGCAGGTTTTCTCTGACTTGTCGTCCTTTCTGTTCTTTCCCCTCTAGGAGGGCTCTTGGCCCGCTCGGCTGCTAAGCAGTATGCAGTCCTTTCGGGAGCAAAGCAGTTACCACGGAAACCAGCAGAGCTACCCCCAGGAGGTGCACGCTTCATCCCGGCTGGAAGAGTTCAGTCCTCGGCAGCAGGCCCAGATGTTCCAGAACTTTGCGGGAGGAGGAGGGGCCGGTAGCAGCGGCGGGGGCGGTAGCGCCGGTGGTGGACGTCGTGGAGCGACTGCAGCCGCGGCGGCCATGGCCGCAGAGGGCTCCGGCCACCAGAGCTACCAGAGTTTCAGGAAAGAAGCTGGAGAGTTTTACTATATGGCTGCCAACAAAGACCCTGTGACCCCAGGCGGCCAGCAGCCCCCCCAGCGCAGGCCCTCGGGGCCAGTGCAGAGCTATGGACCGCCCCAAGGGAGCAGCTTTGGGAGCCAGTATGGGGGTGAGGGGCACGTGGGCCAGTTTCAGGCCCAGCACTCTGCTCTTGGTGGGGTGTCTCATTACCAGCAGGATTATAGTGGCCCCTTCTCTCCGGGAAGCACTCAGTACCAGCAGCAGGCTTCCAGCCAGCAGCAGCAGGTACAGCAACTGAGGCAGCAGCTTTATCAGTCCCATCAGCCCCTGCCACAGGCATCAGGCCAGCCAGCCTCCAGTTCTTCCCACCTCCAGCCCATGCAGCGGCCGTCCGCCCTGCCCTCCTCCAGTGCCGGCTACCAGCTCCGAGTAGGCCAGTTCAGCCAACACTACCAGTCCTCTGCGGCTGCCTCGTCCTCCTCTTTCCCCTCCCCTCAGCGCTTTAGCCAGTCTGGACAGAACTACGACAGCAGCTACAACGTGAATGCCAGCTCCCAGTATGAAGGGCACACTGTGGGTTCCAGTGCCCAGGCTTACGGGACACAATCGAATTACAATTACCAGACTCCGTCGATGAAAAACTTTGAGCAGTCCAAGCTTCCCCAAGGAGGCCAGCAGCAGCAGCAGCAGCAGCAGCAGCAGCAGCAGCAGCAGCAGCAGCAGCAGCAGCAGCAGCACCCTCCCCCCCAACACACAATGCCCTATGGAAGCACGGCCCCCAAACTCTCCCTGCAGAGCCAGGTGGGGCAGTACAGCCAGCCCGAAGTCCCGGTCAGGTCGCCCATGCAGTTCCACCAGAACTTCAGCCCCATCTCTAACCCGTCCCCCGCCGCGTCTGTGGTTCAGTCTCCGAGCTGCAGCTCCACCCCCTCTCCTCTGATGCAGAGCGGAGAGAACCTCCAGTGCGGGCAGGCCAACATGCCCATGGGCTCCCGAAACCGGATTCTGCAAATGATGCCCCAGCTCAGCCCCACGCCATCCATGATGCCCAGCCCTAACTCTCACAGCACAGGTTTCAAAGGGTTTGGAGTGGAAGGGATGCCCGAAAAGCGACTCACAGACCCCGGCCTGAGCAGCCTGAGCGCCCTGAGCACTCAGGTGGCCAACCTGCCCAATACGGTTCAGCACATGCTACTGTCCGATGCTCTGGCCCCCCAGAAGAAAAACTCCAAGAGATCATCGTCCTCATCCAAGAAAGCCGACAGCTGCACCAACTCGGAAGGCTCTTCTCAGCCCGAGGAACAGCTGAAATCCCCGATGGCCGAATCTCTGGATGGAGGCTGCTCTAGTAGTTCTGAGGACCCTGGGGAGAGGGTAAGGCAGCTGAGTGGTCAGAGCACCAGCTCTGACACCACCTACAAGGGTGGCCCCTTGGAGAAAGCCAACCCCTCACCCCCACAAAGCTCTCAGAATGATCCCCCCAAACTCAGTGCCAGTCCCACAGTAAGGGATGATGCCATCTCGCCAGATGAGAAAGACACTTTGTCATCCACAGACGCCAACCTAAAAGTCAACGAGAAGACCATAGGGGTGATCGTTTCCCGGGAAGCCATGTCGGGTCGAGGAGAAAAGACAGGTGGACAAGAGAAAGGCTCCCAAGACGAAGATCCTGCTGTCCCCCAAGCACCGCCAAGCACTGGTGGGGCAAAAGAGCCTGGCCATGGAGCCCCACCACAGCCAGAGCCCCAAGGAGGAATCAAAGGGAACAAGAGCGGAGATGGAAACACCAACCACAATGGAGAAGGAAATGGCCAGACGGGGCATTCTCTCGGCTCTGGGTTCACCAACAGAACGGAACCGAGCAAATCTCCTGGAAGCCTGCGATATAGCTACAAAGACAGCTTGGGATCTGCCATGCAGAGGAATGCTGGTGGCTTTCCTCAATATCCTTCAGGGCAGGAGAAGGGGGACTACTCTGGCCATGGGGAGCAACGAAAGGGTCGAAATGAAAAATTTCCCAGCCTCCTACAAGAAGTCCTTCAGGGTTACCACCACCATCCTGATAGGAGGTATTCTAGGAATGCCCAGGACCATCAAGGAATGGCTGGAGGCCTTGAGGGAGCCATGAGGCCCAATGTCTTAATCAGTCAGACAAATGAATTAGCTAGCCGGGGTCTCCTAAATAAAAGCATTGGGTCTCTCTTGGAAAACCCCCACTGGGGCCCCTGGGACAGGAAATCAAGCAGCTCAGCCCCTGACATGAAACAGATCAATCTAGCTGACTATCCAATCCCCAGAAAATTTGAAATGGAATCTCAGGCATCAGGCCACGAACCAGGGGGAGGCCTTTCCGAAAGGAGGTCGGTGATCTGTGACATTTCCCCACTACGGCAGCTGGTCAGAGACCCGGGGGCCCATACGCTGGGACACATGGGTGCCGACGGCAGGATGGGAAGGAATGAACGCCTCAACCCAAGTCTGAGCCAGTCAGTCATTCTTCCAGGTGGTCTGGTGTCCATGGAAACTAAACTGAAATCTCAGAGTGGGCAAATAAAGGAGGAAGATTTCGAACAGTCCAAATCCCAAGCCAGCATCAACAGTAAGAAATCTGGTGATCATTGCCATTCCACTGGCATCAAGCATGAATCCTACCGCGGTAATGCCAGTCCAGGAGCTGCAGCCCATGACCCTCTCTCTGAGTATGGCTCCCCACAGGACAGCAGGCCCACCCAAATGAGGCGAGTGCCTGGGAGAATGGGAGGCAGGGAAGGCATGAGGGGCCGCTCGCCTTCTCAGTACCACGATCTGACAGAGAAACTGAAGATGTCTCCTGGCCGAAGTCGAGGGCCCGGGGGAGATCCTCACCACATGAACCCTCATATGGCATTTGAGAGGGCTAACAGGAGTTCTTTGCATGCTCCCTTCTCCCCCAGCTCTGAAAGTCTGGCTTCTACCTATCACACAAATACGAGACCTCATGCTTATGGGGACCCTAACCCAGGTTTGAACTCTCAGCTCCATTACAAAAGGCAGCTATACCAGCAGCAAGAGGACTACAAAGACTGGAGTGGCAGCTCTGCTCAGGGGGTGATCGCTGCCGCTCAGCACAGACCTGAGGGACCAAGGAAGAGCCCAAGGCAGCAGCAATTCCTTGACAGAGTGAGGAGCCCTCTGAAAAATGACAAGGATGGCATGATGTATGGCCCACCCAGTTCCTACCATGATCCTGGGAATCCAGAATCTGGCCGGTGCGTCATGGCAAACGATGGACTTCCCTCTAACAAGGGTATCGATTTGAAGCATAGCGCCCAGAAACTCCAGCAGGAATCTTGTTGGGATCTTTCCCGGCAGACCTCTCCAGCCAAGAGCAGTGGCCCTTCAGGAATGTCCAGCCAAAAACGGTATGGTCCTCCCCATGAGGCAGATGGCCACGGGCTCACTGAGTCTGCACAGTCATCCAAATCTGGTAATGTCATGCTCAGACTCCCGGGGCAAGAGGATCAGTCTCCCCAAAACCCTTTAATTATGAGAAGGCGAGTTCGCTCCTTTATCTCTCCCATTCCCAGTAAAAGGCAGTCCCAGGATGTAAAGAACAGTGGCACTGAAGATAAAGGGCGATTGCTTCCTCCCTCAAAAGAAGGCACTGATAAAGCCTTCAATTCCTATGCCCACATGGCTCATAATCAGGATGTTAAATCTGTCCCCAAAAGAGAGTCCTCCAAGGATCTTGTGAGTCCTGACAGTAGAAGCTGCCCCGCCGTTAGCCTCACGAGCCCAACCAAGACCAAAATCCTTCCTCCCCGAAAGGGACGGGGGCTGAAGCTGGAAGCGATTGTTCAGAAGATTACCTCCCCAAATATCAGGAGGAGTGCCCCCTCCAACAGTGCTGAAGCTGGAGGAGATACAGTTACCCTCGACGACATCTTGGCCTTGAAGAGTGGTCCACCGGAAGGCGGGAGCACTGCTAGCCATGAAGCTGACATGGCGGAGAAGAGAAAAGGAGAGGCGACTGTGTCTGACTTGGGTGGCCCGGTGAGCCAGGATTTGAACAATGAAGCCTCTCTCCCTCGCTCCTCTGAAGACTGGCGTGGGAGTGGGGATGACAAAGTGAAGAAGGAGACCCTTCCAGAACCTGGAACTGCTGGGAAAGATGCCCCAGGAGCTATGGCCCCCCCAACCTCCCAGAAGCCCATGGGGAGCCAAGGAAGACCAGATGGGGCTTTGGCTGGAAGTGGGCCTTTAAGCTTCCCCGACTCCAAGAGCGTCTCCCCCGCAGGCGTCTCGGCTCCAGAACCAAATGCCAAGTCTGAGGAGAAAGAGGGAGAGGCAATAACTGTTTCACCTAAACAAGAGTGTTTCCCACCAAAAGGCTACTTCCCTTCAGGAAAGAAAAAGGGGAGACCCATTGGAAGTGTGAATAAACAAAAGAAACAGCAGCCCCCACCTCCACCACCGCCACCAACACAGGTCCCTGAAGGCTCTGGGGATGGAGAACCCAAGCCCAAAAAACAGAGGCAAAGGAGGGAGAGGAGAAAACCTGGGGCCCAGCCCCGAAAACGTAAGACCAAGCAAGCTGTTCCGATCATCGAGCCCCAGGAACCTGAGATCAAATTAAAATATGCCACCCAGCCACTGGACAAAAGTGACGCCAAGAATAAATCCTTCTTCCCTTACATTCACGTAGTGAACAAGTGTGAGATCGGGGCAGTTTGCACAATTATCAATGCTGAGGAGGAAGAGCAGAGCAAGCTGGTGAAAGGAAGGAAGGGCCAGAGGTCGCTGACCCCTCCCCCCAGCAGTGTGGAGAGCAAGGTGCTGCCCACATCTTCCTTCGTCCTGCAGGGCCCCGTGGTAACCGAGTCCTCGGTCTTGGGGCACCTGGTCTGCTGCCTCTGTGGCAAGTGGGCCAGCTATCGGAATATGGGTGACCTCTTTGGTCCCTTTTATCCTCAAGATTATGTAGCCACTCTCCCCAAGAATCCACCTCCCAAGAGAGCCACAGAGATGCAGAACAAGGTGAAGGTACGGCACAAAAGTGCTCCCAATGGCTGTGCCAAGACAGACACGGAGGAGGAAGAGGAGGAGGAGGAAGAGGAGGAGGAGGAGGAGGAAGAACAGCAGCAGCAGCAGCAGCAGCAGCAGCAACAGCAGCAGCCGCCCCCAGCACCCTCACAGCCGAAGGAGCAGAAGGAGCAACGAAGCCTGGCTGCCCACCCCAGGTTTAAGAGGCGACACCGTTCTGAGGACTGCAGTGGGACCCCTCGGTCCCTTTCCCGGGGGATCCCTTGTAAAAAGGCTATCATTGAGAGCGGCGGCGGCGGCGGCAGCAGCAGTGGCAGTGAAAAGACTCCTTCAGACTCAAAGCCTGCTGGGCCTGTGTCAGAAGGCACTGGCCCCGAGCTGGAGCTACACATTCCTGAGCTACCTCTAGACAGTAATGAACTTTGGGTCCACGAGGGCTGTGTTCTCTGGGCCAACGGCATCTACCTGGTCTGTGGCAGGCTCTACGGGCTGCAGGAAGCCTTGGAAATAGCTAGAGAAATGGTGAGTAGGAGAAGCACCCCTAGTGGGATCTGCTGCTTCTGGTGGCTTTTGCTGTGGAGAACCCCTCCCTGGCCTTGGCCAATCTCTTCCTTCCTTTCTCTCCGCCTCCATTGTCTGCAAAGGATGTTGGTACTTGGCTGATCCCCTGAAGGAAAGATTCCTCAGAGCCCAAAGTTTGCTCTGGAGAGATGGCGGCCATTTATCTTGCCAAGCAAATTTGTTATTGTATCATAGGGAGTCCAAGGTTCAGGTAGGGTGTTGGCGGGCTTGAGTGAAATGATGCTCCTACTCTATTGGCATCACCGTCCGCCAAATAGGTGAGCTCATTGATTGCTGTAGCTTTCTGAAAATGTGCAAGTGTAAAAATTAGAACCTTTAATTTACTTCTTCCCCCATTTAGTGATTTTCTTTTCCATGATCTCATCAGCTCCTCCAGGATCAGTTAGCTCAATCAGAGATTCTCTCAGATCTCTGGAACTGGTGCTTGTCTCTATCCTGAGTCGAGTGCCCCATCCCAGTCTTTTTTAAAACCATATCTTTTCTTAGAACAGTAATCAAAACCCAAGGCAGAAGGGCTATAAGGAGTTGGTGATGAGGGTAAGTGACTTGCCCAGGGTCACACTTCTGGGAAGTCTCTGAGGCCAGATTTGAACCCAGGACCTTTCTTCTCTAGGTCTGACGCTACCAGCTGAACCACCTAGCTGTCCCCGACATCCCCTTCTTAACAAGTCATCTTTTGAGCTTGAGCGTCAAGCAAACATCTCAAACTTTGTGTGCCAATGACATCCCTTGTTCTCTTTCCCCTTAGTTGCCCTTGTTTTTGTCCCCCAGGCAACCCCTCACCCATCTCGTTTCCACTTTGTCCCCTGCTCAGCTCACAACTCATCTTCTCCAAGACCTGGCTTGTCTTTGCAGCTGCCAGGGCCCAGGAAAACTCTGCTGGTGTAGACATATTGTCCTTAGCTCAGAGGGGAGTTCTCTGAGGGCAGTGATTTTGGGGGTTCCTGGCACCTGGCACAGTGCTTGGCACAGCGTTGGTGCTCAGAAAGTGCTTGATTGGTTTTTCATCTCTAGGCAGTTTGTGAGCCAGTGTGAACTTCATTGGTCAAAGCTATTTTCTCAGTAGGAGTTCCCCATTCCTATTCTGATGAATTCAGTGGTCTGGCCTCCCCAGAGCATCTGTGTAAATGTATACTCATGTGGACACACACACAGGACTTGGGAGGAGAGCCACAGAAAGGAGGTCCTCCATGAGGAGGTGTCTGCTTCTCTGAGCCACCCCCTCATTA
This sequence comes from Gracilinanus agilis, assembly GCF_016433145.1. NCBI lineage: Eukaryota > Metazoa > Chordata > Mammalia > Didelphimorphia > Didelphidae > Gracilinanus > Gracilinanus agilis. The sequence continues at coordinate 309,037,010 of NC_058134.1, forward strand.
GCATTATCTGGTGATGGCCCTTTGGCTAGGCCGTTCCTTGTGGGCTGCAGGACCCTCGGGTCAGCCCTGCCTCTCAGAGCGCCTTCCTTATGGAGTGTGGTCTCACCGCTGAGAAGGCTCCTCAGGCCGCCTGCCCTTCCGTGGCCCTGGGATTACCGCTCACTGGAGGCCGAGCACACGCGAGCTTCTGTCGTGCGTCCTGGGCCTTAGACTGGCCCACATCCTCTGCTACAGCTCCTTTGAGGTGGAACAGCTAGACGGGGTGCGTGGCGGGGGCCAGCCCCCAGCCACTCCAGGCTCAGGCCCTCTTTGGCCCTCTCAGACGACTTTTGCCTCCCCTCATTCTTGCTCTATCCGTCCCGAGTACCTCATAGCCATTTCAGAGCCGTGGTGGCCCTCCCGCGTCGGCCGGCTTTGTCCGGGAAACATCTTTATGGACTAGTAAGGAGAGGTAGCCGTAAGCCGATGGCCCTAGTGAAGAAAGTGAGGCTCCCGGCACAGTTCAGCATTCCTGCTGGTGCCGGTAGAGCTGGGGCGCCATTTCTGCTGCTCGACTCTTCTGCGTTCTCCCATAATTGAAGAAACCTGAGATTTCACCCAGGTGATTTCCTCAAGCCATTCATTTGCTTGCAGGAGAGTTGGGGCATGTGTTGCAAAGATTGGCCTTCCCGGCTTGTCTTCTTCCCCTGCAGGGTGGGTCTGAGGAGGAGTCGTTGGGCCGTTCAGATAAAGGCTCTCGGGCCTGACGGTCAGCGGGCCTCTACCACGCTGCAGACTCGCAGTCTCTTCAACAGCCTCTCGGGCGCCCTGTGGAGCAGCTCACTGCTGCCTCCTCCTCTACGTCCTGTTCTCACTTCATCAGAGCACAGGCCCATCTGCAAGCCAGCCTCACCTGGCTATTCTTGTTTCATGAGGCGCTGATGAATAATCATGTTTTCCAAAACCAGCTTCTTTCTCCCTGTGTTTCCCCGGGCCTCAGATGTTTGCAGCCAGCAGGAGTGCCCACCCCAAGGAGGCGAGGCCTCCCTGGAATGATTGATGACAGTGCCGCTGCCTGGTTCAATCAAAGGTCTGCTGTGATAGAGAGCCAGTTGGCCGGAGGAAGGGGAGGGCAGGCGCACGATTGTTTTTTTTATTTCTAAACTAAGTAAACGGAGCCCTTCCAAGCAAGTACTCTCCCCAGTCAAAGAGAAGAAGAAATGCCGCCTGGTCTTCCTTTAAGGCGCCACAGAGCCAGCAATCCTTGGCGTCCCTGGGCAGTAGGGACGCCACGTGCTTCTGAGGCTCGATTTGCCCCTGAGCATTCTGGACACAGTACAGTAGGCCTTTCCCAGACCCTGGGCTGGTGGTTCTTGTGTAGAGTGAGGGTGGTGGGCCGGCTGGTCTCTCCCAGCTCCCTGCCTCTGGCTGTCAAATGAAAGCATTCTCTTGTCCCTTGCCTGCTGGGGAGACACCATTTGTCAGGGTCACTTGGAATTGTGCTTTCTCTTCCAAGGTGTTAGCAGGCACAACAATTTATTTTCATCCACTTAATGAACTTGTTCTCAATTCTATCATCCAGGATAGGGCCACATAAATTTCATTAGAGATCCATTTCTGCCTGTGTATTTATCAGGTGTTTTGACAAGCATGATGCTCAAGCATAAAGCAATGTGATGTCTGTGAGGGAGTGAGCCTCAGCTGTTGACCTGAGCTGGCTGGCAGCTGGCCCAGAGGCAGGTAAAGAGGGGCTCTTGGGTTAACGCTTCTAAGGGGCCTTCCTTGACCTTCCCCCTGAATGTGAGAGGGAAGGCAGAACAAGGTCGAGGTCAGTGGCCCCAGCATCTCACTTGGACCTGAAGAGGCCTTTTGGAGTTTCTTACACTTTGGACCCTTGATAGTTACTGCCAGAGAATTGATATAGTCAGAAGTGGGCACAACACATGACTTGGAGCCGGCCCAGCCAGCTGGGGAGGAGAGCAGGCTCTCAGTGGTGGGTCTCCTTGGGAACGTGAGGCCTTCCCGAGGCCTGGAGCAGTCATTCACTTACATGCCTTTGTCCCTGCTCTGATGGGCTGCCTTTGGGACTGGTAGCGCTCTTTTCCCACAGAGTTGGGAGATGGATCCTGAGGAAAATGCACTTCGTTCGGCTCTTGACCGAGCATTGCCTTTGTTACCGAGAAAGGGGTTTAAGAATCCTAATGGTGGCTGACTCCGCTTCCATCCATTATCTCGGTGCCAAAGTTGAGAGTCAGAAGAGACTCCAGTACTGGGTTCTAAACTCCCCATCATGGGTGGGCAGGGCAACCAGGGCTAATCCCAGCCTCCTAGACCTGGAGCTGAAGGAACCCTCGGAGGCAGCTCCCAGAGAGGCTGGGATTGGCCTTAAGTCCTCCAGTTAGAGCCAGAGGCAAGGTTGAACTTGTTCCCCAGAGAGCCTCTCCTTTTGTTGGGCATCCCAAGTTCAGCTGGGCTTTGCTCTGCTCCCTCTCTCCTTGAATCTCCAGCTCTTGCCCTGCCTGGCCCAGGCCTCTGTCATCTCTTCAGGTCACACTTAGGAGACAACGGCTGCTCCCACCTTTCTGGACTGGACTGCTAAGGCAGCTGGGCTGATCTCAGCTGGGGCCTGGGACAAGATGCTGAGGGGGAAAGAGCCTTGGCCTGCTCTGACATCATTTGGGCATCATTTGCATTCCTAGAGTAGCCGTAGTAGTGTTGAGTGAAAACATTCCTAGTTGCGTAGTGATGGCCCATTTTTAGATCCTGAAGCTCTCTTAGTGGGAGGTGGGAAAAGAAGGGAGGGACCTTTTCTGTCTTTGAGGGGGGATGCAGGAGGGAACGAGCTACTAGGACACCTACTACGTGCCAGGCAAGTGCTTTACAGATAGGATTGGATTCAATTATATTCCTTGGAAAGGTTTTTTATAGCCATGAAGGCATGAAGTACCTAATGGCACGAGCATGTCTTTTTTTACAAGGGGAGGCAGGCATTTGGCTTTTAAAAACATCATCTTGGTGCCCGTTTCTTTTTTCATATGTTCCTTCCCAGGGACTCCTCGTCATAGTAAAGAAATGGGAATATGCACTTTTATGTAGCACCCGCTAGATGCCAGGCACTGTGACAAGTGCCATTTACGAATATTCTCACTCTCTGGATCCTCAGGCCACTGGGAGATAGATGAGGCTGTTATTATGTTATTATTATACAGTTGGGGAAACTGAGGCAGGCTTTTAGAGGTGAGGTGACTTACTCAGGGTCACACAGCTAGGACCTCTCTGAGACCTCATTTGAACTTGAGTCTTTCTGACTTCAGCCTGGTGCTCTGTGTGCTGTGGCACCCCCTCATCGCCCATGTCAGTAAGTGCAGTCACCGTGTTAGCCGTGCTGCCAGACCTCTGCTGAGAGCTGAGACCAGCTTGGCCATAATGGGTGTTCACCGTGCTCAGCGCAATGCCCGTGCCCCCAGGGCTCTGCTTTGGTCCTGCATGTCCCAGAGAGTGTCATGGCAGAAGCAGCTTCTTTGCTACCCACTGTGACAGGAGGGTGCCCGGGCCCTGACTCGCGTCATTTCTGCCATCTTCGTGCCATAATTTCCCTGACTGAGCTTGGCTCTTGTAGGCAAGCTCCGCCTCAGATTCACCCTCTGAAATCATTGTGGGAAGGGGCTTGCGTCACTGCCTGACGTCCAAGTCAGAGCTCAGGAATGGCCTTGGAGACCCCCGCCTCACGTTCTGTGGTGTGTGGGATGGTGAGTTGGTGTCCCCTAGCCCAGGCCGCCGCTCTCATCCCAGCTGGGTGCCCCGGCCAGCTCTCTTTCCATCTTCGCGCACGCGTGTGCATGTGTGCGTGCTGAGGGCGTGGGGCCAGGGGGTCCCAGTAGGCGTGCTGGGGTCCATGGATGTCTTCAGAGGGAAGCGATTCTTGGCATCTCTTTGTCCCCAGGCTAGGGACTCCTCTCTGGTTTAGATGATCTCCGGGTCCCTTTGCATCGGCAAATCCTCTGATCATTTCTCCCATTTTCCCCACGGGCCTCGCCGTCACCCTGGGGAGTTAGAGCACTCCAGACCTGCGAGATGGAAGAGTAAGAGGAAAATGCAAAGTCATCCAGGGCAGACCTGACTAAGCTTTCTGACTTGGCCAGACATCATGCTGAACAGCCGAGGAGGATGTTTTCAGAGCTAGAGAAGGGCCTGATGGGGGAAAACCGTGGAAGAACAGCTCTCCATTAGCAAAGCGCCAGCCTGGAGAAACCAAAACCAGTGAGATCAGCCCTCCAAGAGGTGGCAGTGGGGGGCAGCCTTGCTTTGAGCCAAGGCCTTGGGGGTGGGATCATTTCAGAACAGGAGCTCCTCTTAGCTTTCATTCCTGAGCACTTCCGTTCCTCCGTGATGTAGAAGGCATCGTGGGAGAGGCGGCTCCCTGCCCGCATGGGGCTCGGCTTCTACTAGAGGAGAGGAGCCGCCGTTGTCATCCTGTGCCCTGGGAGGCGAGCTGTATTCATTCGCAGGACACTGTCTTTGAGGCGAGCGGTAAAGACACGGCACAGACCCAGTTCGCACACTTTCAGCTGAAAGCAGGGGGATTACTTAAGCCTCTTCTTTGTACATTATTTTCTCTCGTAGCCTAAGGAAGTGCTTTGAGAAACTTTGAGGTGGGGAAGCTCATTTTTGCCTGGAGATGGGGAAGGATCAACCTTGAATTGGACATTAATGGGTCGATAGGTGCAAGGGTCCCCTGGAATTCTGGGTGAGGCTTGACCCTGTATCTTGCAGGATTTCCACCCTGCCATGTTGCATAGGGCAGGGATTGGGGTCAGGAAAAGGTACTTTAAGGCGCAAAAGATACCATGAACATGGAGCAGAAAGAGAGATTTCACAGGAAGAGGGGAAAGAGGATGCTTAGGTCCATTGGAACGGGCTGCCAGGGCCATGGGCGCCTGTGATTTCCTCTGTGTCGGCAAGGCCAGGACCAATCAGAAGTGTCTGTCATACCAATTGGGCGCCCCGGGGACTCGGGGGCATTTGTGGGAGAGGGACTAGCTGGCCAAGAAGAGATGGAGGGCTGAACTGAAGAAGTGGTTTTGGGGCTGGAAGGAACCATGAGCTTATCTGTAAGATGGAGTATTGCTCCCTCGGGCCCCCAAGTCACACAGGGGACAGGCGAGACCTGCCCTCGGAACTCAGAGCTGGTGTTCTCTCTGCCCCACGGCTTCCTAATTAGGCTGATTGCTTTGGGCTTGAAAAAAATGGGGAATCTCAGGGAAGGTTTATGGGAGACGGAACTAGGCAGGGGGATCTGGATGGCTACCTTGACAGCACCCTGTTTGCTTTATTAACAGGCTTTTGAATGTAAGCTGAAGTATACCTGCCATCCCTCCCAGATAGGTTTCTAGTGTTTAATGATCTCTGGACATCGTGGGTTTTTGTGTGTGTGCGTGTGCGCGTGTGCATGTGCATTCACACACAGAACATATATATATGCGCATATATATATTTCCAATTACATTTAGGGACGCTTTAATGGAGAACATGTTTTCACTGTTGTTAAGGCTAGTCCCTCATTTGGACTATGTAACCTTGGAGACTACAGGACAGATGTTCTCCTCCGGCCCTCACCAGCGTCCCTCACTTCTTCAGAAGGTAGAGGCATGGGACTAAGTCACAGCCTTGCAGGGCCAAGTACAGAGGCTCTCGTGAGACTCCGATCAAGGGAACTGGAGGTTGCCGTCTGAGAGGGGAGTGTGGATGGGACCAACCTGTCCGCTCTTAGATAGAGCAGGAAGCGTTCCAAGGCAAGAGGGCAGCTCCATCTTCGTGTGTCATGGAAGCTGTCCTTTGTCGGTCACGTCTGACCTTAGTGTCCTGGAGCAGCAGCGAGTAGGACAGCTGCTCTTTGCCCAAGATTCGGGAGCAGAAGGGCCTGCAGGAGTGTGGTCTGGTCAGCACAGCTTTTGGAGAAATGGTGCTTTGGGACTTTAGTAGTGAGAAGCCTGGGCTTAGGGTCAGGAGACCTGGAGAACGCTTGGTCCTTTGTGATCACTTCCCACAGCTCGGCTTTATTCACTCTAACGTGGGCCTGTAATAGCCTGCTATGATTTAGAGATGATCATCTGGCCCAAGCTCTTCATTTTACAGATGAGGAAACTTCCCCACGTGGGAACTCACTCTGCATGGAGGGCTTGTGGTCGGGAAAGCGGTGCATTCACTGGAGAACAGGCTGGGCCGCTGTTACTGTTAGTAACCGGAAGGACGCTCCTTGTCAGGGCACGAGGCACCTCCCAGCCCCCTCGCCTCCCTTCTTAACAACCCAGGGCTTGTTCTTGGACCCTGGCACCTTTCCCACTTGACCGTGTAGCAGTCAGTGAGTGTGAAGAGTTCTGTTTCTGCTCCCTCACACTCTCTCCCTTAAATTTCCCTACATTTCTCTGTGAATTCTTCATATTTATTGTCCCTTACAACGAAGGAATATCCCATTAAATCCCATCCTATCATTTGTCTAGCCGGCCCCCAACAACTGGGCAGGCACCTGTGGTTATCGCAAGGAATGCAGCTGTGAATTCTGGGGTACTTCAAGGTCGTTTCTTGGGCTACAGAGCCTGAAGAATTTAGTCACTTTTCTATATGATCATAAATCGATCAGATTACAGAACGGTCGGACAAATTCCCATTGGCATCTGTGGGGAAGTAGTGTTCTTTCTCCCTCTTCGTGCCGAGAGTCACTTCAGTGTTCTTTTAATTTACACTTCTCCGATTAGTGTTCTTTGACCATTTACGTTGTGGGGAATGGCTCTTGACACCTTAGATAGAACATTTGATAACTTTGAATTTTATATGATAAAATCCGCTTTGCCTAAATTTTTCTGGTTAGGAATTTTCTTCCAGTCCACCATTATGATAACTATAACCTTCAATTCTCCTCATTATTTTTGGTGTGAAGCTTTTCTACATATATGCCTCTTTCCCTACATTCTTTTTTTTTTTAAATATTCCTTTTTAAATTTTCTTTTTTAAAATTACATGTAGAAACAGTTTTTTTTTTCATTTTTTTTTTTTTATTTTAAACCCTTAACTTCTGTGTATTGACTTATAGGTGGAAGAGTGGTAAGGGTGGGCCATGGGGGTCAAGTGACTTGCCCAGGGTCACACAGCTGGGAAGTGTCTGAGGCCGGATTTGAACCCAGGACCTCCCGTCTCTAGGCCTGGCTCTCAATCCACTGAGCTACCCAGCTGCCCCTCTTTCCCTACATTCTTAACCCCTACATACTTAATTCATTTGGAAATTGTAGTAGAAGGCACAAGATGTTCCTCCATCCCAGGCTCTCTTCCAAAATACTTTCTGGTTTGCCCAGGAGCTATTATTGAATGGGGAGTCCCTTTCCCTAGTCTTTCTACGTTTGGGAGTTTATTTAATACTGACCTGCTTGCATTGGGGTCTAGATCTTTCTTGTCCAGCCTGGTGGTTTTTTGGGTTTTCTTACGTTTTTCTATGTAGTACCGCTGTAGAGTTGTGATGGTTACTGATTTATGATAGAGTTTCTGCTCTGGGAGCATCAACCTTCCCTCCCAGCTTTCCTATTCTTTTTCCCCATCATATCCCTTGACCTTCGATTCCTCTAAATTAATGTTATTATCTTGTCTGGCATTATCATATGGGTATGAAACGCAATCTGTGGCCTTTGGGGGAGTAGCCTCATGTTCCCTATATTGGCTTGGCCCAGGCATGAACACTGATTGAACCGCTCTTCATTTTTTGAGGTGCTTGATGTCTGTAAACGTTGTTTTCCAGTTGTAGATTAACTCTCAGATACTTAAGGCATTCTGTTGTCGTGCTGAATGTAATCTGTCTCCCTGGTTTTTCCTCCTGCGTTTCCTTCATCTACGTAAAGGCTGCTGGGCTTTGTTGGGTTCTTTCCTAACCTGCACCTTTACAGAAGCAGTTAATTAGCTTGATAGATATTCTCCTTGATTCTCTGAGGTTCCCTAAAGAAACCATGGCATCATCTGCAAAGGGAGGTCATTTGGCCTCTTCTCTTGGGCTTATTTTCTCAGTTTCGTCTTACTGTGTCAGAGCTGGCACTCGGCACACCGGGCATCCTTGCCTTATTCGCATCCTTCCTGGGAAGGCTTCCACTGCCTCTTACACATTGGATGCTTTTGAAAGGGCTTGAACATTGAAAAGAGGGCTGTGCCTCGTCTCTAGGTTCCCCCCATCCTTTGACGTCATTGCTTGGTCTCTTCTGTTCCTGGGAGTATATTTCTACGTGGCCCTTTGTATCAGCGCAGTTGCACTCTGAATCCGTAATCGATAAGCGAGTATTAAGTGTGCCAGGCGCTGGGACACTAGCTGGTGTCCTCCATTATTTGGACTGATACTAAGAGACCCCGGTCAGGTTTGCATTATGCTTTAGGGACGTTAAATAGCTCCATTTTGTAGATGAAGTAGTGGAGGCAAAGTGAAGTTAAGGGACTCCCCTGAAGTCACACCTACATGAAGGCAGGTGATAGGGATGAGATGTGTGGTTCTAAGTCCTTGACTCCATCTCCTCCCTCTGATGCGGTGAAAGCTACCATACTCTTGTCTCCTGTACCTCTCCAAAAGACAGGGGCAGCTGGGGAGCTCAGTGGTTGGAGAGCCAGGCCCAGAGACAGGAGGTCCTAGGTTCAAATCCGGCCTCAGACACTTCCCAGCTGTGTGACCCTAGGCAAGTCACTTGACCCCCATTGCCTATCTCTTACCACTCTTCTGCCTTGGAGCCAATGCATAGTATTGACTCCAAGATGGAAGGTGAGGGTTTAAAAAAAAATAATTTAAAAAGACAGGGGCATCCCATGGCTCAGACAGAAGTGATTGCCCGCTTGTGTTTCCTGTGAAAGGGAAGTTGATGTTTTTGGCTGTCTTAAAAAAAAAAAAAATCACTTGTAGGATTCTTGGCCCCCTGTGGAAGGGGGAGTATTCCAGGTTAGGTTATACTGTGCAGCTGGAGTCTGGCCCTGCCCAGCACACTGACTGGACCGGACAGATGCCCACTGGGAAGGAATCAGACAAGAGCTAGACAAGATGGAAAGTTGTGAGCAGATTATCATCTAAACCAGAAGTGTGTGGACTCGGCTGCCTGTTCTCAAGTGCAAGTGCCACCCCAACCAGATTAAAATGTCATTGGGAGGGGGCAGCTGGGCAGCTCCCCGATTGAGAACTCAGAAGGTCCTGAGTTCAAATTTGACTTCACACACTTCCTGGATGTTCATGGGACCCTGGGCAAGTCATTTAACCTCCATTGCCCTAGCCCATACTACTCTTCTACTTTGGGACCAATGTAGTATTGATTCTGAGATGGAGTGGGACGAGTTACTGTGGTTTTTTGTGGCAAATAGTCTAGAAAATGTGCATTTGTGGTTTTCTAAGTCGCCTTGTTAACCCCCACCCCCACCCCCGCCCTCCCGGAGGGTCTCTGCCGTTAATGGGAGGACACAGTATTTCCGTATTTTGTGGTAAGATGCTGCTGCCACTTTTCTACTGTCATTTTCGAATTCGAATAGGCAGAATTTGAAATGAAGGGTATTTTGTATATTTTTAAAACAGCACATCACTTGGAAGCCACTTTTCCAGTGTGGACTGGAGCTCCCCATTCCCTTCCCCACTGTGACACCCACTGGGTGTGGGATCCGGGACAGCCCTTCATCTTTCTCAGCCTTACAGCCATTGCCAGTACAGCGGGCTGCCTTATAGGCTGCAAAATGTACTCCAGGTATGAGGCACTGCGCAAACAGAAACACTGGTGATGGCGATGCCCCTGACCCAGGGGAAGAGCTCAAGCTAGGCAGCGTCTCTCGCTGGGTAGCCCCAGTTAAGGGTGGATTGTCAGCTTGTACGCTAAACTCCGTTTTCCATTTTTCTCAAGTGAGGAGTTCTCCAAACCCACAGCCATGTCAGCAGAGCCTCTCGGGTTGGGGATTCCAAGGCGCACGCCCCCTTTGCTGCCTCTGGACCCTAAACAGTGACACCCCCCCCCCCCGGCCCAGCACCCCTCTAGCCCCTGAGAGCACACTTGTTCTGCCAAAGGAAAGCCAAGCAGTCAAGACTGTATCCCTTGTTCTTTCCCATTCCATTTTGTGCCTGGATCCGGGGCCTGCTGCAGTAGAGAACTGTTGAGAAGACCTGTCTGCTTAGTTCCTTTTGCTTGCGTTTTATTGATAATCCCAGCTTCCCCTTTAAAAGGGGGGGTCATGTTTTAAAAGAAGGGGATGGGAAAGTTCCATAAGAGAGCACCCACTTAATCCTGAGGACTTAATCCTGAGGCCTGCTCTGCAGGACCTTTCTAAGTAATACTAGCCACCCCCAAAGTCCAGTGACTTTAGAGAGGGGGAAGAGACCTTAGAAATCATAAAGTTTAGGGGGAAGCTAGGTGTCTCCATGGATTGAGAGGCAGGCCTAGAGATAGCATGTCCTGGGTTCAAGTGTGGCCTCAGATACTTCCTGGCTGGGTGATCCTGGGCAGGTCACTTAACCTGTTGCTTAGTCCTTACCGCTTTTCTACCTTGGAACCAATACATGGTATTGATTCTAAGACAGAAATAAAAGTGTTTTTGGTTTGTTTGGTTGGTTGGTTTTTTTTAAAGAAAAGAAATGATTGAGTTTAACCCTTGTGTGAACCTGGTAGGAGAAGGAAATGAGAGATGACGCAGTTAAGAGAAAAACCTCTGGTTTAGGGACTGGAAGGTGAGTGATACCAGAACATTTTTGGCTCCATCTACCCAAAAGCCATGACTTGCTGAATAGTTTTGGCAGCACCTGGTCCTCGTCACTCACTGAGCCCTCATAAACCAGTGTAGACAGCAGGATCAACAGAAACCCGCTTGAGGCTCAGCTGGAGGGTGCAAACCTAGCTTGAAATCTGATGGCCCCGGAGATGCTAACGACATCTCTTCCCCTTTCGGCGCTGATTCCTCCCTTGTGTGCATGCCACGCTATCCTGCCCAAGCTCCAGGGTCCTAGAGCAGCTTCTGCTTGGTAAAACAGGAGAACAAGCAAGCATTCAGGTTCTTGAGAAATTTGCTGACTCTTGGCAAAGTTGGGTGGCTTAGACTGAATTTAAATCAATGTAACCGATGAGTTGGGATGGCTTGGACTAGGCAGTTCGGGGGCCATTCTCCCTCTCCCGTGGTTTTGTTTGTTGGTTTTTCCCTAAAAAATGGCATCTTTTACTTGGGGGCTCATTCTTGGAAATCACCTGCTAAATGTACATCTAGGCCAAATGACTTCATTTGTGTGAGTACCTCCTGCTGACATAGACCATAACACTTCCAGGCACAGTGGCTTTAAAACTTCCTGCCAGCCAGCTCCCCAGGTCTGTCTGCGGGCTGCGTGTGGGCTGCCATCTCCGGGCTCGTTCTCGAAGCCTTGCCAGCGCTGTTGCTGTAATCCCGAGGTCACCTGCCTGATAGTGATCAGGAACTGGCATAGAAGTTTAGGAAGGCTTCGACTTTTAAAATTGAAATCAGAAATTGGACTGATCTGGTCATTTTCCTAGGCCATGTGGTACGGTAGAAAGAGCTCTGGAATTTGGAGCTCCTGGGTTGGAATCCCCTCGTTAGGACTTACTGCCTGTGTGACTTTGGGCTGTTCCCAAGCTTCAGTTTCCTTATCTGTTAAATGAGAGTTGGACCACATGGCATCTGAGGTCTCGTAGCTCTTAAATCGATGAACTTGCAAAATTAATTTCATTTGGATCCTTTAATCCAACCCGAATGTCTAGGAGAGTTTTCCTTGCGTTCCCGGGAAGAGGGTACGCACCAGAAGGAGAACGATATTTCCATTTCAGAGCAGAGTTGTAGCATCTACTGATTTCACTTTTGCGAATGAAACTTAGAAGCATTTAGCAGAGATAGAGGGAAAGGATAGGTGAGACAGAGAGAGGAGAATAAGGGGGTACTTACTGGCAAATCTGGGGAGGCCCAACTCGGGATCAGAGTCACTGTTGCCTCTTTCTGAAGGCACCAGGGAGAGGTAGTCAGCCAGCACTGGCCCTTAGAGGCAGGGATGGAAGATCTGGTTTGCCAACCAAGTATAGACACAATGGGTCTCATGTAACTTGTTTGTGAAACTTCCACTTAAATTTTGCATCTTTTATTTTGAGTTCCAAATTCTCTCTCTTCCTTCCCTCCCTCCCTCCCTCCCTCATTCTCTAGGCAAGAAATACAATAGCCATGCAAAACAGGTTTTCCTGTGTTTCCCAAAAGAAAAAGAAAGGAAAACATGTTTCCACATGCACTCGGAGTCTCTCGGTTCTCTCTCTGGAATTGGATATCGCATGTTTCGTCGGGAGCCCTCTGGAATTGTGGGAGTCCCTTGCTGTCTTTCACAGTTGATCACTGTACCATATGGCTTGTCCTCCTGGTTCTGCCCATTTCACTGTGCTTCAGCTCATCTAAATCTTCTCAGGTTTTCCTGAAAATCTTCCCCGTGGTCATTTGTAAAGCCTTTAAAGAGATTGTATGTGTAGAGCAGTGCTCTACTGGTTGATAATGAAGTTATAATCCCTCTTCACTGGTGAGAGTTTGAGCTTTAAGGTCCCAAATCCTATCATCTTATCTCAGAGCTCTTTGACTATAAAATTCCCATTTAATTTTTTCTGAATCTGATCTTTAAGCCATTGATTTTTCTCCACCCGATGGAAAAGGAGCAGGAATCCCTGTGCAGCCTAACAGCAGCAGATAGCTGTCCCTGGTCCATTGGCTCCCAGACTCCTCCAGAGCTTCTTAGTCTCTGACTTCCCACGTGCTGCCTGTTGAAATCCTTTTTGACCCTGCCCACGTTTCCTCCAGAAGTCTTCTCTTGTTCTCCTTTCCAACAGAGTCAGGCGAGATTCTACTTCCTTTGGCCTTTCTTTGTGCCCTCATGGTCCTACTTTGTCTTGTGACTTGGGGTGGGAGTGAACCCCAAAAATGCTTAACTGATTGCGAGTCAGAATAAGTGGACCCCGTTTCTCCCCCTAGGAGAGGACATGGATCTCAGAGTGATCATTTAGCCCATATTCACATCTGTAGTCCTTTAAGGCTGTTTTTCTTTCATAATGACTCTGTGAGGATGGTAGGGTTAGTCCAAAGTATGCTCCCCTGTTCACACTCACACTCTCTCTCCCCTCACCCCCACCCCCACCCCCAATCAATCAATACTAAGTATTGGTTCCAGTGTGAGTTGCCCAAGGCCACACTGCTAAGTATCTACGGCCAGATCTGAACCCAGGACCTCCCATCTCTGGGCCTGGTGCTCCATCCCCAAGTCACTAGCTGCTCCCTGCCACCATTTTTCAGATGAGGAAGTGTTGGCTCTGCGAGATGGTGATTTACCCACATTCCTACTGCTAGTCATTATCAGACTTCCCATTGCATTTGGTGGGCCTCTGTTTGCTGAACTGGGAACGGAGGATGAGGAGCTTGGGTGGGAGGGATCCTGCGGGCTGGCCCAGTTCTATCTCAGATGAATGTGTGGTGCTCACAGGAAGGCCTCAAAAGTGCCTAGAGGCCAGACTAAGCTGGACTAAAAGCCAGCCTCCTTTGCTTTGGCTAGTCTTCCATATGTGTCCACTGCCTCCCCCTTGTCCTGTAACCACCTGGCCTTGTCGTCTGGCATCTGGGCCCGAACGCAGGCAGAGGGCGGGAACGTTCTGTGAAGATGAGACCCAGGGGTGAACAGGAACCCACATAGTGAGGTGGCCTAAACAGCTGGTTTTCTTGTGGCTTGGAAACTGCTTCAGAGAGGTTGGAACTACATCCAGGCCCAGAGGCAAAGGTCATGAGCCCTAAGGACTGAGACCCGGGAGAAACCAAGCACTAGTAGCCAACATGATCTCATTTCATCCTCACAGCCACCTTGCTATTATCCCCATTTTACAGATGAGAAAACTGAGGCGAAGTGACTTGCCCAGAGTCACCCAACTAAGAAGTGAGTGGAGCCAGGTTTGAGTTTTGAGTCTCAATGACTCCAGGCCCAGTGCTCTAGCAGGCACTTCACCCCACGCTGCCTCCCCGTGCCACGAGGCCTCATGGCTTATCTTTCATCTCAGAAATGGAAAAGGCCTTTCATACTTCAAATACTTGGACAGGAGTCATCCTCGGCCTGTCCTGCTGCCAGCCCACCCCCATCTCAGGACTCGGGAAGCACTCTCAGAGGGAGGAAGCCTTCTGTGGGGAGCAGCAGGGCCCCAGGGTCAGAGGCAGGCCGGTCCCGGCCCTTTCTCTTCCGGCTCCTGCGAGCCTCGAGCTCTTCCTCCATCGGGCAGGGCTGCCGGTGGGGCCTGGATGCCCCCTTGTTGAGGAGATGCCGAGGCTCCCTCTCATTCCGAGACCGTAAAGTGTTGGCTGTCATTTTCGCCTCTCGGAGGCGGCCAGCTCAGGAGGGATTTTCTAAGCATGAGCAAGATCTAGGTCTGGTCCGATGACTGCCCAAAGGTCACTTGTGAGCAGGGATTCGGGCCTTTTTGCTAACCGACTCTGACATCCAGTGCCCGGGGGTGGGAGGTCAAAATGAACAGCGATGCTGCCGCTGCCCGCAGAGCCAAACGCTTTGGAGTGGGCGCCTCCAGCAGGGGGTGGGCGATGCCTGTGGGTAGGAGTCAGTGGCCGGCTCGGCCCTCGGTCAGCCGACGGCTTCAAGGTGCCGTCCCTGAGCACGGTGGAGAGCAGCTGGACTGGGACGAGGTCTGCTGACCAGGCGAGATTGTGTCGTGTTCCTGTGCACCTCCCCAGGATCTCGCATCAGTGTCCCTTGTCTGGCAGATCATCTCCTGAGTTCAGCAAGGAAACTTGGCGGCCAGAGCGGCAGCCGGCGCCCCCCCGTGCCCCCATCCTCCAGCTCCTGCGACCAGCAGTGCGCCTGGTTTGTAGAGGACCATTGGGGAAGCCTCGTGATACCTGTGGGCCGAACAGGCCCCGCCCGCCTCAGCCCGTACAAGCAGGGTTCCCAGAAGTACTCGAGGGTGAGCCTTGCCAGCTCAGCATCACCAGAAAGCACTGAGAAGGCCTGGGCCTCCTCCCGGGGTTGTGGGGATGGTCAGATGAGGTCAGCTTAGGGCAGGAGCTTTGCCCACCCCCTGCACGGGGTGACTCCTGGCAGGCTGCTTTCCTTCCCTGGGCCTCCATCTTCTCCCTGGACTAATCGCTGGCCTGTCTTCCCAGCTGCCTGTCCTGTAAGCTTCTTGTTCTTGGGGGTTTGGGGGGCATGGAGCGGATTATTCTACCCCTGGACGGCGCCTGTCGGCCTCATTCTTGGCCCAGCTTCTCCTCTTTGTGGTCCCGGCAGCTGCCCTGCCAGGCAGCGTCAGCACAGCAACGGCCGCACGAGCCCGGGCTGAGAGCCCCTGTTCCAGCACTGGACGCGGGAGGTCAGGCGGCGTGGCCTGGCGCCTCCTCCACATCGGGGGTGCTGGCCGTCAGAATGGCCGCCGCTTCCCCGCAGCTATGAGGAGGTGGCGTTGTGCCGGGTCATCTGGCTCGATGTATCCTTTCTTACTCGGACCCTGTCAGCAGAGACAGCGTGGATCTCGGCGTCCGGCCCCACAACCGCTCTGGACTTGGTCCTTTCCAAAAGCGGGCGGCTGCTGTCACCGAGCCCCTCCTAGAGGCGGCGCGTCCTTCCTGAGACCCCAAGCTGGCCCCCCACAGCGGCTGACTTCTTCCCTTTTCTGGGGTGGCCATAGCATGTTCTTGGGCCGCTTGGGCTCTGCCTGGATTCAGGGCCCGACCAGCGCACAGGATCGGTTAGAAAGTAGAGACGGTGCTGGGCAGCCCCGAAGGAGAACGACGAGCCCGAGGGGCTCCCGGCCAGGCGCAGGGAACAGCAAAGGCGCGGACAGAGGGCTCCGGCACGGCGCTAGAAGCAGCAGAAGGCGCTTTGGCCGGACCGCAGAAAGGGAGGCTGGGGGGGGGGGAGGGGAGGGCGCAGCTCGTCTTGTGAGGCCGGCCGGAGAGCCTGGAGGGAGAGGGGGCTGCCCTGTTGGTGTTCCGTCTTACCACCCAGCTGCCTTGACCAGTTGGAAGGCGTGGCCTGGGATGGCGGCCGTGAAAGCAGCAAAGGCTTCCTCTCCCCGAGTGCCTTCCGTGCAGGCCTCCGAGGAGCGGCCCGTGCCCAGCGGGCAGCGCTGAGACCTTTAAGCCTCGTGGTGGTCGGGGAGCCTGAAGGCGGCCGAAGCTGGCACCGTGCAGCCCTCAGAGCCCGTGCCAGGGTCCCTCGCTGCATCCCAGGCCGGACCTTGGTGTCAGGACCGAATCTGCAGGCCTCTTGGCTATTTTTTCTGCCAGTCTGACCTGTCTGGATCCGTGTGTGTGTCAGTTCCAAGGCAGAAGAGCAGGAAGGCTACACAGTGGAGGTCCAGCCCTGGGCTTCAGAGCCTTTACCTCTGCCCATCATCGTTGGCGCTTCACCCAGGCCACTCTGGCCTGACCGTCCCCATTGGTCTTGGAGCTGGTATGTTCCCAGAGAGCCGAGGTGGCCCTTTGGATCCAGAGGACTGACCGCTGGCATGAGGCCACTGACTAGACTCCTCCTGGCATCTGAGCCTCCCGGGTGGCAGGTTTGGGCGTGTTCGCGGTCTTTCTCCATTTGGAACAAGGTTCTAACATTCAAGGCCTTCCTCAAGGACAGCTGTGGAGTAGAACCCACGGGAGCCGGCACAACTCTAATGGAGACAAGAGTGGGCAGCTGGGTGCCCCGAGTGCCAAGAAAACCCCCAAATGGGGTCAGGAAGCGGGCCCCCCCCACGACAGCGAGAGCTGCCTGGTCATGGCCTGCTTGGTGCAGTGCCTCTTGTGGATTGCATTGGACCTCATCACAGTCCTGTGAGGGAAATGCCACTGCTCCCATTTTACAGAGGAGGAAACTGAGGCTGGGAGCAGCTAGAGAGCTCGCCCACGTCTGCACCACTTACCAGTCTGAGGCAGAACTCGGGGCTTCCTGAATACCGGGTCTCTTGCTCCCCCCACCTTATCAGCAAAACACCCTGTGAGATACGGGGTTGGGGGGTGTTAACGTGGCCTCAACCCCAAGGCAGAGCCCAGAATGGGTTTCAGAACATCCCAGGCCGGGGGCCACGTGATGAGGGCAACACCAAGTACGCTTTGGTTGTTCCGGGTTTGCTGGGCTCCCACAGACTCGGTGCCCAGGCTCGGGGTTCGAAGGCCAGATCCCTCGTCGTTCTTTGCCCCCTGCAATGCTACTGCTTGTTCCAAGAGTGAAGAAGAGGAGGGCCATCCTGGCTCCGGACAGGCGAGTGCCCCGGCCAGGGGCCGGCTTCTTGGCTTCTCGTTCTCCTAATGGCCTGGAGTGCTGACTGAGGAGAAAACCCCCGAGAGGCTCCAAACCGGGCTGGCCTCCACCGCTCACCTCTTACCACAGCCGTCAGGCACGGCCCGTAGGAGAGTGGAGAGCGGGCGCAGGGCTTTTCAGGCTGTGCTAAGAATGAGGGCCAGTGAGATGACTCGATGGTTAGAGCCAGAGATCGGAGGTCCTGGGTTCAGATTTGGCCTCAGACACTTCCTAGCTGGGTGACCCTGGACAAGTCACTTACCCCTCATTCTAGCCCTTGCTGCTCTTCTGTCTTGGAACTGATACTTATTTTTGGTTCTAAGACAGAAGCGAAGGTGATTTTTTTTGTTTGTTTTTTAAGAATGCATGCCGTAGCTCAGGGGACTTGGCAGTTCCCAGGCCAGCAGTGCCTGATAGAGCAATTGCAGGATGGACCCCAGGACATTAGAACCGAGAGGAGGTTTGGGCTCTCGAATCTGAGGCTGAATTCCAGCCCTTGGTGACTCCTGGGCAAATACAGGGCACGAGTGTTCCTCCCAGGGCTCTCCGCCATTCTGAGTTTGGGTGCCTTGTGGAGTAGCGGACAGAGGGCAAGAAGCCTGCCCTGCGAGGGAGGCCCGCCTTCGGGTAGCCTTTGGCTCCCTGGGCTGGGCAGTGCCCGGCCTTAGTTGGCCCCAGGCTCCCTCTTGAAGCCCTTCCTCTTCACTTCATTCCTGTGGCCTGTGAGCTGGTGCAAGTCCAGGAAGGCAGGTTTGCAAGTATCTCCCAAGTGCCTGGCTTTGAGCTATGCACTGGAGGATACAGAAAGCCAAAATGACCGTGTCCAGGACTCCTATTTTACAAATGAGGACATTGAGGCCCAAAGGGACTTGCCCGGCCTCGCTATGTGAGGGTAGATTGAGGGATCCCAGGTCCTTGATTCAGAGCTGACAGGACTTAAAAAGATGGCCTAGTTCAGCAGCCTCATTTATAAATGGGGAGGCTGAGGCCTCACCCCAGGAGGGGAGTGACGGCCTTGGTCCCCGAGGTTGTAAGGACGCAGCTCAGATTTTACCTTTGGGCATCAGTAGCTGGGGTGGCAGGGTTAGGTGGAGTCCCTTTCTGAGCATCCTTTTCCCTTAGAGTGGCCTGTGCTTTGTGCTTCTCTGAAGAGCCTCGAAGGGAAGGGTTGGCATTGGGGAAGTGGGGGTTCAGGTTCTTTCCTTCTGAACTTTTAGGGGTGTCCTGACTGGTGGCACGCTCCCACCAACCACATCTTAGCGGATGACGTGTAGAAACGACAAGTTAGGGCGTAGTGATTGGCTTCCCAAAGAACTCCCCGACGAAGGGCTTTTAAGACCGGCCTCCTCTCGTGGCTCTAAACTGAATCGCTTTGGAGCATGGATCTTTGCTCCTTGAGGGCAAGGCCCAAGTCTCCCTTCCGCGTCTCCTTCTCCTCTGGGGGCCTCATCACACATCAAAGGCACTTAACTATGTATCAGGGGCCAAAGGGCACCCACAAGGCATGCCTGGGCCTCCCAGGTTCCAGAGTCCCAATCTGAGCTCTAAGTGTCCAGAGAGTGACTATCCCTGCCAGCAGAGCCAGCCACATCACTGCAAGGGGGTCTGAGATGGAAGAGAAGGTTCCTCTGGACATCCAGATACTAGAGGACGGCCCACTGGTTGGGGAACAGCTGAACCAAAGTGAAGCGAAGAATTTGGAGAAACCTGGAAGTCTTACTTCTATGAATGGAGCAAACCAGGGCAGGAGGCCAGATGACTGCTGTGGCAGGCGTGGAAGGAACCTGAAGCCAAGTGCAGCCCAGAAGTCATCATGCCCACACAGGGCATCCTCCTGTGCCGTGCAGAGGCTCTGGTCAAGTGCTGGGCAGGTCATTCCCTGTTTGTTCTTCTAAGGGATGACTGAGGCAGTGGGAAGGGCAGCATGTTGAGGAAAAGGGAAGGAACATAAAAACAAGACGGGCTCAGACTGTGGCACATGATCCCTCCATCTCCCCCGACGTTCCGCTGTCGGTTCTTGGAAGTCTGGAGAGCTGAGTGTGTTCTCAGAGCTCGAAGTTTCCTGCCTCTGCTCCAAGCTCCAGGCCAGCTACTACCATCTGCTGGCAGAACGCTGTCAAAAGAGGGTAATCGAGGGCAGCAGCTTCCTCATGGATCATCACAGGGGCCAGATAAGCTCAGTTGACTCAGTTAAGTGATAGAATCATTTTTCTAGAGTTAAGGAAGGAACGTGGTTGGAGCAGCTGGACTCCTGGGGGTGGGGGGTGCTAAGGCCGGCTCGACAGCGGGGGCTTCGGCAGAGTTGAACGGTTGAGATTGTGGCGGTCGGCCGAGGAAGATCGGAGAGGGCAGCATGTAGTGGGTGACCCACTGAAGTGCTGCTAATTCGGTGTTTGGGCTCCCTGGAAGTGGAGAATGTCTTGTGAGACAGACAATGCTGAACCTGCTGAGCTTCTCTCATCCTAGGTAGGCTCAGGATACCTGTTGGGGTGTTGGTGACCCTTCTGAAACCGTGTGCTCCGAGCTCCCTCCATTGGACCCCTTTCCTGCAACGAGCAGGTCCTTCTCCGAAGGACCAACCTATTCCGGGGTTATTTCCCAGAGCCAGACCAGGCTGGTTTTGGCCAGCGTAGAACCCTCGTGCCTCTGGGTTGAGGGTAGCCAAGGTTCTCTTGGGACCGTAGTTTAGGGTTTTGTCCAGGTTCTAGGCAGCTGTTAACATTGTCCTTTTGGGGAAAATAACGTGTCGTGGGAAAGAACTGAATTCCGTAGCCTCTGCTAGATGGCTGCCACGGATAGGCTGAGCAAGGGTGCCAAAGGAGGATGCAATCTGGTTCCTGCCCACAGGAGTTCACCTGTGGGAATCGACCAGAGACCACCAGGCCCTCTGCGAGGGAACGAGCGCTCAGTCATGCAGAGACCCCAGAGGGGTTGGAGGAGGCTCCTCGGGGCAATCGGGTCTTGGGCAAAGCCTTCCCTACAGAAGGGTTCAATGGGAAAGCACAGAACTGGACGGAAGCCAGGAGACCAGACTGGGTCTAGCGCAGTATAACCACGGGCAAGTCGTTTTGACTTGAGACCTCAGTTTCCTTGCCTGTAAAATGATGTGGCTAGACAACACAGCAATCAGAAGGGACTTTGAGGTTCTCGTCCTCCAGGTCTTGGTGTGTAGCAGCTTGTTTTAAGTGCCCACCATGCGCCAGGCTCTGTGCCAAGTGCTGAGGGTAAAAAGAATAAAAACAAACAAAGGCAAAGCAGCCCCGGCTCTCAAGGAGCTCCCCGGCTCACGGGGTGGAGGGGAGGCCGCCTGCAAACAATGACGACCAGCTGTTGGTCAAGCCCAGCCTTTCTGATTCCCGGCCAGTGTTCTCTCCACTCTTCCATTCTTCTCCTTTATTAGCAGTTGATTGACAGGTCAGAGAGAGCCGGGAATGTCTGGATGAGGGGTGGGGCCCAGAGGGATGGACAGGCCACGTGGGAACGTGCTCATGGGACTCCCTTGGCAGGAAAGCCTACCTGAGCTTAGGAGCAGCTGAATCCTGAGCTCTGGGCTGGGGGCTGCCCACAGTCACTGCCGCCCCCTCTCCAGCTTGACTACAGACAGGAGGATCGAGAGGGCTCAGAGGAGAGTCCTCAGGAACTTGGGAACAGGCTGGAGGACTAATGACTGAGCTTATTTATTAAACCTCTGCTGTGTGCCAGGCTCTCCGAGTACAGATGCCGAAGTGAGCCAGCCTTTGCCATCAGGAAACTCGAAGCATATCCGTCCGTGTGAGCGTGTGGGCTGAAGTCGAGATGGAGCAGGTCCCGTGCTCGCAGCCTTAGAAGTCTGGTGCTGTGCAAATGCATGAATGGAATAAAAATAGCTGTGCAACAAGATTTCAGGCCCACCCTAGTTTTTTCAGGGAATATTAATTAGCACAGAAAATTCCAGATGGCAGAAGAATGTTCCAGGAGTTGGTCGTCACGAGATCTGCTCAGGATATGGGATGGGATGCTTAAGCTTGAAATGGCAGCCCCGGTGCCTGCCACCGATCGACAGGCAAGACTTGAATCCAGAGCATCTCTCCGGGCCTGGCTCTCTATCCACCGAGCCACCTAGCTGCCCCAATGTTCAGTTTTTTAAAACAAGAAGCGACAAGATTTGCAGCAGCCTTAATTAAGTCAATGTAATAAGGCTTGTCCGACCCTGGTCTTCTTCCCCTAGCACACGTACCCACTTCTCCAATGTAATTTGGTCTTTGATGCTCTCCGAGCAGAAGCACACTGCCTACGGCGGCCACCCGGTGTAGAAGGTAGACCCCGTGAGCAGAAAACGCCACCGGCTGTTCACCAGTTGCCGTGAGGGGACCTAAGGATGGCGTCTGAGTCTAAGAGAGCAAGGACACCTACGTCGTGGCTAAGCCTTGATATCTTGCTTAAACCAGTCCTTTGAGATCCTCGCCAAAGGAAATTGTGGTCACCTTCTCAAGTTCTTTCAGGCTTCTTCCATGTTCCAGGGGGAGACTTTGGGGAGACTGCAGCGATGGGCAGGAACTCCAGCTGAAAGAAGCTTTTGCCATGTGCCTCCTTGGGCCAAATGGGAAAGAGTATTTGATAGCCAAGAAGGTCCCCTAAGTCCTAGGGCTACCCAGTTCAGCCTCTCTTGGCCGGCTCCAGCATCCTCATCCCTCTGCCTCCTTTCTTCAAGTCATTCTTCTGTCCAAGAAAAGACAATAAGCACCTCAATGTGGCCCCAGCCTAACTCTTAAGCCTCATTTCCCTTGGAGCTCAAAAGCCTCTAACAGGGCGGCTGGGTAGCAAAGTAGATGGAGCCGCCGGACCTCAGTTCAGACATGGCGTCAGTTACTTCCTAGAGGTATGACCCTGGGGAAGTCACTTAACTCCCTTATCGCTCTTCTGCCTTGGAACCCATTCTTAGTATCAGTTCTAAGACAGAAGGTAAGGGGAGCTCTGCCAGCCTCAGAATTGGCTTCCAAGGTAGCTGGCGCTGTAAGCACATAGTGTGAGGTGCGGCCCTCTTTGGGGCTCTCTCCATACTTTGTCACGTCTTCATGAAGGAAGGAGAAGCCCATGGATGGCTGTCCCACCTGGGCCCTGACCAGCAAAGCAAAGAAGGTGGTCCAGAGGCCAGTCAGAGCTCACCATCCTGAAAAACTGGTCTCCGGTGAGAGCCGTCTCCCCAAGCGCCCATCGAGGGGGCCACAGCCTCCCTGTGCCTGGAGGCTTCGCCCAGAAAGAAAGTGGGTGCTTGTTTGGTCCCCATCTGGTGGTTGCTGAGGGCCCTCCCAACCCACAGCTTCTGCGATCCTTCGGCCAGACGTAAGAAGGAATCTGCCGGGATGCTCTTCTCTCCCACTGGGATTCTGCAGTCCTAGAATGCACCCTGCCCTCCCTCCTCAGTCTTCATGTGCTTCCTCGCACACTCCCTCCAGCGTAGCCTGTCCTGCTGCTGCTCCTGGGGAGCAGGAACCAGGGGTTCACCTCTCTTGGGCCCAGCACATAGTAGGTGCTCAGTAAAGCTTCGTGCCTCATTGAAATGGCAGGATTTTCTGGGGGAGACGCACTTCTCCCAATACAGGGGAACAGGAGCCAACTGATAAATGTTTTTGTGTTGCTTAACTTTTCCCTTGCGTCTTAGAATCAATACTGAGCATTGGCTCCAAGGCAGAAGAGTGGCAATAGCTAGGCAGTGAGGGTGAAGTGACTTGCCCAGGGTCACACAGCCAGGAAATATCTGAACCCAGATTGGAACCCAGGACCTCCCACCTCCAGACCTGACCATCTCTCTGGTTGGTGGGACACTTTTTATTTTAATCTGCATTGTTGACCCTTTCCTAAGTGCAGACAATCAGTAAAACCGATGACCCGAGCCTCAGTTTTTAGCCTTTGCCCACTCCGTCCGAGGATAGAGCTGCTCCCCCCCACAGGCGGGCTCCAGTGCTTCCCTGAGGAGGGGGCCATTTGTATTCTGGTGATGGCTTTGGGACCAGAGCAGGCGGGGAAGTGATTCTGGGTCCCGGGGAGCTTGAGGGAACCTTTGAGGTGGGGCGGCTCAACAGGCTCCTCTTCCAGCCTAGGACACGGCTCAGCAGACAGGAACGGTTTGCTCAGGGAAGGGAAGGGCCACGACTGGGGCTTTGTCCACTCTCCCAGATGGAGGCCTGCCAATGGCAGCTGGTGCACTCAAGCCCTGCCAGTCCCTGTGCCCAGAGGGGCAGCTGAACTCCATCCTCAGATGGGGCAGGGACAACGTGGCAGCAGAGGGGCCTTTGGCAGCGCAGGGAAGGCATCTGGGGCATCTGACGGAACCTCCCCTGCCAGAGCAGTCAAGGCAGAGTCCTGCCCGGTAACCCGCTCATGGCTGGGAAGGCAAGTGCTAAGTGTTCATGGAAGGAAGGGCCAGGCCAGCGAGTGGCCCTGGAGCGGGCACCCACCAAAGGTTGCCCAAACTGCCCCTGCCTCCCTGCAGCCTGTATTTTCATTCTCATGATTGTGCCCAAGTCACAGGCTCAGAGCCCGCCCTTCGCCCCTGGTGGGTTGGCGCTCAGCTCTCTGCCTCAGGTTGGAGCCGGATACGTTCCAAGGAACGATCAGTATTCCTGGCATGCCCATCTCTCTGGTGTTTCCCCTGCTTTCCTCGAAGAAAGCCTGACAGTGGAGATCTGCATTTTGAGAGCCGGGGGGAGGAATGGGGGAGTATTTGCATCCTGCAATAATTTATGGTAAGATTCCTTTAAATCCTTTGTTCCCTGGTACATTTATATTTATTAAAATCCCGTTTTATGCAGAGAAGCAAATCCATTATGAGAACAGCTGGCCTGTGTTGAGTACTTTATGGCTTAAGAATCTCATTTGAATCCTCACAGGAAGCCTCTCTAAGATTGGGAATGCAGGCATTCTTGTCCATCTTACAATTCAGGAAACTGAGGCAGCGGGGGGCAGAAGGGACTTCAGAGAGCATTTGTTCCTGGACCCCCCCTGTAGAGGAGAGAAGCCATGAGAATGTACCTGTATTAGATATTTGGGCCCATCAAAAATAGGGACTAAAGATCTAATTCTTTCTGTAAATGTAGGAAATAAAAGTACAGCTGTGCCACCACCAGTGTATCAGTCATGGGGGTGAGGGGGGGGCAGCGCTAGGTGGCTAGAGAACCAGGCCTAAAGGCAGGCGGTCAGATGTGGCCTCAGACACTTCCTCACTGGGTGACCCTGGGCAAGTCACTTAGCCCCCATTGCCTAGCCCTTACCTCCCTTCTGCCTCAGATCCAATCAGTACACAATAAGGCTTACAAACAAAGATCAATGGATCAAGGCCCTCCCCCACCCGTGTGGCTTCCGTACACTTTCTTCTCCCATCTCCAACTCTGTGGGCCCTGGCCATGTTCCCTGGCTGCCCTCCTGGGCCAGCATGTCTCCCTCCTCGGCTCTGCGTCCTGCCTTCCTCACCCAGCCCTCGACCTCAGTCCCCTCTCTCTGTTGGTCAGATGACCAGTTTGTCTAGTTTGTCTGCATGTTGTCCTCTTTGTTGGACTGAGCCCTCAAGGCAAGGGCTGTGTATCTCCAGCACTTGGCACAGTGCCTGGCACACGGTGGCTGCTTAATAGATGCTTATTGACTGATGGAGTGACCATCACCCTTAGAAAAAATGAGGGGCAAATAGGTGGTTGGCCAGATAGAACACCAGGCCTGGAGCCTCAGACACTTCCTAGCTGTGTGACCCTGGGCAAGTCATTTAATGCCCCTTGCCCAGCCCTTGCTGCCCTTCTGCTGGGAGCTGGCACTTGATGTTGATTCTAAGGCAGGAAATAAAATAGATAAAGTACTGGTTAATCTAATTAAAAAAGGAAAGAAAACCAAATTAATGTATCAAAGATGAAAAGATTAACCTCACTTCTAATGATGAGGAAATTAAGGGGGGGGGCGGTTAAAAAGACGCAAACTTGCTCCCAGTAAAAGCTGGCCAAGATCAAGACAATCTCAGGGGTTCTTTGGGGATGGTGCTGAGAGGTTTTGTCTGATGTCTGGGTCTTTGCACCCTGAACGCCCCTGTTTTGGAGCCTGCTGGCTCCAGGGAGGAAGAAGAGCAGTAAGGACAGTCCACGGCAGTGCTCACGGCAGCCCTCTGAGCGAGACGTGGAAGGAGCTCAGGAGCCTGGGGTGTCCCTGGCGGGGGGCGAGCCTCCCCCTGTGGCCCCTGTCACGTTGTTGCCGTCTGCCAGGGATCCGCATCCACACTAAGGTCGGGAGGAGGAGAGAGCAAGCATTGGTGTAGACGACTGACCGTCCCATTTCTTCATTCCTTTCAGAAATGTTCCCACTGCCAGGAGCCAGGCGCCACCTTGGGCTGCTACAACAAAGGCTGCTCCTTCCGGTACCATTACCCGTGTGCCATCGATGCAGGTAAGCCCAGGCGTGCCCCAGAGCTCAGGGTCCGGCCTTTCCTTCCCGGGATCAGAAAGAGAGCACAGACAGGCAGGGAGAGAAGCGCCGAGCTTGGCCTTGGGGACCCTGGCCTCGTAGAGAGCCTCTGGGTGCCTTCTTTGGGCATTCGCCGGTTAGTCCTGAGCCAACCTGCCCCCACCGGCCCCCCGTGGCAGGCCACTTGTTTGCTCCGTGTCTAGAGGAAGGGCCGTGGGACCATCCTGCCCAGTGCCCCATTTTACACATGAGGAAATGGGCCCAGCAAGGCCAAGGGTCCTCGGTCACAGTGGCAGTAAGTGGCAGAGGCAGGCTGTGCAGAGCCCTGAAGGCCAGAACGAAGGCCAGGGGTTCCAGTGGAGGCCTGTTCCGGCTTGCTGTTGTCCCTCTGGATCCCTTTGCCCTTCACAGCTGGACACGAGCTTGTCTTCTCACTCGCAAGGCACGAGGGACGGTCCCTTGTTCCTCTTTGTGTCCTCTGGGTTCATCAATCAAATTAGCCCTTTGACACGAGGCAGCTTCTGGCCCTGGTTCCTGCTGGTCACCCGGCCAGGCTGTGCCTCGTGTCCTTCTGGGAAGGGGGCAGGGATGGCCTAGCCGGACAGCAGAGACCCAGACCGCCGGCAGCCCTCCAGAAGGGACAGACATTGGGACAAGAGGAAAAAGGATTCAGATGATTCCTGTGAGCTGGGGTCCACGTCCCTGAAGGCTAATGCAGCACCAGAGCCAGCCACAAGGCTGGGGTGTACGGGGAACAGGGAGCCAGCAGAGGGATTCAGGAAAGAAGAGTGCCATGAGAGGACATAAAGGAGGAGGAGAGCCAAGGAACCCCAGCGTGAGAAACATTGGAGCGCTCCTCCTTTTGGGCAGACTCTGGAGGCTGGCTCTGTGCTGGGCCCTGTCCAGAAATGTAGAGGGGCTCCCCCTGCCCTCACAGTGCCTACAGTGCGGGTGCAGAGAGGGGCCGAGGGCCGAGGGAGAGCTATGAGGCAGCTGGGAAGGGCAGAGCCTGGCACCGGCCTCTGGCCTCCTCCCACCAAGCTAGCAGCCAGTCTCGGCCCCTCCTCACAAGGTTCCCCTGGCTCCTTCTCACTCCTTCCCAGATAGTTCAAGCAGCTCACAAGCTGCTCTCTTCTGCTTTCTCGTCCCATTGGTCATCGCTTGCCCTCTGCCGGTGGACTGGCCTCCTCGCCGCACGGACCCATCTCAGCCCTTGTGGCTCCCAGTCCCTTGGCAGTCCCTCTGCCAACCCCCGCTTCTTCCTCCTGCACCTGCCCTCGTCTTCCTGGATGGTGTCCTTACGCTCCCACGAGGCACGTTAGGCTACGATGGGTCTGCAGACGGGAGCCGGCGCGCGGGGCCAGGGCAGCCTTCTGCCTCAGACCGGCCCAGAGAGAGCAGTCGAGGCCTCGGGAGAACGGGGGCTCTTCAGAGGTCTCCCTGGAAACGGCTCTCCTCGGGGAGTCACTTCCCGGGCTGCCGGGACAGGGTCTCGGGCGTCTCGGCTGGTTCCCATCCCAGTTGGCCTGTGAGCTCTTGGGAGCCCGGAGCCTTCTCTCCTCGTGGTTGGAATGCAGCCTGGAGGAGGCCCCTCTTTATCCCCCCAAGAGGAGCTGGGCCAGATGCTGGGCCTGGGAGGGGCCGGCAGGAGCTTCAGGCGCATCTCACAGCTGCGGATGTCCGCTGCAGACCTGGGGAGGGCCCTGTCCCCTTTCGCCTGGCATCCCTGGCCGTCCTTGCCGCTTTCTGTAGCAGAGGGGGCTGCGGGAAGGCCCCGGGGAGCCGTGGGGTGCTCCCCTCAGCCTGCAGGACGTGACTCGTGGACGGCCGTGGCTGTGGCTCGGCCCGGGTCCCAGAAGGAGCCGCGGAAACCTGGCCTCCATTGGAGTGGAGCAGGCGAGAGCCAGCAAGGTTAGCTCTCCCCACCTGGCTCTGGATGTGGGGCTGCTGATGGACATCCTTGTGTGCTGGGTGCGAGTCTGCCCGGGCTCCCCTGGGGCTGAGGAGGGGGTTCCGGAGGGCCCCACGGGATGTGGCCGAAGCTGCCTCTCACACTGGGGGACACCACGGGACGTGCGTAGCCAGCTGCCTGCCCTGAGCGCGTGGGGGCCTTTGGGACCGTCAGCACCTCCGGGGCAAGTGGAGAACTTTTCCCAGCTTAGAGTCCTGGAAGTCTCGGGCTCGCGAAGGCCCTCGCCACCCCCACCCCAGTCCTGGGGGGCAGGCAGCGGAGATTACGGATGAGGAAACGGAGGCACGCAGCCATGCTCTCGCCCACTAAGGCGGTTCCCCCCGGCTCGCCTGTCTGTCCCCCGCTGTTCCCTGCACTCTCCTGGCAGATTGGAGCAGCGGGGAGCCGCGGTCACGCTCCATACTTGTGGCATTAAATTAACGCCTTATTTACTGCCGGCAGGGGAGGGGGCTGCAAGGCGCACGTGACTCGCCGAGTCCTCCGCCCCCCACGGCCTGGATCCAGGAGCCCCATTCCAAGAGGATTCTGAGGCCGTCGAGTTGGGAGATGCCGTGTGAGCCCCCTCGGCACCTTCAGCCCAAAACCAGTCGGGTTTTTAATCCCCACGAAATCGCGTAGGCTGGTCGCTCCGGGGATTCTGGGGAAGCGGAAATGGCCCGGGCAGAGGTCAGACACTCCGGTGGGGTCAGACCCGGACCACTAGCCACCCCGAAAAGGCCTGGCCCAAGGCTCCTGGAGCAGAGCAGGCCTCTCTACAGATGCTCGTGACCGCACTGAGGGCATTAGATGCCAGAAAGGGCCAAAAATGGCCCAACAGAGGAGGACGACAGGCCTGATGGACCTGGGCTTAGAGATGTCACCTGCCCAAGCACGAGGTGGAGGAAGCAACTGGTCAGCACCTGGGTAGCGAGGACCCAGGGGGCCGCCTTCGGAGCTGCCATCTAGGTCTCCGCAGGGGTGGGAGGAGTCCAGAAGGGGGGCGCTGGCCGGGATTATTCGAGGCATCCGAGAGAACACGAGGTGTGTTCAGACAGATTCGGGGTGGCCCAGGGGAAAGCCAGTTCCAAATGCTGCTGCTGCTCCTCGACTTCCCCTCAATCTCTCCTGGGGCAGGGACTGGTATCGCCTCCACTCGGCCACTCGGCCGGCCCCATTGCAGGATCCGGGCTGCAGCCCTGGTCTGAACTGCGTTTGCCATCTGGGCCCTGCTTGGAAGTTGCCGTCACGGTCATGGCTAGCGCTTGGGCGCCCCCCACGTTCTGGCCTTGTCTTTTTGATCCTCATTACCCGGGAGGTGGAGGCTCTGAATCCCATTTCATAGTGGAGAAAACGGAGGCAAAAGACTTAAGTGGCTGTTCCAGCTGTGCAGGGCACCTGCAGCCGCCCCCTCAGGCGATGATCTCGAGCCCCAGCCCAAGCGTTTGCTGCTCCCGAGGGTGCGCTGCGTGTCCGCGGTGTGGATCGGAATCCCTCTGAGCAGGGCCTCGTCTTCCAGGTCCTGCCGCGGCCTTCAGCAGGCACCGGGCCCTCCCTGCACGCTCGGCACGGGCATCCCGAGAGAAAGGGCCGAGGGCAGAAGAGGCAGCAGCTCGGAGAGCACGGCATGGGCGGCCCGGCTCCCGGCCTCGTCCCACATGCCCGAAGAGCCTTCAGAAGGCTCCTGGGCCCCAGCCAGCCTTGAGTGTCAGAAGGACGAGCCGGGCGGTTCTGGGCAGGGCGGATGGACAGACAGCACTGGGGGAGGATTCCTGGGCGGCGAGGGCAGCAGATCTGGCACGCGTTGTTGCCATTCGACTTGTCTCTGGGAAACGTGTGCGTGTCCTCCCCATGGCTGGTCCCCGTGGCCTTGAAGCCCAGCATGCTGGAGGCAGAGGCAGGCTGTTTGCCTAGCAAGAGCCCTGGTGGGGTTCCCCCAGCTTCAGAGCCGTGACGCAGGCTCCTCGGTGGGTGTCAGGGGCTGCACCGCGGGACTCGTTCTCCTGGACTGGCGGCACCGGGCACAGGACTGGGTCCTTGGAGGGAGACAAAGGGGGATTTGGCCTCAGGCTATCCCGGGGCTGACAGAGCCCTGGGGCTAAGGTCTAGCTTCTCTCTGACCAGCCCATGCACTGACCAGGATAAAAGGAGATGGGGCGGGAAGCCCCAGGTGGGAGGGCAGGCTGGCCCAGCCAGGAGGGCCGTGTGTGTCTGACATCTCCCTTCTCTATTCCAGATTGTTTACTAAATGAAGAGAACTTCTCAGTGAGGTGCCCCAAGCACAAGGTAAGATCTGCCCCCCTCCCTGCAATCCCCCGCAAATTCTGGGCAGGAAGGAGCACCACCCCTGTCTCCCCTGTGGCCTGAGAAGGTGGCCAGGGGAGGAATTTGGGGGCTGTGTGGGTGCACCTTGGGGTGGCCTCTGTCCCATCTGCAACTGCCGTGGGACCTCGGGGAGGGGGGCCTCATTTCCTCCATCGAACCACAAGTGCTTCGCTAGCTCTGGGCTGCCTCAGTGTCCCTGGGAGCCCCAGGATGCCCCTGGCTGCCAGGGGGAGTAGCGGCCTCTGGGCCCTGTAGGGCAGCTGACAGATGAGTAAAGAGCATTTTCGTTTGCTTTCTTCTGAGCCAGGGCAGGGTGGGAGGCTCGGGTCTCTAGTGGTGTTTCTCCTTTCTGGCGTCCAGCATGGCATCGGCTCTGGGCCGGAGCCTTCCCCAGCTTCTCTGGGCCCTCGGCCCCACCGGTCTTGCGCAGCGGCCCCCTCTCTGAAGAAGGGACTTTCTCCCATCTCCCTCTCGTGGGATGGTGTTGGGGGTGAGCAGCCTGCTTTGGGAGACAGCCGGGGGGACAGAGACAGAGCGGCGTTCTCCGTCAGGGCTGGGGAGAGCCCCCCAGAGTGATGCTGACACCTGTGGAACAAATCGGGGGTGCCGGGCCTGCTCCCCGGGCGACTGGCTGCCACGCCCCAGTAGAGAAGCCCCCGGGGGTCCCTCTGGCACTGACTGTCTTTTTCTCTCCTCTTCCATGTGTCATTCCCTCCTCCTGTCTGCCTCCTGCTCCTCTCTCCACCTTCTCTCGGCTTGCCGGCGTCAGCCTCCCCTGCCCTGCTCTCTCCCCCCCTTGCAGAACAAGACGGTGAAAGGCAGCCTCAGCACAGAGCAGTCGGAGCGGGGGTGAGGGGGGCACAGTGCCCGTGGGAATGGAAATTAAAGAAGCACAGGTGAGTTGGGGGCACTGACCCGTCTCCCCCCAGCCAGCCTCCCTTTGTCTTTGGGGGGGGCTTCTCCCGGCCCTGCCGCTGCCGACTTTCCTTTCTGTGTGTCTCTTGGGACCCCCAGGTGTGACGTGTGGCCGTCGGCCTGGTCCCTCCCAGGTTAGAGAGGAGGCGCCGGCCTTCCCGGGACTTCTGTGCCGAGCGACGAGCATGTGGGCTGCCCTTGGCACGCCTCGCCTTGCGTTCAGCACCAGGGACGCAGGCGAGCCTCTGGCTCCCAGGCTTTGCCGGGCACCTGGCCGAGGCTCTGCCTGCTTCTCTGCATGGGATCAGGGGACGTGCCCTGCTACGTGGTGGGTCTTTAGAGCCAGGCTGCTTCCTCCTCCGCCCCCAGAATCTGGGGGGACACAGAGAAACAGACTCTAAACTCCTTAAAAAAAGAGCTTGCACAGTCCCAACATGCCCAGAGAACCTGCTGAGCGGGATCGGTGCGGGTGTGAGGCATGTGGGGGAATGTTCGGGCAGGCACAAAGCGCGTCCTGATGAAATAAAGGGTTTCTGGGTGACTCCGGCCAGGCCGAGGTTACCCAAAGGGAGGATCAGACTTCCCCCTTCTGGGACGGCAGCCCGGGAGCTCTCTTGGGCAGAGGCGGGGGCTTAGGGGAGAAGACTTGGAGCTGCCCCCAGACTTCAGGCTTGGTGGGGTTCTGAGCAGCCAGTGAAGAGACTCGCTCCAAATGGGCCCCGTCGGGTGTCAGGTTGTGGCTTCTCAGAGGCCGCGGGCCACGCGTGCCAGGGCATGAAGGAAGAGAGAGCGGGCCAGCTTGAGGAGGGCCTTGAATGCGGAGGAAGAGACCGAACTTTCTCTCCATCTCAGAATAGGCAAATCTGGTCATCAGGAAGGTTCATGTGGCCAGCCAGTGAGCGACACACTGGAGGGAGACTTGGGAGAATGCACAAGCATCTCTCTGGCCTGGGTCCGAGCGGTGCCCAGTGGTAGTGACTGGCGAGGGAACGGAACTCGTCGTCCTTTCACTGGTTCCTGGAGAGGAGCCACTTCCCAGCCACTCCTAGTGCAGCCTCTTTGGGGAAGTCCCAGTCTGTGGGGAGGGGAAGAGCCTTGGATTTGGAGCCCAAAGTTCTGGTTTGAACCCCAGCCTCGGGATTCCTGGGACGAGTCCGCGCCCCCTCCAGGGGCTCTGATGTTGCCGTCTCCTGGCCTGGAGAAGCAAGGCTGGATGTTGAGAGGGTCAGAGAGAAAAGCATCCACTGGCGCAGGGTTTCTGGGCCTTCTGCCTGTTCTCAAAAGCTCTCCGGGCTCAGAGGAGGGAGCGTGCACTTCTCATCTGTAAAATGGGCGCACTGGACTAGATCATCCCAAGGTTCGTGCCCGGTCACAGTGCTGAGCCCATTTCCTCGTCAGGGCCCTTGGCCCGCCTTGTCGATCCTCGTGGCCAAAGACCTTGGCTCAGAAGCCCTTCGGAGTTTGCAGAGCGCTTTGTAAATAGGCCCTTTCGTGGGCATCCTCCATCGTGGCGGTGGGGATTACTGCCCACGCCGGTTCTTGACGTGTCCTGGTGCCGCCAGGGTGTCCTGAGCCCTCGGCTCCTCCCTTGGGGGATGCAGGCGGTACCGTGAAGCCTGTCTGTGTCCTGGGGAGGAAGCTGAGGCCCCTGAGGTGCGAGACCAGGACTAGGTGTCGTGGCTTCTGCGCGTGGCCCTCCTCTCCTCTGGAGCTGTGCCTGGCCAGGCCCGCTCTAGTGGAGCAAGAGCCTGCCAGCTTCCACAGGCACCAGAGGCCTGCCTGGGGGCTGTCCTGAAGGAAATGAGGGCCTCCAAGGGAAAGGGCTGCCTGGCCCCAGGACTTTGGAGGGCTGGTTTGAACCGTGCTCAGGTCCTCCCCTTCTCAGGCCTCAGTTGGCACCTCCAAGGGGGTTCAGCTTAATGGTCTTTAAAGCCAGAAATGCTTTCTTGTTTCTAGTGTGCGGGCACTTAGAGATGGCCATGGAAGGCCTCGCCCTCCCAGCCCCCCAGGATAACGTCCTCCTTCCAGGGGCTGGCATGCCAGGCTTCAGCCCGCAGCTCCTCCTCCATCTTTGTTTCTCGTCTCAGAGCTGCACTTGGCACAGCCCCATGAACAGTGTGAGGCTCCTTGGACCATGTGCTCTCTGGGGTCTGGGTCCACGAGAGGTCTCCGACCCAAGGGAGCCCCAGCCCTGTGGGAGCTGGGCCGTGGGGGGGGGCCCAGTTGGCATTTCCTTTCCCAAGCAGCAGGCGGGAGAGATGGAGGGAGGGGAGCGTCCCTGGGCCTCTCCGGCGCTCTCGGGCCGCTTGGTGGCACCAGAGCGTCGAGAAGGGCCAGCGGAGGCTCCAGAGAGGTGAAACGATGCGGGAGCAGAACTCACACAGGTCCGGGTAGTCTTGGGGGCGACGTTGGTGTGTCAAGACCCACGAGGGCCCTCGGTCTGAACTTCAGCCAGGCGGGCTTCCTGGAGGCTGCTCTGCTCAGCTTTGGGCTCTGTTTATCTCGTGCTGTTTCTTCAGGATTACATACTGGTTGGCCTGGATAACATACATCTTTCTCTTGTAGATAATGGATCAAGTCATACATTAACTTGTATAGAATCACAGAGTCATTTGATTGACATTCCATAATTATTCTATTTAGATGAACAAAAGATCAAAGCTTTGGCAAGAAATATTCATCATGGAGTAATAACGGGGCTGGAAATTGTACTTTCCATCCATCCAATTCATGCATTGCAGCCTTAGTACAGCTGCGACATTTTGGCCAATCGAGTCATGTTGCTCTCACATAATTAATCAAGCCGTGATTTGCTCCACTCGCACACTAACACTCACCTGGTCCAAATAGTGTTTCAGAACCAGTCTTCATTTTTCGTATTTTTCAAAGATGAGTTGAAGTTTCAGCTAGCCTGCAGGGTTATTGTAACAGCCCAGTAGGGAGAGGTGTACTCGCCTTCCCCGTGTTTCATCCATTGTGCTCTTCTTGGGTTAACCTTCCGGGTCAGAGATCAGGGAGGGGGAAGAACTCGGAGGCTGTGCTGGCCTGTTTTTGCAGGCACCCATGTGTGGGAGCGAGAGGCTAAGTTAGGGTTTGGAAATCTTTTAACATTAACTCGCTCTCTGCTGGTTTGTTATGAAGTGGTTTTATGGGGATTTCTGTGTTATTACATGTAAAGGTGGGAATTTCCTAGGAGTCTGTAAGGGCTCTAATAACGGCCTTTACTGTTCTGTATTTCCCTGGGGCTGAGTAGAGTAATAAGGAGTGTCAGGAAGAGAAGTCACAATCCTCCCTGGAATCTGCTGTGCAGTTCCAGGATTCCCCCTGCGACTTTGGCATTCAGGAAGGATTTGATGGCCCCCAGCAAAACAAGCTGCTGGGATTTGGACTTGGGTGCCCCCCACTCTCTGGGAGCCTTGGGAGCTCCCCCTCGATCCCCCTTCCAGCCCTGGGTCGGGTCCCAGCAGCTTGAGCGAAGCTTCACATACAGAATCACCGTGTCGGACCTCTCGGGCTCAGCCTGTCCGCCTGAGCAGGCCTCACGTTCTCTAGGCTCCAAAAGCCCCGTGACTGGGGAGGAAACCAGGGCATTTGGACATTTGTCCCTCAGAGTCCCTCCATCACACGGCGAGCTCACTCCCTCACTCCAGACCCCTGGGGTCCGGTTTTGGGATTTCTTTTTATCCTTCTGGGCCTCTCCCCGTGGGATCTAAGGTGTCCTGATGCCTGGGTCCTTCCAGCCTCGCACGAGGTGCTTCGCACAGGCTCGTTGGATTGCAGTCAGGCAGGCGGCTCCAACCCCTCCCTGTTGGTGTGTCCGCAGCTAGCCTCTCCGGGGCCTGGTTCCCGGTGTTGGGGGGACGTGAGCACCCTCCAGGGCCGCTCACTGGGGCCCCGTGCCTCTTGGCCCCCTTGGCAAAGAGGCTTCGTGGAGCCCCCGTGCTTTGGCTGTTTCCAGGCGCCTTGTAACGGCCGAGGCAATGCTCGCCCCCGTCTCTGTGGCACTTGGAAGGTGAAAAGGCGTTTTGCTCACAGCTCCCTGGAAACGGGGTTCTTCTGGGACGCCTTCTCACGGCTGGCGAGACGGGGGCTCCCCGGGGATCCCGGGCCAGCTGGGCCGAGGGCTGCGGCGCATCCCCACTTCCCCATCTACGCAAGGAAGCGGGCTGGATTTTGATGGCTGCCTTTTAAAGATGGTGGCTGAGGTGGGTCAAGAACAGCCAGTCTAGATCGTGCCTGTCATTTGGTGCCAGCCCGATGGCTCTCTTCCCAGTGGCAGAGGAGGGACCCGGAGCCAGGAGGAGCCAGGAGGAGCCAGGAGGAGCCAGGGCCCATTTGAACCCCGAGCTGGCTGCCTCGCCTTCTGCAGGCTTCTGTTTCCTCATGTATAGAAAAGCAAAATGGATGCAGAATGTGGGTGGATGAGGTCGTGTGTGGGTGCTGGTGCCAGGAGGGGGGCACGAGGGGGCACAGGATCTTCCTGCGCCCACAAGGAGGTTTTCCCAGGGCCAGAGCGCGTTTGAGGCTTCGCCGCCTTGGCGGTCTGCCCCGTGGCTCAGTGGGCAGCGGGGCTCGGGGTGGGGGCGGGAGACCCCAAGGACCCGACTTCTCGGGACGGCGAAGGCAGCATAGCTTCAGGGCGCCTCCAGGTCCCAGGACGTGCCTTCCTCTGATGCCCGCGAGACTGGCCCGCAGGTGCCCTCACGGGGTGGCCGTCCCCGGCCCGCAGCGGGCTGTCTGGCCCTCTGTCGCACTGGCCTCTGGGCCAGAGATGACTCTGGGGAGCTCGAGGCGGCTCCGTTCCCTGCTCCTGGGCGGGGGGCGCCCGGACGTTCTCCCGGAGGGGAGCCGCCGCGGCCGGCCGCCTCTCACGCCTCGTCTCTTGTCTTGCAGGTTCGGCTGTTGAGATGAGAAGGTGGTGGACGCTCGTGACGGAATGGCATCTGTCCCACTGTGCAGCCACGACCCACCCCCACCCCACCCCCGATGTGCCTGCCAACGCCAGCAGCCCCTTCATCAATCCGTACATCCCACTTGACTGGTGACGCCACAGGAAATGCCCGAGGAGTCCGAATGGCTGTTTCCATGGACGCAGTCTTCATAGTGACAATGTGGGGGGGGTGGGGGGTGG
>NC_058134.1:309073417-309108407 GCF_016433145.1 Gracilinanus agilis
AAGGACAGGCCCCCCCCTCCCCTGACTAGCCGTGGGGCCTTGGGTAAGTCACTTCCCGGGCGCCCCCCCAGCTCCAGAGGAAGTTCGGGCCGGTCTTCAGCGTGCACATCCTGTGGAGGCCGGTGGTGGTGCTGAGCGGGCCCGACGCCGTCCGGGAGGCCCTGGTGCACAGGTCCGAGGACACCTCCGGCCGGCCGCCCAGCCCCGTCTACGGCCACGTGGGCTTCGGCCCCGACGCCCAAGGCGAGTGCTTCTGGGCGCCTTCAGGGAGGGGGCAGCCCGCAGTGCAAAGGCCGGCGCCCGCCCCGGCCCTCGAGGCTCCATCGATCGCAGAGGGTCGGAGTCCAGCCACGTCAGCCGCGTGGCCCGGTGGGGGCCTCCCTCTTTTTTGCAGGCCTCCCCTTCTGCCCGCCGGTGCCAAGGCACGGGCCAGGGCACACACGCCCAGCAAGTGTCCCGGGGCAAATGCGAGCCCAGGCCGCCCTCTCAGGCCACCTTGGCAGCCTCGTGACCCTTCCGCCTTCCCCTCCCTCCCAGCAGCTCCCTGCTGCTAGGGACACGCTAGTGGGCGCCTCCTCCTCCATGCTGTCCTCCTGGGCCTCCTTCCTTCTGCCTCCCTCTCTGCCAGGATCTCTTCCTCCGCTGCCTCCGGGCCGCTCCCCCTCTGCCCTCACTTGGAGGTCTCTTCCCTTCCCCCGCAGGCGTGGTGCTGGCCCAGTACGGGGAGGCCTGGAAGGAGCAGAGGAGGTTCTCCCTGAGCACCCTGAGGAACCTGGGCCTGGGGAAGCAGTCGCTGGAGCAGTGGGTGACCAGCGAGGCCGACTTCCTTTGCTCTGCCTTCGCCTCCAAGGAAGGTGGGTCCGGCCCGCGGGGGGGGGGGAGGGGGGCCCCCAAAGGCGCCCCCTGAATGGCTCTCCCCACAGGTCGGGCCTTTGACCCCAGCCACCTGCTGACCTGCTCCGTCACCAACGTGATCTCCTCGCTGACCTACGCCACCCGCTTCGGCTACGACGACCCCAAGCTGCAGAGGCTCCTGGAGCTCCTCCAGCGCAGCCTCAGGGAGGACACGGGCCTGCTGCGAGAGGTACCTGGGCCGCTCGGGGGCAGCCCGGCCCGCAGGCGGGGCCGGCCGTGACGGCGCGTCTCCCTGTGCCCGCCAGGTGGTGAACGAGGTCCCGGCGCTCCTGCGCGTCCCGGGCCTGGCCCGCAGGCTCTTCGGAGCCCTCAAGGGCCTGCTGGACATCCTGGACGAGTTCTTGGAAGAGCACAAGGCGGCCTGGGACCCCGCCCAGCCCCGGGACCTGACCGACGCTTTCCTGCTGGAGATGGAGAAGGTGAGGGGCCGCCCCGCCGGCCGGGGGAGGGAGAAGGCCCCCGAGGCCCCCCGGGGCCCTGCGGCCTTCCTGCCCGCCCCCTCTTTCCTCCCAGGCGAAGGGGACCCCGGGGAGCAGCTTCAACCCTGCAAACCTCCGCATGGTCATAGGGGACCTGTTCACCGCGGGCATGGTGACCAGCGCGACCACCCTGCGATGGGCCCTGCTGCTCCTGCTCCGCCACCCCGATGTCCAGCGTGAGCCCAACGGGCCGGGCCGGGGGGGGGGCAGAACCCAAGAGGTCCGGTGCCCGGCTCCCCCCGGACTCGGAAGCTACTGGAGGGCATTTCCCAGATGAGAAAGTCACACAGCCAGGAAGAAGGGACTTCACGGAGGCCTCCTGGGGAGTCACCCTGAGACCCTCCCTCAGTCCGAGAATCCCGTCTAGGCGGAAGGGCTGGGCAGTGGGGGTGAAGGGACTGGCCCAGGGTCACCCAGCCTCCCACCTCTGCTGCCCGGGCTCACGCCGCTCCTGGGGGTCCGAGGCCAGACTCCCCCACATCTGGTGCCCCGGAGGCCCTTCGGCACCCGCGCTTCCTCCCGCGGCCCCCGAGGACGCTTTCTGAGAAGGGCGAGACAAATGGGTCCCCCCAATGCCAGCTCTTCCCCGAGCTGCCCCAAGGGCTTTACGGGTTTTGTCTGGGGCACCGAGGTGGCAGGAGGTCCTGGTTCCAATCTGGCCCCAGAAGCTGCCTCGCTGGGTGACCCTGGCCAGGTCACTCGCCCCTCACTGCCTAGCCCTGACCGCTCTTCTGCCTTGAGACCGAGAGGGAAGGGAAGGCTAAAAAGAGGCACCGAGGAGCCAGCCGGGATGGGGGAGGGGCCACTCGTGGAGATGCCACAGAGTGGATTCCTTCACGTGTGCTGTGGATCAAATGGCCGCCAAGGTTCCTTCTGTTTCCCAGTCTGTGGTTCTGGCCTGGGCTTCCCCCGTGGCTGAACGGAGGCTGGACAAGACCTGGGGATGGACCCGAGGGCTCGGGATGGCTGGTCCGAGGGCTAGTGCAGGCGTCCCACGGGGCGGCCCTGGGGCCTGAGCTGGGGGGAGATGGGGGGTGCTCTCAGGGATGGCAGGTTCCCCACCGGAGGCCTTGAGGACAGGACAGAGGACCGGGCATCCTCCCCTGGCCTCAGCCTTCCTGCTTGCCCGGGCTTTCGTGCCAGCCACGGTGCCCCAGGACGTGGGGGGGGCAGAGCAGGGGATGGAAACGCATTCCCTAAGGAGGGCTGCCCTAAAGCAGACTGGCTGGTCTAGGGAGCCTGGACCAGAAAGCCTCGGGGCCCCTTGCCCTAAGCTAGAAGCCTCCACGTGCCTCTAGGAACTGGGCCGACTGCTGGCCATACGAAGGGAGGCCACTTTCCGGGGGGACGAGCCCCAGAGGGCCCTGCCCCGTGTCCTGCAGGCGACCACATGTTTGAGCGTGGGCGTGGCTCGTGCCCAGGGGCCGGCCCCAAACTGAACCGCGCGTCTCCCTCCTTGGACGCCCCAAACCGCCCCCCCCCCGGCCTCACCTTCGTCGTTCTCTCCAGGCAAGGTCCAGGAGGAAGTGGACGCGGTGATCGGCCGGAGCCGGAGGCCCACCATGAAGGACCAGGCCCGCATGCCCTTCACCAGTGCCGTGATCCACGAGGTTCAGCGTTTCGGAGACATCGTTCCCCTCGGCGTCCCCCACATGACGACCCGGGACACCGAGATCCAGGGCTTCCTCATCCCTAAGGTACCCCGCCTGCCCCACGCCCTCGCCCCCACGAGCTCAGCAGGCCGGCCGGGGGCAAGGTCAGCCTGGGCGAGAGACGCCCCCTGCGTGCAGTGCGTCTAATGGCCCCAAACCCTTTGCCTGGCTGGGCCTCCTTTTCCTTGCATCCGAGGCGCAGGGCTGCACCCAGCTGGCCCAAGTGGCCTCCCTGGCCTGGGGTCCCTTCCAGAGGGCCCCCTCTCAGGGCAGCCCCTGGCTGCGAGCGGGGGAGAAAGAAGGGAGTCCGGGCGGCCCGGCCAGGCTCCCCCTCCTCACGGCCTTTTCCCGGGGCTGCCCTTTAGGGGACCACGCTCATCACCAACCTGTCCTCGGTGCTCAAAGACGAAGCCACCTGGGAGCAGCCTTACCGATTCTACCCCGAGCACTTCCTGGATGCTGAAGGCCGCTTTGTGAAGCCGGAAGCCTTCATGCCTTTCTCTGCGGGTACGGGGAGCAGGAGGTGGGGGAAGGTGGCCTTCAGGGCCTAAAGGCCAGGGGATGAGCTCCTATGGCAACAGAGCATGCGGAGGCAGGAGATTGGTCTTCAAATTCCACCCCTTAACCCCCTTGGCAGCCAGGCCTGGGACAAGCACCCATTAACTTCTCTGAGCCTCAGTTTTCTCATTTGTGCAATGGGGATGATCACACCTGCCATGCCTGACCCCACGAGCACTAGAGAAACAGAACCTGGGGCAGAGGGAGCTCTGCACCAAAGATTGGTGCCCATCTTTCCTCCCCGATTTTCGCCACGGGCAAAGCTCAGGATGTGGCCCTGGCCGTTAATTAGGGGAGGAGACAGGACGCCCAAGAGGGAAGCCAGAGCCATCACTAAGCATCCTGGCCCCAGGGGCCCTGGAGAGATAGTCCAACTGGAGCAGTGCAGGGAGTCTGGAAAGGGGGGGACCAGCTCCTCTCTCCTCTTGCCAGACCCCTCTGGCCCCAAGCTCTACTCCCTTGCCCTCTCCCATGGCCCACCTTCCCCCAAGCCCAGAGGAAAAGTATGCCCTAAAGCTGGAGCAAGCCTCTGCGGGCCCACCCCAGTTAGGGCTTTGGCACAACAAAAGGGAAGGGTGCTGGCGAGGATTCTGGGGTGGAGGAGCTCAGCCGAAGCTGCAGGGGAAGGAAGGCCTTGAACAAATGGGGAGGATCTAAATGGATGGAGAGGAGCCTTGATTTAAAGCCAAGAGGGACCTCAGAGTTATTGAGCCAAAGGCCCTCACTTAACAAATGGGGAAACTGAGGCACAGCGGTCAGGTCACTTGCTCAAGGTAATGAGTGGCCGAGGCAGGATCTGAATCCAAGACTCTGAGTCGGCGAGCCTTGTGCTCTTCCACATTTCCAAGGGTTTCCTAAAGGAATCTCCAAGCCATAAGCTAAGGGTTTGGATTCACTCTGTCTTTCCTAGCCCAGACTATGAGAGCTGCCTTCATTCTTCCCATTACTCCCTTGCCCTCTGAAGGAGGAGCCGGAAGGTTCAAGGAGAGGGAGCAAAGACTAGGGAGAAGAGGGAGCTGGGGCGAGGAGAACAGTTCCAAGCATGTTGATCAGGTCCGGTCCTGAGCAGGACCAGGTGATCTCGGAGGCCCGTCCCTTCTCCCTCCAGTATTGGGGGCTCCCAAAGAGAAAAGTGGGGGAGAAGTAAGGGCGGGCCAGGAAGAGGACGAGGAGAGATCAGGAAGGCCAGTTCTTAGCCTTAGGTTTCTTGGACCATTGAAAATTTGCCAAGGACGGGGCTATTGGGAAACCCTGGAGCCCACAGCCAGCCTCCCTCCCTGCCCATTCCATCTGTTTTAAATAGGGTTCACATCACAAAAGCTCCCCTTCTCAACCATCTTTTGGCTTTGTTGTATAAAATGAGGGTTCCCATAATGCAAAGCAGGTGGGACTGAGACAGGAAGGAGCTTCGAGGCAGTAGGAAGCAGGTGGCTCAGTTTCCTCATCTGAAAATGGGCAAGTTGGACTTGTTAACAGGCTTCTAATCTTTAATCTCGTGACTTTGGCCCTTGGCTCAGACGCTTGCTAGCAGCGTGGCCTTGGGTTCAGTTTCTCTATCTCTAAAATGAGGGGGGTTGGACCTGGCTTTTAAGGCCCCTTCTAGCTCTAAATATGTGCTCCCTTGGGAGAACCAGTCAGAGGGGACCTGGGAGGTTGGGACATCTTCTCCCAGGCAGCGGCAGAGACTCCTGGGCCTCACATTCTCCCACCTTCACGCTTGCCTCTCTCATGCAGGCCGCCGGGTGTGCCTAGGGGAGCCACTGGCCAAGATGGAACTGTTCCTCTTTTTCACTTGCCTGCTGCAGGATTTCTCCTTTGTCCTGCCTCCGGGGCACTCCAAGCCCAGTGACAAGGCAGAGGTCTCCTTTCTCTCAGCCCCACAGCCCTTCGAGCTCTGTGCAGTGCCCAGATAGGAGAGCTGCCTGCCTGCACAGGATGATCCCAACAACCCTGTCTCCACCATCACCTTTCACTGACCTGCCTCCTCTCCCCTTCTTTACCTGCATGACCTCCTCCTCCCCTCGGGCTAAGGGAGCACAGCTCTGACATTCCAGGGAATAAACTACCTTCTCGGCTCTTGCTGCCTGCCTTGAATCTTGGGGGCGCCGCAGGGAGGAGCGTGGCCAGATCTATGTTACCGGGGAGTGAATGGGATAGTAGAACTGGAAGGAGCCCTTTGGGAGGATCATTGAGTCCAACCCCCTCTTTCCAGAGAAGGAAACACTGGCCTAGTTAAGTGATTCACCCAAGGCCACACAGCTGGCAAGTACCAGGGCTGCCCACAGCTCCTCCAAAGCCTGTGCTCCTCCTACCAAGCTAGGCTGCTTCGCCCTCCTCTGTGCAGTGGCAGGGTTGGGTTAAATGATCTCTTCTGGAGCTAGGAATCTACTGGTGAACAGGCAGGGGGTGCCGTTCTCCACAGGGCCTTCCCATGGGCCCGTGACAGCAGCCAGCACCACCGTGCCCTGGAAATCGTCACGCCACCCCCTGGATGGACTTTGTTGGGGAGGAGGCTGATGTGGTGGAATCTATGCCCTGGGAGTGGGGAAGAGCCTTGAGCCAAGGAAGCCAAAAGCTTTTACAGTAGTCCTGGGAAGGCGCGAGAAAAGGCTTTCCTGGCCTCAGTGGGCAGCAGACATAACAAGAGTGACCTAAGTGCAGAGTGAAGACCAAGGAAGAACCCCCCTGGTGGGGACCTAGGACACCCTGAACTGGAGATCGGAGAGGGTCTAAGCCAATCCCCTCAATTTACAGATGAGGAAACTGAGGTCCAGGGAGGCCGGTTTAGCCGTGTCTTCAGATGAGAGTCAGAATCAGGGGCCTAATCTAAGCAAGTGAGCGTTCCATACCGTACCCAAACCAAAAATCCTCACCATTAATTAAAAGCGTCTGCTGCGAGTATAGCCACATGGGGGCAGGGCAGGCCCAGGCCTGGGAGGGGGGCTGGGATTCCTAGGCCAGTGTCAGTCAGGAGGTACCTTTCACCCAGTTGTGGCCAGCAGAGGGCCTTGGACAGCACATCTGGGGAAGGTGGGGCACGGCATGACTCAAAGAAGGCAGAAGAAGAATTAGCCCCGCAGGGAGAGGCCTGAAACCACTGACCCAGGAAGTGGCAGAGGCAAGCTCTGAACCCCTCTTCCTAGCTTTGAGGCCGGCTCTCCA
This sequence comes from Gracilinanus agilis, assembly GCF_016433145.1. Lineage (NCBI taxonomy): Eukaryota > Metazoa > Chordata > Mammalia > Didelphimorphia > Didelphidae > Gracilinanus > Gracilinanus agilis. Next base: position 309,080,184 of record NC_058134.1, read on the forward strand.
GCTCGGCCGTCAGAATGGCCTCTCGCCTCCAGAGACACAAGTGGCTGAAGCAGAATGGGACACGGGGAGGGCTGCCCCATGGAAGGTTTGTCAAAGGCATTCAAAGCCTTGGGGAGAGCAGACTTCAGAGATAGAAACTGGGGCGGCTGCTTTGGTCTGGGCTGAAGGTGGGGGCAGGCAAGGGGAAGACCTGTGACCTGGGGCTCTTTGGTCCTTCTTGCCCCGACGCACCCCCCAGTCAAGTGACAGACTCAGCCAGGTACAGGTGTGCACCCCGACGATGGCATTTCCATTCAGGCTTTATTGAGCGGCCCTGCTTAGTGGTTCTGGGTCTTGGGGAGGTTGGGATCGGAGAACCAGTCTACCCAGAACCCTCGGAGGAGCTGTGTGACCCAGCTAGGCCCTGTGTCCATGGTGGGTTCTGAAAAGGCAAGGTGGGAGGCTCGTCAGCCCTGCTTTGGGGAGCCCAGGGAGGGGTCCTAGAGTGCAGCTCATGGGGTGCAGGAACCCCCCCCCCGGGTGATGGTAAGGCCCGGGAGCCCTGGCGCCCCTCCCCAGTGCCCAGGAGAACTCATGGCCACGTGGGGTCGGGGTGCTGGCCTTACCGGCTCCATAGACTGCAGCCTCCTTCTGCACCAGTTTATCTTCCTGCGGGACAAAGAAAGAGCCGGTTGAGGAAGCCGAGGCCTGGCTGGCCATGAGATTGCCACGTGGCCTTGGCCAAGTCACTTCCCCCTCCCCCAGGGAGGATGAGCATTGTGGGGGCACAGACAGACCTATCCCACCCTGCCAGCCTCTGCCCAGCCTGGCAACAATCTGACAAAAGGACATCAGTTGTGCGCTTGCGCTTGCTTTCCACACGTCGCCTCATCCAGGCGTGACTCTTCCCACATTCCACCGTCCTGCCAGCCCTCTCCAAAGACGCTCCATTTCTCATCTCGGTGCCTTTGCTCGCCTCTGCCTCAGTCTGTCTCTCCAGCTCCCTGGCCTCGGGGCCCAGCACGGGCCTGGCACGCAGCAGGAGCTGAACACCTTGTGAGGGTTTTCTCTGGGCCTCGCCAGATCTTCTGCTGGCGGGTGTTTTAGCTCCCCACGGCCCCCCCCTGCCAGTGATGGGGGCTGCCTCTGGGGGAGGTCTGGAACTTGCCAGAGACCTGGGTTCAAGCTCTTGCGCCTCAGCAGCAAGCAGTGTGACCTTAGTCAGGTCCCTTTCACTGTCTGGGCCTCAGTTTCTCTCGGCCTGAAACGGCCTCAAATCCCTGTGACCCCATGACCTGTGGAGTGTTTCCCCACAAGGCACCCCTCTTGGTGAGCAGGAAAGCCACCCGTTTCCCTTAAAACATAGAGAAATGGGGGTTCCTGGGCTCTGGGGTGGCGGGCTCCATTGCCGACCTTCATCCATCCATTCACAGACCCTGGCACAGACCAAGGGAAGCCTCAGCACGCTCCATGGAGGCCATCCTAGGCCCCAGGCCGAGGCCTCCCCAGTTCAGCAGAGCCTTAAGGCCCGGAGAGCCCCGAGAGGCCGGGGCCCCCTCCATCAGGAGAACTCTCCATGTCCTCCAACACAAACACCCCCCGCAGACGTCCGGTGCCCCCATTTTACAGCTGAGCACGCTGAGGCCCACAAAGGCATCAACAGGAACATCTGAACCCAGGCCTCCTGGCTCCAAATTCTCAGTGTGCCCTTTGTGTCTGCAGGAAGCCCTCCGGAGCCCCTGCTGCCTGCTGCCTGGGCTTCTCCCTCACCTCCGGGGCTGGGCTCGGCTCCTCCTCTTTGCCCTTGAAGTCCTCCGGGTCCTTCGGGTCCTTTGGGTCCTCAGGAGCAGCCATCATTGGGCTCATGACTTTGGGAGTCCTCTGGGAAGGCTGAGAGGAAGTCAGACAAGCCCTGAGGCCAGGCCAAGGTCTGAGGGCACCCCTCCCCCCCGCCCTGCCCTGAAAGGGAGTGAGTCTCCTGTCACCAGATGTGTCTCCGGGCGGCCGGAGGAGCATCGAGGAGCCTTAGGGTCCCCCTTACCAGCTTCGCTCGCCATTTAAGGTTCTCGGTTCTGTGGTTCTGTGGAGAGCCAGAACAGAAAGGGTCAGAGAAGGGGGACCCCCCATGCACCCCCAAATCAAGCCCTCAGCCCTCCCCAGCGCCCCCCCTCCAGGCTCTTACCCAGGTCACTGGATAGCACTTATCTTCAGGCCCCCACACAGGCCTCAAGGTCTCCCCTATGCACTGGGGGGAAGAGAAGGGAAGTAGGCCCAGGGCTGCAGGCGCCCCTTCCCTCCCAGAGGGTGGCCCCTTCCCCGCATCTCCACAACCACCATGAGGGGCTTCCAAAAGAAATGTTTAAAAGGGGCCTTCAAGTCCAGCCTAAGATATTTCCTGGCTGAGTGTCCCTAGGCAAGTCACTTGCCCCCCACTACTTCACCCTGACTGCTCTCCTGCAACACAGACATGGCGGAGGGGCTGGACACTTCCTACGTGACCAAAGTCACTTTGCCTCAGTTTCTTCCTCTGTCTAATGGGGTAGTCACTGGGGCTGGTACCTGCCTTGCCTGACTGCCCGAGCAGAGGGACGCAGGCCCTACCTGTGTGTCCATTAGGGTCCCGTGCTTATCCTCAGAGGCTTTCTCGGGTCTTCCGTGGAAGAAATAATAGACCATGCCTGCAGCCAGGGCAGAGGGAGAAAAGCGGGTCAGGCCCTGGCATCTCGGGGCAGCTGGGAGGGAGCAAGAGGCCTCAGAGTCTGTCCCTGAGGCCCAGCGAGAGCCCCAGAGGAGGGAAAACCCTTGTCTCCTGCTGCCAAGCCTGCAGGCTCGCATTCGTGGCCAGGGCCTGCTGCGTGCCAGCTGTGCCCATCAAGGCCCACTGCCCGGGAGACAAAGCCAAGAGCCAGCCCCTTCGTGCCCTCCCAAAGCTTCCACTGTGGCAGGTGCTCTGGCCTGGACAAGGATGGGGCCGGCCCTGCGGCCACAACTGGAGCTCAAGGACCTCCTGGAGAGCCCATGCTTACGTTTTCAGGGGGTGCCTGATGCAAATCGGGTCTGGATCGATCGTGTGTTTATTTCTAGACTTTCCAATCAGAGGTCTTGGGTTCAGATCCAGCCTCAGACACTTCCTAGCTGTGGGACCCTGGGCCAGTGCCTTAATTTAACCCCCTTGCCTGGCCCTTACCTCTCTGCTGCCCTGGAGCCCGTAGTCGCATGGAAGGTAAGAGGGTCACGGAGGTATTGGGGGGGGGATGTTAAAATAGGAACAATGAAATATTGGTAGTGGAACGAGCGCCGAGTCGGAGGCAGAAGAGCTGCATTCAGCCTCAGCCCTGCCAATATTCGCTCCTGGAATGTCCTTAGACAAACATCTTGAGCCTCAGTCTCCCCCTCTGTGAAGTCACGTCGCTTCACCCCAAGGCCTTGGGGGCTCTCACGGCTCTACAGCCCCCCAGATGGGTCACCTTCCTGCTGGCCAGGACCACCCCCCATAGGACCACTCCAGGACCGGCCGAGCCACAGCAAGCCCCTGGTCCGGGCACCTGAGGGCGAGGGCCTTGGCGGCTTCCTCACCTGCCAGTATAAAAAGCTGCATCACATACAGGGACTTGGAAACTCTGGAAAAGAAAGGACGGTCAGTGGAGTCTGGCCACTCCCAAACCAGAACTGCCCGAAGTGGGGACACGGCCTCTTCACTTAGGGGACAAGGGACTTGCCCAAGGTCACACAGGTCCCCGCGTCCTGCACTCTTTGGCTGGATCCCCCAAATCACCCCCCAGGGAGGGATGCAGATGACCCCAGTGGTGGGAGGAGTCAGAGCTCTGGAGACCCCCCCCCAAAAGTATCTGGGGGGGAATTCATAGCCCTGGGGCGTCCCCCCTCCCCTGGCCCATCTGGCTCTGCCCAGGTCCTCATGCTCCCATGCAGCCCAGCCTCAGCACTTTGAGTTTGCTTTCTTTCTTCCTGTCCCTTCCATCTTAGAATTTCTCAGTCTTGTGGATCAGTTCCGTGGCAGAAGAGTTGTCAGGGCTGGGCAGTGGGGGGTGCCCGAGGCCAGACTGGAACCCAGAACCTCTCCTCTCCAGGCCTGATTCTCCATCCACTGAGCCACCGAGCTGCCCCCTTGCTTCAAGGTTCCCAGATCCAGATGCTGCCTCTGGCAGGAAGTCTGCCCTGATTCTTCAGGTCCCTCCCCACCCCCTCCCAAGGGGCCCCATGAAGCACTTTGGTGTGTAGAATGGGAGCTCCGAGAGGGAACAGCATGAAAGATGGCCCCAGCCATGGGACCTCAGTCTGGTCCCCTCCTCATCTCCCCCTCGGTAAAGCTTGTGGCTTTGGACTTGGGCTTTCCATGATGCTGTCCTGGTCACGGGGCCAGGCATACAGGAAGTGGTGATTTGCCTCTCGTCCGGGACAGGGCTGTGCTGGCCCCTACCTTGGGCAGCTAGGCATGGTCTTCTCTTGCACCCCGGCCCTGCCTCACCGCTGTCCAGGAACTTGCTAGACCCAGGCCCCCTCCCCCTTGGGCTTAGCAGAGGCCTTAACCCGGGCCTCCTCTTCACGGCCTTAGACCAGACCTTTGAGCTCATCTCACCCAACCTCTTCTTTAACAGATGAGGAAGCTGGTTTTCTTAAGGTTACACAGTAAGTGGCAGATTTAAACCCAGACCCTGAGTTAGTCTTTTCCATGTACCTCCTCACCCTGCGCAACATCAGGCTGGGGGAGCCCATTCAAGGAAGTTCTGCCATCTTCCTCATCACACCCACTCCCACTTTGTGAGCCTCTAGGCCCACAGGCGGGTAGAGTGTACACACACACCCCCATGCCCACGCCTGGAAGGTGGCACCCATACTCTACCTTTCTCTCGGGCAACACAAAATCAGCACCATCTTCAGTCTAGGGAGGAAAGGAGAGATGTCAGGGCCTCTCAGGAGATCCGGGGTCTGGGCGCAGGACCTCCAGATTCAGAGCAATGAGAGCCCAGGCTAGTCCAGCATCTAAGCACCCCTTTACACTTAAAAATCACCATGGAAGGGACAGCTGGGGGCCTAGAGTCAAATCTGGCCTCAGTCACTTCCTAGCTGGGTGACCCTGGGCAAGTCACTTAATCCCCATAGCCTAGCCCTCACCCTCACCTTTGTTCTGCCTTGGAGCCAGTAATCCACAGGATTGATTCTAAGGCATATGGTAAGGATTTAAAAAGGAAAAAGAGTGGAAACTTGCCGTTCTGGGGAATGACATCACGGGGCATACCCTCATTGGGAAGATGAGTAAACCGGGGCCTGGGAAGGGACTTGTCTGGGTAGAAGGGCTCCAGACGCCACTGGCCACCCTGTCTCCGTTTCAGGACGTCTGAGCAGAGTCACCTGTCCTCAAGGTTCTCTCTGAGCACCCCCCACCCCGAGGGCTGGCTAACGCCAGGATGCAAAGGGCTGGGGGCCCTGTTGGGACAGAAATCTCTCCTTCCTCCCCATTAGGGCTTGGCCTTTGGGGGCTTCTCACCCTGGGCTGGGATCTCAGTAACCTCAGCAGCTGCAGACTATCCCTCAATCATGTCAGCTCCGGCACTGACGGGCCGCCTGGCTCCTTGTCTCTTCTCTGGCTCTGGTCCTAGGCTTGAGCACTGGCGCGGGACAGGACCATATCCAAACGCAAGCCCCCCAGATGAGAGATCCTCGCGGCCAGCTGTCCACTGGCCCGGCCTTTGGGGTCTGCTCGGTGCTGCTGCCTTCCCAGGAAGGGGCCTCGGGCCTGAGTGTGACATCACATTAAGGGAGCCTTTATGACGGGGCAGGATCATCACCGGCCTAGGACAGGGGGCACCCCAATGGGGAAGTGGCCAAAGTGCCAGGGGCACCCGTCTGGATCACAGGGAGTCAGGGGGCTCTGTGATAAACATGGGCCATACACAGGCGGCAGCGTCCCAGCCCACGAGGGGCCCCCAGGCTAGGGGGAGACGTGTGCAGGCAGCTCTGTGCAAACTAGGCACAGCAAGAGGAATTGGAGTGCTATGGGCCGAGGAAACGGGCTGGGCCTGAGAGAAGGGCACCCAGCCCCTCAGCCCCTACCCTGGTTGGTCCCAGGGGAACAACGTTCCAATTCCCCGTGTTTCAATCACACCCAGAATAAATTGGACCCCGAGATTGAGAGCCAGAAGCTGGGGTCTTGGAGGTTAGTGGGTCCAGCTCCCTCATTTTACAGACACAAGCTGAGGCCCTGGGAAGATCCTAGTCAGAGCTGGAAGGGACCATCTGAGAGACCATCCATTTTTCAGATGAAGAAACTGAGGTTCAAAGAAATTAAGTGACTTGGTCAAGGTCACACAACTAGTAGAGATCTGCTCCTGAGCCAGAGTCCTTTTCACTGAACCAAGCTGGGTCCTTAATGTGTCCAAAGATATACCAGCAGAGAAGTAGCCAAGTCAGAATTTGAACCCAGGTTCTGAGGCTCCAAATCCACATTCTCCAAAGCAGTCTCCAAGTGAGTATAGGCCAGAGGCCAAAGCCAGTAGGTCTGGGAGTCCCAAGAAGACAAGCTCCAAGAGCCTGAGACAGAAACCAGAGGCTAAGAAAGGATGCAGAGCAAGCAGGAAAGCTGGGGAAGTTACCAGGTGAATTTATTCTATCATTTAGTTGGTTAAACCCTTACCTTCTGCCACTGGGGATAAGTGACTCGCTTAAGGTCACCCAGCTAGGAAGTGTCTGAGGTCACATCTGAACCCAGGGCCTCCTGACTCTAGGCCTGGCGCTCTATCCAGAGCCACCCAGCTGCCTCTCGAGAAGCCAACAGCCCATCAGAGAGACCTTCAGTCTCATGTTGGGACTGGATTTCGGGCCAATGACCGATTGCTCGCCAAGCTTTCCTGGCTGGGAGGGGGAGTCTGACCTGTGGGCATAACCATCGGTCTGGCTGTTGAGCTTGGCAGCCAGCTAGATGGGGAAAGGTCAAGTCAGATCTCTTCTGTGGATAAAGATACCCGAAGCCTCCGGAGCTTAGTGAAGTGACTTGCCTGAGGTCAGACAGCCCAGAAGAGCCAAGGCTAACGTGCCAGCGTTCTGCCCTGCCCCCCGCCCCTCCAAGGTTGGGTCCCTTCTTTCCTGAAAGAGACTCGATTGGCCCAAGAGGATGAAGGCTCCTGAAAACTGGAGAGGAGGGCCCTGGAAGAGGCGTCCAGGAGAGACCCAGAAGGGTTCCGGCCAAGGCGGGCCTGTGTAAGGAGGGGCGGCCACATCGGGCCATGAGAGCCCCCAGGAATGGGTGCCTCGGAGCTTGTGATCCTGAGAAGGCAGGAAGAGAGAGGTTTGAGGTCAGGGAACAGGAGTGTCTTCCATGCCTGCCGAGCTGAGCTTCACACTCCTCTGGGACCTCCAGAAGGCACATGAAGGCTGGCCAGGAGGCTCCCATGCAGTGGGGGAACCCGGAGAAGAGAGCCAGAGAGGGCGAGGGAGGGAGGGTGGCAGGATAGAACCACACACGCACTGGCCACACACAGACAAACACGCTCCAGGCACACAGCAGCATTTACTAAGCCTGTGCCACCGGGTGACCGCCACTGCCCTGAGCCCCGAAACAAGACGGCCCCCACAAGGAGACTGTCTCCCTGGAGAGAAGGATGGACCCCTGGAAACAGGGAAGTTAAGGGGGGGCTCATAAAACGGGGTCCCAGGCAGGGCAGACCCCAGGGAGGCGCACAAGCCCCACAGGCTTCGCTCACTTCCACCTACAACATGGTGTCCCTGGGCACAACGGGGGAGGAGGGGTCCTCTAGCTCCGGCTCTTGGGGTTTAGCGTTGCCAGGGAGCCCCGGGGACTCGAGCTCGGAACGGGGCACCTGGGGGGGCCTGGTCGGAGAGGCAAAGCCTGACGGGGAGGGGAGGAGGCCCCTGCCTGGGTCTGGGGTCCCCAGGCGTCCCTGGCTGAGTGCTGCTCGGTGTCTGGGAGACACCCCAGGGCCTTGGTTTTCCCATTTGTAAAAGGAGGGCTGGGCCCGTCCTCGGGCCCCTCCCTAGGCCTCAGTTTCCCCATCTGTAGGCGCATCTACACTCCCGTGGGCGGCGCCCAATTCCCCACCCCGAGCCCAGGAGCCAGAAGAGAGTGACGCCCCGGCTGGGCGGCCCGAGCACACCCTCACGCCCCAACGCCTTTTGGGTAGTGCCTGAGCCCTTGCGCGTGCGCACGCGTCTCTAGGCTCCCTTTCCCCACCCCCCAGGACCTCGAACCAATCAGAGAGCTCCGATGCCACCCGGCATCCCATCGCCCTGGGAAGCTCACCGGCTTCGGCCAACGGCCAATCAGAGAGCCCCGAGCCGTCTCTCTTTCCGGCCTCGCATCCGCAGCGGCCAATGACCGAGCTGGGCGGGGCGTTTCGGCGGCGGCTGCGCCAAGATGGCGGCTAGCGGAGTGGGCCGCGCAGCTGCTGCCGTGGGCACGTCCGTAAAGCCGGTGTTCAGTCGGGACCTGACCGAGGCCAAGCGGCGGGTGCGGGAGCTGTACCGGGCCTGGTATCGCGAGGTGCCCACCACGGGTGAGGAGCCGCGGCAAGCGGCGCTCTCGGTCAAGGTCGTGACTCCCCCTGCCCCCGCGGCGGCGGCTCTTAAAGGGCCAGGCCCAGAGGAGCCGTGCCCAAGGGGAAGGGACTGAGGCGGGCTCGCGCGGGCCAAGGTTAGGGTGGTGTCAGCGGCCCACGAAGCCCCGGTGCCCTGCAGGAGAGTCCTGGTTGGGCCGCCCCTTCGTACGGCTTGGTCTTTTTTGCGCCAAGCTCTGCAGTGCCTGGCTCAGGGCCGCGCGCAGAGGCGGGTCTGAGCGGTCCAAGCTAGTGCCCGCCCCACCGTGGCCCTTGGTGGCCGGCTCCCAGCACTGACCCATGACTCTTCTCCCCAGTGCACCTTTTCCAGCTGGACATCTCGGTGAAGCAGGGCCGCGACAAGGTCCGAGAAATGTTCCTGAAGAACGCCCACGTCACGGACCCGCGGGTGGTCGACCTTCTGGTCATTAAGGTAACCCGAGACCTTGGCCCTGCAAGGGCGGCAGGCCATACTCACCCCCACTCTTGGTAGGGCAGGCGGGCTGGGACCGGCTGTCTCTGTGTCTCCAGCTCTCCCGGCCCTTTGCAGATGTAATCTAAAGACTCACCGCCACCCTGGGAAGTAGCTGCTACTCCTGCGCCCATCTGACAGATGAGGAAGCTGAGGCACAGTTATGTGACTTGCTCAGGGCCCGCAGAGTAGGTGTCTGAGGCCAGGGCTTCCTGGTTCGGGCCTGATGCTTTGGCACAATGTGGTGCCTCAGAATATCCCAAATAACCCTGAAGAGAATAACTACAAACTAGTTGGAAACAAAGTGGTTTCTGGGGGATCTGCACAGGCTTCCTGTGTGACTGGGACATGTCACTGTCCCTGCCACACACACACAGGGAATGGCCAGTGCCAACCCATGGAGGCACACAGGCTTGGGTACATCCCTGAGGAGACCTGTTAGGGGCCGGAGTAACCTCCAAAAAGGCAGCCCCTGAGGAAGCGGGGGGAGTTGGTCACCTCCACTCTTGGGCGGAAGACGACCCGGAGCCCACGGAAGAGGGCAGTTAGGAGGAAAGAGAGTGAGGCATGCTATGTTGTTGGACCCACGTTGAGTTGATGTCTCCAGGGCTGAAAGGCTGGAGGGGCAGCTGGTAACCGAACCTCACCTTCTAGGCTGCTGCCTTTCTCCCCAGGGGTCCTGCCTCTAGCCATATGTGAGGGGCCTGGAGACTGAAAGTCTTTGCTCCTTGTGCAGGGAAAGATGGAACTGGAGGAAACGATTAAGGTGTGGAAACAGCGGACGCATGTCATGCGATTCTTCCATGAAACGGAAGCCCCGAGACCCAAAGATTTCCTCTCCAAATTCTATGCTGGTCACGACCCATGACTCGGTGGTGTGGAGAAGGGTGAATTGCTATTTAATATATCAAATAAATTCTCAGATGTGATCTCTCTGGCTCACCTACTTTGTCCCCTCCCCCTGCATCTAGGGCTCTCTTAAAGGCTTGGGGCCAGGTGATAGGTACCTGGCCTGAGTGGGTCACTGACAGTTAAGGCTAGCCAACACCTCCCACCCGAGAAGGCCCATCTATCTGGCCCTGGAGGCAGCTCATTTGATAAGCCAGGGGTTGGAGCAAAGGAAACTTGAGAACATTTTCCCCATAAACCCCTGGAGTATAGCCAAGAGCTTGTAAAATCAGGGTGGGAAGGAAGCTGGGAGCACCCTGGGCCTACTCATGCCTCAAGGACTCCCTGGAGAACTTTGGGCGTCCATTTGTGGGGCAGCCCATCCCCCGACACCTTTAGCAAGGAAGCCTTCCCTGAGTGTGGGCTCTACAGTGTCTAGCTGCCACTCCGGACACCAAATACTGGCTTGAAAAAACTGAGCCCTCTTTGGAAAAACAATTTTCTCTGCTCCTTCCCCCAGGAGGGTTGGCCAACACAAAGCTTTATGTTCCTTGGGCGAGGATGAAAAAGAGATCCCGACCGTGTTCCCATTCATCCTAGCTGTGGCTCATACAATCTCTCTGGTCACATCAATGCCAACTTCACTGCGGCAGAGGCTCCCTTCTGACTGACTTGAGCCATTTGCCCAGGTTGCCGTGGCCAAAAACATTCAGTCCCTAGTGACACCCACTTGCCCGTGAGCCCAAGGTAGGCCAGCTCCATACCCCAGCAAGGTGCTAGCAGCCCCTAAGGGCCCGTGGGACACCTGAGCTTTAAATGCCCACAGGAAGTTGGTGTTCATGAAAATGAAAGGGCAAGAGGCAAAGAGGGGGGAAAGCAATTGTCAGAAGCAGTTCTTTGGGACTCCAGGCCAGCAGAAGTGATGACAGAAATAGACACTGATAGATTAATGGAACAAAAAACAGAGAATTCAAAGGAGCCAGCCTTGAGAAGAGATGGATGAGCCCCAGGAGGCTGCCTGCAAAGACAAAACTCCCCAACTCTCCTTCTAGGTCCAAAACAAACCTGGTCCTGGTCCAGGCCAAGGGAAAGCCAGAACAAAAACCTCAAGAGTAGGAGAACATTCCTTGTGGGTGGATGGGGGGAGGGCAGTTGTGTCCTGAGCCCTTCAATCTCATTTTGCAGATGAGGATGCTGAGGTCTGGAGAAGGGAACATGGGGCCTGGTGGCCAGGCAAAGTGCCAGCTCCACATCCTGGACGGCTGCCTGCTGCTTTCCAGGTGAAGGCTGAAAGAAAGGTCTCCAGCCTTTATCTTCCTGCTGAAACCCCTTTTGCCTTTTAGGTTTTCTCTTTGAAGTTCACATGGGCTTCCCTGCAGGGACAGTCGCGACCCCTCCAGTGTCTCAGGATTACACCCTGGGCCTAGGGGCCTGCACAGCTTGGCTCTCCCAAGCCTCACCCCAAGAGACCACACACATACACAGGCATGGTCAGTCCTGCCACTGCCTCAGTCACACAGTGACATTTATTCATAGTTCAAGTGCTCTGGGGCTGCAGCCTGGGCCTTCACAGGGGGCAAGGGAGCTTGACCACACCCACTGGGCCATACAGGGAATGCCAGCCTTTGTCCTCAGCCCCTCCGCTGCTAAAGTGCACTGTGGCTCCCTCTGGAGGCTGGAGCATCAGAAGGCCGACGTCCCCTCTGGGTGGCCAGTGTGCCCTGCGGTGTAAAGCATGACTGCATTCAGAGCAGGACATCCGTGCCTACGAACAGGCCAGCTCTTCCTGTCCTACAGGCTAAGTCAGCGACTCCAACACAAACTCGATGGCCCCTGAAGGTGGGAAGGGGGTGCCACAGGCCCAGGAAGTTACTGTGCTCAGAGGGCCCCTCCACAGCCATACCCAACCATCTCTCCCAAAGCCCACCTGCCTCTCCTTGTGACTCCCACCCCAGGGTCCAGCTGGATTACCCCCAGTCATCTCTTGGGCCTCTTTCCTTCTGTGGGAGAATTCATTTTCTTTTCTTTGGAATAACTTAAAAACCACTAAATTGGGGACTCGTCAGACTTGAGTCCTGGCTCTCGTGACAACAGGGGAAGTCATTTGGTTTCTTGGAGCCTTAGTTCACTCATCTGTAATATGGGACCAAGAACACTTGCCCTACCCACCTCAAAGGGTTGTGGTGAAGCAGGCACTTTGTAATCTATGATAATAAATCATCAGCTCCCGTTCCTATCATTGGAAGATCAGACTAGCTGGCCAGGACACAGTGGGATGGGCAGGAAAAGTCCTGAGTTTGCCATCTTGGTAAGCCTGTACTTTGATTTACATTGTGGCAAGTCACTGCAGCTTGGAGCCTCAGTTTCCTGGCCTGGAAAAGGTAGGTGAGTGGCCCAGACAGGGTTTTGTAAACCCAAGGGCATGGCAGAAGTGGGCATTACTGTACCTCTCGGGAGGCCCTCCTTTTCTTTTCATTTAGACTTTTCCCATGGTTCCCTGACTCGTGTTCTTTCCCTCCCCCCTGCTCTGAGGGCTGCATTCCCTTTATTTCAGAGCAGGGCCTAGGGGAGCCTCCTAACTGGTGAATTCTCCAGGGTGCCTCTAGTCATCCCAGCTCCTCTCGAGGCCAATCTCCAGCTCAGCTTTGCCCACCAAGGCCAAGTCAGTCAAGAGGCCAAATCCACGGGGTCCCGGAGCCAGCCAGGACCCCAGAGGAATCCCCCTGCCACAGCAGCCTCTGCTGGGAAGGGCCTCCTCCCTCCAACCTTTGGTTTGCCCTTCGGAGGAGCCAAGAAAAAGGCCCCCCTTGAGCGGCTGGAAGCACTGCGGCCCAGCCTTTCCCAGAAGGTGGCCCTGGCCGCTCCCCACTGGGGTGGCTGGTCAGTAGCCGGCGCCCCTCTGCACTGTGTCTGCTGCTGCAGTGAGGCTGCTTTGTGGGGCAAGGATCGGGCACCCCCTCGGTGCTGCCTCGGGGCGCCAGGTCCCTGAAAGAACCGATGCCAAAGGGAATGGCTCTGCTCCATGTCTTCCCCCAGCCTGTGCGTGCGTGCGTGCGTGCGTGCGTGCGTGGGGGGGACGCTTCTCCCATCCCCAGGCTGGGGAGGGTGGCAGTCTGGGCGCGCAATCCCAGGGGCCCACCCAGGGAGGAGGGAAGGGCTTACCCTCTAGTCGTCGTCGTCGTCATCCTCGGGCACAAAGATGTCGTGCTCCTCCAGCAGGGCGGCAAAGTTCTTGCTGATGAGCGTCCCCACGTACAGGAAGGGGATCACAATGGAAAAGACCCGCAGGAGGCCGAAGGACATCTGGGGGGGGTTAGAGAGGGCGCACCGCGGGGCAGCCAAGAGGCCAGTCAGCACCCAGAGCCAGGACGGAGCTCGGCCCGGCAGTGACCCCTCCCCCCACGACCCCGCCCCGCCCCTCACTCACTTTGGCCGGCTTGGGCAAGATGGCTCCGCTGCGGGTCGCAATGAGCGGCCGGGAGGGGACCCGGCCCTGTCCCAGGCCGCTCCCGACCTTCCGCGCGGCCGGCCCAGGCCCGAGCGCTCCGCTCCGCGCGGCCGCCGCCGCCACCACCCAGCGAGCCGCTCCCAGAGACATCTCGCGTCCTCGACCTCGACCTCGCGGATGGACTGCCGGCCGGGGTACCCAGTGCCGGCAGGAGATGATGGCCGGCCTGGCTCTCGCGATAGCCTCGAGCGAGAGTCCCGGGCCTCGCCCCTGCGCGCCGCCGACCACGGCTCCAGCCTGCGCGGTGACGTGATCGAGAGCCTGAGCCTGGCTCCGCCCCGGCCGGGACTGATCCCTATCCTTGCCCCGGCCAAGTCCCCAGCCGGGACCCGGGACCCGGGACCGCTACCCCCATTTTACCGAGATAGACTGAGGCTCCGGGGGCCTCGTTTGACAGAGGAGGAAACTGAGGCATGGGAGGTGGAAGAGCTGGAAGGCCTGAGGGCCCCCGCCGAGTCACCTCAACTGGAAAGTGGGTTAAATAAAAGTGGCACCAGCCACCAGAGGAGGGGGCCAGAGAAGGGCAATGCCAGTTGTGCCCCGATGTCGCCACCTCTAACATGGCACCCCCAGATGGAAGAAGGCAGCCAGCTTCATGGGCAAAGCCTTTATTGGGTGTTTGCACCTCCTGACAAAACCCAGGGGCCCCCACCCTGGGTCACAGCCCCCACCCCCTGGCCAGTATTAGGCCAGTATTATGGAGCATCCAGTGGGGGGCCGAGTCTCTACCCACCAGGTGTCCTGGAGAAGGAAGGCCAGCTATGGGCACCCCTGATCATAATGGAAGGAAGCCATCTTTTCACATCCCAGTCTATGGTCCCCCTGGGTAGGGGGACATTTATAGAGCACCCACTACTATGTGCCAGGCCATGGGCCAGCCCTTCTAAATAGACCGTTTGATCTTTACAACTACCTTGGGGAAGAAGGGGCTATTATTGTCTGTATTTTACATTTGGGGAAACTGAGGCAGGCAACAGGGAGGTGACTTGCCCAGGGACACACTGCATCTCAGCACTCAGCATGTTGTGCACTAGGCTACCGCCTGCCTCCAGAGAGTGAGTGAAGGAGAGCTTAGCTACCTCGCTCAGCCCCAGGGGTTAGGGGCTTCCTTGAGGGGATCCTGCCTCAGTGGGGCGAGGAAGCTGGGGAGCATGCCTTCCCCACCAGCAGTGAGTGTCCTGTGCAGCCAGTTGTCAAATCTGGGGAGCCCCTCCCCCCACATCAGGGCGCAGGAAACTCCAGGAGGGCAGCTGCTAGCCAGGGGGCCTGGCTCAGTCCTTTCCCCTTTGCACCTCCCGGGCCTCACCCTCACCCAGTCAGGCTCAAAGCTTCCTCTTGACCTGGGTGCTCTAGCCTGGATTCTGAGGCTTCATGCCCGAGTCTGCGGTGCCATCTTTTCCTGAGAATGCCCAGGAGGGCACCCACCCGGGTGTCCCTCTCATGGCTAACCCTCCCTTCTGGCCCTCATTACCAGCCACTTCTCGGGCCTCTCTAAGAACCAGCAGCTCAAGCAGCCGGGGGGCAGCCGAGGCCAGATCCTCCTGCAGACATTGCCCAGCTGTGTGGCCCTGGGCAAGTCAGCCTCCTTGGGAAATAGGAGTTTGGCCTAGATGGCACCTGAAGGAAGGCCCAGCTTTCAGGAGGTCCCATGATCAGTCTGCTGACCCAGCAGCAGCTGGGAGGGAGGAATGTCTTTCCCTTATCTCGTCCCTTCCTTGCTTATCTCCTTCTGGAAGGAGGGAGAAGGAATTCCCTTTCCAGTATCTCCTCCACCCAAGAACCCCCAGGGTTCTCTCTGCTTGAGGTCCCCAAGGAGCAGAACAGACTAGTGGGAAAAGCCTGGCAGGAGGCAGAGGGCAGGAGCTAGCCAAAGGCCAGAGCCCAGGGCCGGCCCTCCCTAGCCTCAGTCTCCCCGATCTCCTGGTCTAGGTGGTAAGATTCAGAGTCCAGCCCTGCCCTCAGTGCGTAGGTAGTGACCCTGAGACAGGCCTCCTTGGCCTCCTCAGTAAAACGGGGGTCCCAGTGCCTGCAGTATGTTGGCGACTCCCAGGGTCAGCCAGCTGGTAGATGTCAGGCAGGGTGGACCCTTGAAGCCAGCTGGATCCACTGGGCTCACTGCTTATCCTTTTTCGGGTGCCGCCATGATCTAGTGGCTGTCAGAGATCCCCTTCTTGGTGATTTTTACAAATACAGAAACTGAGTCTCAGGCTGTGCCATGACTCCCCAAAGGTCACCCAGGCACTCCGTAGCCATCTGTCCCTTCTGACTTTCTTCTGAGGCCCCTGGGCCCCATATCCTAGGCTTTTTTCTCAGGGAGCCCAGGGGTCTTCACATAGAGCTGGGGGCTGGGGGCGGGCACAGACAGCATCTCCTAATCTGGGCTCCCCCAGACTGCCAGGTTGGGATCAGGAGCCCTTCACAGCCCGCCCCCCAGGGCCCTGGCCTGCAGCCATTCCCTACGAAGGTCAATGATCTCCTGGCCATACCAGTCGTGCAGCTTGGAGAAGCAGGAGGTCTCTGGGGACACAGGACTGTCCCCCCCATTCAGGGGCAGGCAAGCCGAGCCCCAGGGGTAGTTCTCTGCCAGGCGCCGACGGGTGCTGGGAGCGGGGAACCTTGGGCCCCCCTCATCCCATTCGGCATCCGCCAAGGGGAGTCCATCCCCGAGCCCGGGGCAGCCCTCCTCTGGCTCTGGGGGTGGCCGATGAGGCGGGGGGCCAGCCCCAGCCTGAGGCCCGGGGGGTGAGCAGGAAGCTCGGGAGGCCAGGCCCAGCTGCATCTCCCGGAGCTGCCCCTCCAGCTCTTGCACCAGCAGCCGCATGTAGCCGAAGCTGGCCCTGGAGAGCACCTTGACCCAGGCCTCCTGGTCCTCCTGATCCTCAGCCGCCAACACATAAGGCCGCATACCGGGACTGGCGAAGCGGATGGCAAAGGCAAACTCCTGGGGGGCCTCACACAGCTCCACGGTGCTGCCCTCCAGCACAATGAGGCCTAGGGGGGACCGGCTCTCCCGGGCCTCGAAATAGAAGAGCAGGTTCCCCTTGAGGACGAACCAGCAGCGGGGGCAGGAGCCGCTGGCACTGGGGGCAGAGGGCTGCCGGGGGCCTGGGCTGCTGCAGCGGTGCAGGAAACCCTCATGGTCAGCAGGAGAGCCGCTCACGGCGTAGTGGGCCACACTGGGCTCATTCAGCTTCATGGCACCCGCTGCCTGCCAGGGCCCTGAGGAAGGAGGGAAGCCAAGAGGCCTGAACCAAGGGGCAAGAGCAACCCCATGTGTCCCCCTTCCCACAGTCGTGCCCAATCTGATGCCAAAGGAAGGAGGGAGAGGACCCGGCCAGAGACCCCTGGTGGGGTCCTCCCCTCCCTCAGTCTCAGGGCCATAGAAAAGGGAACCTCAGTTCTGCATCTGTAAAATGAGGAGTGAACTCATGGGAACTGTCATAACCCTTTTTGTTCTAAGGGAGAGCTCTCAAACAAACTGAGGTGATGTCCAAAGTAACGGTGTCAAGAAAATCTGATTTCTAAAAAAGTCTGAGCCAAGCCCTCATTTTACAGATGGGGAAACTGAGGCCCCAAGGGGCAAGTGAGTCAGTCCCAGAAGTCCAGTCAGTGTTCCCCAACTGGTGATGCCATCCCTCTCCCTCCTGGTCAAGGAGCTTCTTTTGACCCCGAATTCAGGGATCTTGTCCCAAATGAGAAGCAACGGCAAGAACCCTGGATCAGAAGTCATGTGAACTGACTCAGCCATTTACTGAATGGCTGCAGGCAAGACTGCTCTGGGCCTCAGTTTCTTCTTCTGTCGAATGGGAAGATTGGACCAACTAACCTTTGTGGTCCCCTCCAGCCAGAAATGTAGAGTCTTATGGTCTATGACTTTCCCTTTCCGTCTCAATAAGACCTATTGATTCTTCCCTGCCTTGCCTCAATTTCCCCAACTGTAAAACGAGGGTTCCCTCAAGACCCCTTTCAGCTCCTTCATTTTCTGCACTTTGGGAAAAGAGGCAGCCTGGGCAGAGGGAAAAGTCTGGGTCCACTGGAGAGAACACTGCTCTCCCTCCCAAGCTAGGACATCCCAGTTAGGGCATTCTAAGCTCACAGCTGGTCTAGGTGTTCTCTAGGGGTGGATGCTCATCTTTCTATCTCTGGCCTTTTTCTAGTTCTCTTAGGGTGGGGCCTGACAAAGAGCATCCACCATGATGTAGCCGGGTATCCCAGAGTCCAAAAGCATTAAGTGCCTGGCATGGGCTGGGGGGAGAGCCCCAAGAAGCTTCCAGTCTCATGGCAGACACGTGTCCCAGGCCCATAATGTTCTCTTTCTCCAGAAGATTCCCCAGGGCTGGGGCTCAATGCATACATCTGCCTTTCTTTCCCTGTCCCTGACAGCCTGAGCTGCCTCTCTGTGTGTCTGTGGGGGTGGGGGACAAGGGAGAGCCAGAGGGGTTCAGCTGTCTGGGCGACACTGGCCCCACCAGCCTCCCCCTGGAGCAGAGAGGGAGGGCCCTGATTGCTCCCACAGGAAATCAGCTGATGTCAGTGCTCTCAGCCATCTTCAGGGCCCACCTACTTGGCACTCCATGTTTACTGACTGACTTGAATCACATCATCAGCTGGGACAAGGAGTCCATATGCCTCATTTTGATGGAAGAGGAAACTGAGGCCCATTTGGGGGTTGTCCATCACAGGTTCTGCAAGCTTGAGAACCAGAGGAGGCTCCGGAGCTCATCTAGTCCAGCCTCTGCCCCTTTACTACAAAGTAAGGAAATGGCGGGTCCAGAGTTCAGATGAGGGCTCTACCCCTTTCCTCCCATCCAGCTCTAAAAGGCGCTGAACTAGCATTCTTCCCGTTCTGGGGGCACCCAGATCCTCCCAGACTCCAGGCATGTGACTCCTTTCTTGTCCCTCCCTCTGGGTGCCCCAGGGAGGATTCTGGAGAATGGGGCCCAGGGCCAGAGCAGAGTGGCTCCGCCCCTTTCTCCTCCTCACCCAGCCCAGGACCCAAATGGACAGATAGGGGAGAGGAGAGGGCCAGGGAGTGCAGGCTCCAGGCCTTCCCAGGGAGCCACGTGGCAGCACCGCCCCAGTGCACCCCGGGGCTGTTTAGTGGCCCAACAACCCATTTTGGACATCCCCTAACTTGAACTCGGTGCCCAACGGGCCGGGCTTTACCTGACTTGGGATCCTAGATTTCGCTTTTCCAGAGCCCCATCCCGGAGCGAGAAGGCAGCCAGAAAGGAGGGCGGGAAAGAAGGCAGCAGCAGAGGGGAAGGGCTGAGCCAGCCCCGGATTTGGGCAGAGCTCAAGCTCTGGGGTTTGTTCGGCAGCTGGATGGAGGGAAGGAGGGAGGGGGGGAGGCAGAGCCCGGAGGAGGAGGAGGAGGAGGAGGAGGGCCCTCCCACCCACAGGATGGAGAGGCCCCGAGTAGGGAAGGGGAAGAGACCCAACCCAGGGAAGGCAGCGCTGCCGAGAACCTGGTCCCCTCGGGAGAGCTTCGAACAAGGCCTGGCAGGCCTGGCAGGGCCTTAGGATGGGGAAGAAAGGGCCGGAGAGACACAAATGAGAGCCAGGGAGGCTGGGCCACAGGACCCAAAAGGATGGGTGTTGGAGGGGGCGCGGAACGCCTCGGCCCTCGGACCCTCCCAGGGGAGCGGCCAATGTGGAAGCAGGCCCCGGGGGCCCCCAAACCCCGCATTGCCCACGAGATTGAGGGGAGCAAAGGAGGTCCCTGGCGAAGAACTGGAAAGGGAGGACGAGGTGGCGGGGAATGCGATCGCCTCGGGGGAAAGGACGAGCGGGCCGAGCTCGAAAAGCCCGGAAAGACTGCTCTGAACCGATGCAAAGTGAGCCTCGCGTCTACGGGCCAGAAAAATCGCGCCCAGCTCCGCGGCTCTCATCAGCAAAGCAAATGGCCCCCGCCAGGGGGCGCTCGTGGGTGCGAGGGCGGCGTTTCTCCCGTTCTCCAGCCCAGAGGGCCAGAAGGCCGAGGCTAAAAGGCCCGAAAGCGCTTCTACCCTCGGGGAAGAAACCGAAAGTAAAGGCCGGGGCCTGCGGCCACCGAGACGGATCCCCGAGAGTCAGCGGCGACTGAAAGGCCAGCTAGGCCAGGGAGAAGCGGAGCGAGAAGGAGGCGGAAGCCCAAATGTCGCGGCGGCCAGGCCGGGCTGCGCGCTGGGGGATGGGAGAGGAAGGCGGGGCCGGAGCCCAGGGGCGTCGCCACCGGGCTGGGCTCCGCGGGGGGGCGTCCCCTACCACAGCTACGAGCTCGGGCGGCCTCGGGGCGGGGCTCTTCGGAAGAGCTGGCCGGGGATGGCCGGGTGACGCACTCGATCCCGCCCCTCGGCTCGGCCCGCCTGATTGGTGGGTGGTAGTGGGCGGTCACGTGGGTGCCGGACAAGTACCGGAGTTCCCCCCGGCCTCGGGCAGCCGTGCAGACTGGAGCCGTCTCTGCCGCAGCCGGCCAGGTGAGTGAGTGACCCTCTGGGCAGACTCTGAGGGCGTGCGACCTGGACCTCAGTCTCCCTGCGTGTAAAGCCAGGGGCCCGGGCCTCCCGGCTTTAATCCTGGGCGCTCCGATGCGCACTCGCTGCTATCTCCCCGTGCCTCAGTTCCCCCATCTGGAGGAGGTGTGAGGCCCCCCGGGGCTCTCGGGCTTTGACCCCTTCCAGGCAGCAGCCGAAAGCTGGCAAGCCTCTCCGGGCCTCAGTTTCTTCTGCAGTCAAGTGAGGGGCCGGCCGGGACAACCTCCAAGCCCCGCCCCCCCATCCCCAGTCTTTGCTCCGTGCCGCCAGTCGGTCCATCTGGCCTTCCTCATTTTCTTTTAACGTGAAATGGGCTTGGGGCTCCGGGGAGGCCCGCCTTTGGGGGCCCTTCAGGGTCAGGTAGTTGGGCCTGCAGGAGCCCACCCTGATCTAGGAGGTGCTACTCACTCAGAGGGCCTGGGGTGGGAGTGGGCAGGAATGCCGAGGATGACAGGGTTGGGCAGGGTTAGGCTGGGAGGCTTCTCGGAGGAGGAGGAGGAGGAGGAGGAGGTCTCCCATGCCGAAGGGCAGCGGGAATTGAGTGGGGGGATACAAAAGGGGGGCACTTGGTTGGCCTTTTCCCACCTGGTCCTACTGATCTTCTGGAAGCTGGACCCTGGCTGGCACTGCCAGAGGGTCCTGGGGATCGGGAAGCTCCCAGCAGGCAGCCTGGCACTGCCCTGTTCCCTTCCAAGCCCCAGGGCCCTGCTGAGGGTTTGTTGGCTTTCCCAATGGAGTTGAGATTGGAGATGGCTCTTCTTCCCAGCCACCTGCCCCGGGCTCTCCTGCCCCAACCCCACGGCTTCCCTCCCTCCCTCTAGGGCTCAGCCATGAAGCTCCTAGTGGCCTTGCTGGCCCTGCTGGCCCAAGGGTTCTCTCTGGAGAATGGGCTGATGAGGACACCCCCCATGGGCTGGCTGGCCTGGGAACGCTACCGCTGCAACATCGACTGCAAGGAGGACCCAGACAACTGCATCAAGTGGGTGCGGGCGGGCAGAGGCCACCTTGAGGCCTCCGTGGGGCTCCCCCTGGCTCAGTCAGCCTTGGGGCTGCAAGGACGCCCCCTTCGTGGCGGGGAGAAGTTCTCTTGGGGGCCTGGGCCCCGAGCGGGGGGCTGGCAGGCCCGGAGCTTGGGCTGCAAGTTGGGGGGATGGGAAGAGCCCCGAGCTCCCAGGGGAGGGGCGGGAGAGGCTCCCGCTTCCCACAGTCCCAGCGAGGCTCCCATCTCCACGCGGCAGCGAGCACCTGTTCATGGACATGGCTGACCGGCTGGCAGAGGACGGCTGGAGGGACCTGGGCTACGACTACGTCAACATCGATGACTGCTGGATGGCGATGAAGCGGGACAAGGACGGGGTCCTGGTGCCCGACCCGGAGAGGTTCCCCAGCGGCATCCGGGCCCTGGCAGACTACGTGAGCTGGGGGCAGGGCTGGGGGGGCCCCCACCCAGGGACGCCGTGGCCTCCCGTCCTGAGCCCTCTCTGTGCCCTGCTGGCAGGTTCACTCGCGGGGTCTGAAGCTGGGCATCTACGGAGACATGGGCAGCATGACCTGCATGGGGTACCCGGGCACCACGTTGGCTGAGGTGGTCCTGGACGCCCAGACCTTCGCCAGCTGGGGAGTGGACATGCTAAAGCTGGACGGCTGCTACTCGAGCAGCCTAGAACGTGCCAAGGGTGGGTGCTCTGTCTTCCAAGGGAGACGGCCCCGGGGCACCCCGAGCCTGCCCGGGAGGAGTCCCCGGGGCTCTGGGCCATGGCGGGCCAGTGTTGGGGCAGGCCGGAGGGACGAGAGGGGCCCAGGCAGAGGGAGGGCTGCCCCAGCAGGCCCCTTTCCCTCCTTTGGGGAATCAAATAAGGAGAGTCCGGGAGGTCCCAAGGTGGGGCGGCGAGGGTGGCTCCATGGGCGGAGAGCCAGGCCTGGAGGTAGGAGTCCTGGGTTCCAATCTGGCCTCTGTTTGCGACCCCGGGCAAGTCTCTTAGCCCCATTGCCCAGCCCTGCTTCGTACCCAGGCCAAGACAGAGGGGAAGGTTTCAAATGAAACCAAGGCTCGGGCCTTCCTTGACCGGTGGGTGCTCGTATGTCTCCAGGCTATCCCGCTATGGCCAAAGCCCTGAACGCCACCGGCCGCTCCATCGGCTACTCCTGCAGCTGGCCGGCCTACGACGGGGGCCTCCCTCCCGAGGTGAGCCACCGGTGCGCCCCCCAGCCCTCGGCAGCACAAAGTCCAGGAGGAGGCCCGGGAAGGGCAGCCGGAGCCCCACAGGGCTGGACTCTTCCCATCTCGGGAGGGGATCTCCGAGGGGGAACCTCGCCTGTGGCTGGGGGGGCCCGGTTGACCCAGCCACCTACTTCCAGGTGAACTACACCCTCCTGGCAGACATCTGCAACCTGTGGCGCAACTTTGACGACATCGAGGACTCGTGGCAGAGCGTCCTCTCCATCGTGGACTGGTTCTCGGAGCACCAGGACGTGCTGCAGCCCATGGCCGGCCCTGGGCACTGGAACGACCCCGACATGGTACGGGCCGGGGCCGTGGTCTGGGGGGGCTGGTGTGGCCTCTTCAGGAGGAACGCCGGCTCGTCCCGAGGCAGGAACTGAACCCGGGTCTCCCCGCTGCCGGGTCTCCCTTCAACGCTCGTACTTGGGGTTCACCACTTGAGGGCCTGTTTCCAGCTTCATCCTCCAGCTGAAACCTCGGGCCCCAGAGTCCCACGGCCTGAGGGTCTCTCCGGTCCCAATTCTCCATCCCCCTCCCCTCCCGGGTGGGTGTGCAGGACGGGGGTGGCTGCTGTCCGGCACCCCGTCCCGGGCCTTCTTCTGCCCTTTCTTGCCCTCCCTCTCTGAGGAGCCTCCTCCACTCCCCTGGGTTGACCCCTCTCCCGGCAGTGCCCAGACCCCCATCTCCAGCCCCAGTTTGCCCCCCCGCGCTTCCACCCTGGAGACACAAAGGGTCGCCTCCTTCCTTCCAAACTTCCCTCTGGGGGGCTGCTGGGTCCAGGGGAAATTCAAGCCTCCCTGAGCAGCGAGTGCCCGGGCCCCCCAACACAGGCGCCGGGGGACCCCCGGGGGCCACCGGCATTCCAAGGACGAGCTCAAGTAAGGGTTAAGGCCCCAGGGCTGAGACTCTTGGGGATCCCTCCCTCCATCGGGGGACCCTCGCAGGGTGTGTTTCTTGGGGCATCACCCAGAAGACCCCAGAGTCCAGGCCCGACTCAGTGGGCGCCCCCTTCCTCATCCCTCAGCTACTTATAGGGAACTACGGGCTGAGCTTTGAGCAGGCCAAGGCCCAGATGGCCCTGTGGACGGTGCTGGCGGCTCCGCTCTTCATGTCCACCGACCTCCGCACCATCTCGCCGCAGAACGTGGACATTCTGCAGAACAAACTCATGATCCGCATCAACCAGGACCCCCTGGGCATCCAGGGCCGCAGAGTCCTCCAGGTAGGAGGCGGGGGGCCCAGGCTGGAGAGGCCCTCGGGGTGCTCCCGGCCCTGACCCAGGCAGGCCGGACCGAGCGCCTTCTGGCTTCTCTGTGCCCCTCAGACCAAGCACCACATCGAGGTGTTCGTGCGGCCCCTGGCCAAGGACGCCAGCGCCGTCGTCTTCTTCAGCCGCCGGACGGACATGCCCTACCGCTACCGGACCTCGCTGGGGGCTCTCAACTTCACCGGGCACGCGCTCTACGAGGTGAGTCTCCCCGGGGGCTCGGCGCTGGCGCCGCTCTCGCGGCTCCCCCTGCCGGGCGCTGACGCTCGCGGTGCTCCTTCTCCAGGCCCAGGACGTCTACTCGGAGAACATCATCAGCGGCCTCAAGCACGACACCGACTTCACGGTGCTCATCAACCCGTCGGGCGTCGTCATGTGGCACGTGTACCCCATCGTGGGCAAGGAAGGGCTCCCCTGGTTGTGAAGCCTCCTGGGATTCTGACCGCCAGGACCGGGATGCGGCGTCGCTGCTGGCCGGAGCCCAGGGCCTTCGCTCCTGCCCCGTCACTCCCTGGACTTGGGGCGCCCCCGGGGGCCTGGCCTGGCCCTCCTTCGTTCCCTTGGCCAGCTGGGCCCGGCGGGCCTTCCTGGCTCTGAAAGCTGGGCCTCTCTAGGCAGATGGGAGGATGGAGGGGGCGAGGGGCGGCGGCACCCAAAGCTCTCCCGGCGGTGCCCCGACCCTGCCCTGGCTGCCCCCGAGACCTTAATAAAGCGACTCTTTAACAGATGATCCGGGCACTGATTTGTGGGAGGGGTGGGCACCTCTGGGCATAGCTGGCCTGGGTGGGCAATGCGCCGATCCGGCTCGGCTTGGGGACCAGCTCCGAGGCCTCGGGGGCCCCTCTGGGACGGGGCAGTCACGGCCGCGAGCTTCCGAGGCCATAAAAATGTTCGTGCTCTGCCGAGCCCGACAGCAGGGCTGCAGGCAGAAGCTGGGCAGGGTCCAAACGGCCTCCTGGGGTAGAAGTGCAAGTCTGCACTGCCCGTGAGAAAGCGGGCCCAGAGGGGGCATGGGCTTGTCTGGGGTCCCCCCGCCAGAATTCGAACCCAGGCCTTCCGGCGGCCTCTACTCCTGGAGAAGTGTTTCCCTTTCTGGCTTAGACCTAGTCCGGGTTGCCTGAGAGCTAGTGCTGCCTGCTCTGCCCATGCCAGCTGACCGGCCTGGCTTGGACATCATGACCATCAATCCTGCTGTCAGTCAAAGCAACTGCTATGTGCTCGCGTGGGCCTGGGTGTGGGGGGACACGAGGGAAGGCAGAAGGTGGGGGGACGACGCGGGACCGGACCAGCAGCCGGAGGAGAGGCTTCTCCACTGCTGCAGCCCTTCAAGCTCCCAGCCTCAGTTTCCTCATCTGTAAAATGGAGATGGGGCTCCTGCAGGAGTACGAAGGACCCTCTTCCCCTGGGATAGGCATTGTTGGGGGCCAGCGGGGCCTCGATGATGCTGAGGGCGGCGGCCTGGGCTCAGGAGGCCCCGTCTTGTGCCCAGAGGTGGGGGCGGCAGCAGGGAAGTCCGGCCTGTGTCTGAGGGCGGGCACCTTCCCTACTGCCCCGTGGCACAGCTGCTCGGAAGGGCCCCGGACCCTGCAGAGCCTGCTGGCTAGTGAAGGACTGGGCCCGGCCCCAGGCTGCCAGGGCAGGAAGGGCATCAGCCAGTCTGTGCCCATCCGGGGCTTTGCCAGAGCCTCTTGTTCCCCCATTGCGGGGCATCATGGGCCGCTCTGGTGGTACTTGGACGGTGGCCAGCTTGGCCCGGGCAGCGAGGAGGGAGAAATTGGAAAAGCAGAATCTGGGCGCGGAAACTCCTTCCTGGAGAGGGAGGGACGTCGCCACAGTCCGGCTTGACCCAACAGGCTGACGGCGGACGTGCAGAGGGCTCGACGAGAACGCCTGCGGGAGGTCAGAGCCCCGGGCGGTGTCGGCTTCTAGGTGCTCCCCTTTGGCAGCCTCGGCCTCGCCCCGTCCTCCCCTCTGAAGGGGCCTCGGTGTCCTCTCGGCACGAGCAGTTTCTGCCCCCCCCCACCCCCACCCCCGTTGTCTTTGCCGTGTGCCAGAGACATCTCCGGCCCCTTTTCGAACCCTTCCCTTCTGTCTCAGGATCAATACTGGGAAGAGGGCTAGACGTGTCCAGGGTCACCAAGCTAGAAGTGACCGAGGCCAGATTTGGGCCAGGACCTCCCGTCTGCGGGCCGGGCTCTCCCCGCTAAGCCACCCGGCGGCCCCTTCACCCCTTCTAATAAACCAATCCGCATCCCGACCCTCCCTGTAAGCGGCTGCCCCCCCTCCCCGAGGGGGCCAGAGAGCTCCAGCTGCGGCCTCAGAGCCCGCTCACTGGCCGCCCAGCCTCGGGAGCATAATACCACGAATACCGGCTAACACCTCCAAAGCACTCGCTAGGTGCCCGGCGCCGTTAAACGCTTTACAAGCATCACAAGCATCGGTCCTCAACAACTCATTCCCATTTTGGGGAAACCGAGGCAGACAGCGGTTCAGTGGCCGGCCCCGGGTCCCACAGCGAGTCACGCTGGAACTCATCTCGCTGCCTCCCGGCCTGGTGCTCTGCTGTCCTCGAGGTCCCGTGTGTGTAAAGGCCAGGCGAGGAAAGAGCCGTCCAGCCCAGCGCCCCTGACGCGGCTTTATTCCCAGCGAGGCCCGAGCGGCTGCCCAGGGGCAGAGCCCGAGCGGCTGCCCAGGGGGAGAGCCCGCTCTCCACAAGCGTGGCAGCCCCTCGGTTCCTGGGGCGCTCCGTGAGACCTCCAGGAGAGGAGGCTGGGCAGCGGCTGTCCCGGAGAGAAAGCGGGGAGGCTGTCTGAGGCCCCTTCGGTCATCTCCTCCTCGGGAAGGGACGAGAAGGCGGGCTGCCCTGTCGAGAGAACACTGAAGTCAGTGGCCACGAGGGCAGAAGGCCCCACCGTGGCGCAGGCCCTCCCTCTCCCTTTCCTCTTGGCCACCGAGCTCTGCCCAGGCCTGGCTTCCAGGCAGCCGCCCCCTCCCCCCGGCTCCCCGTCTAGGCCCATTGGCGCGGCGCACACCGTGAGAGTCCTGCCGGCCTCTCCTCGGCCCCACATCCTCAGAGCTCCCGGCGCCTCCGGGCACCGGACTAGCAGGAAAGCCGGTCTGGCCGGACCCAGAGCCCCTGGCAAGGTGTCCGGGGGCCAAAAAGGAGCCCATCCCCTGCCAGGGGACCCTCAGCTTCCCAGTGCCGGTGGGAGAGCGTGCAAGGAGAGCTGGGGCGGCCACACAGCCGGCCACCATCTTGTGCCTCCTGCGTCAGGCCTGGAAACAGAACGGGCGCCCCAGCCCGAGGACGGCCCCACACTTGGGGCTTCTTAAGAAGATGTAATGCTACCAGGCCGTAAGAAACGGCAGGCAGAAAGGATCGGGGGGGGGGGGGGCGGTCCTGGGTTCAGAGCAGGGTGACCCTGGGGGAGTCACTTCACCCCTGCAGCCTAGCCCTGGCTGCTCTTCCACCTGAACCAGATGCTAAGATGGATTCTAAAGCCATCCGAGTGGTCTCCCCAGGGTAGGGCGCACAAGGACAACACTTAGGGAAGGTCCGCGCGGTCGGGCGCAGGGCAAGGGAGGGTTTCCGAGCGTCCGGTGCTCGGCCAGACCAGAAGGCCCAGGAAGGGGGATGGGAGTGGCTGGAAGTGCTTTTTCCTAAAAGGGATCCCTAAAAAGGCCTCTTTTGAACCATGTGGTGAAAGGCTGGTTCTGCCCACTTCCTTAGCTGGAGGCAGCTCGGCCCAAGGGGACCCCTTCAGCTCTCGAGGCAGGGAGCCCCTCGGCTCACCCCCTTCAGGGCGACCCGGACAGCCTTCCCTTCCGCCCCAGTCCCCAGACACTTCGTCAGTAGCGGGGGACACCCCCTCCCTCCCCCTGCCCAGCGGCTTCCCTGCCGGAAGCACATACATGCCCCGCAGCCCCGACGTGTCCTTCCTCTCCTAGTGGAGGCCGGAGCCGGCTCTCTTCTCTGCTGCCCAAGGACCCTCTCCTCAAACCCGAGGGCCGGCCCCTCTGAATCTGGAGCGTCTCCCTGCTTCTTCAGCTTCCTTCTCTTCTCTCACACGCCTGAACCAGGCATCTCCTACTGATGGACGAGACAACCACGGTCCAGGAGGAAGCCAAGACCTGGGCTCTTCCCTGGCCGGTTCCCTGCTTTCTGCCTCCAGCTCTTGGACCGTCCCAATGGCTGGCCATCTCCAGGGCTCAGCTCTTAAAAAACCCTTAGGAACACGCCCAGCCCAACAGTGGCAGAGAACGGTGCAGCAGAGAGTGCTGGGCCTGGAATCAGAAAGATCTGAGTTCAAATCCAGCCATATTCCCTCCTGGCTAGGTGAGCATGGGCAAGTCACTTCAGCCCATTTGCCTTAATCCCCTGGAGGAGGGACTGGCAAAGCGGCAAAGCACTCTAGCGTCAATGATGGTAGTCCTGGCACCGGCCCAGAGCAATCATCACGACTCCTTCGTCCAGAGGTCCCCGGGGCCCGTCCTGTGCTAAGAACCGAGCCGTGCCCTCCCTCTCTTCCCCGTCCCACAGGCCCCGCCAATGGCTAACTCTAGTCCCGGCCCACTCGCTCCGTTCTTTAGCCTCCTCGGTAAAGTCCTAATTACATCAAAGTTCCAGAAAAGGAAGCTCGCCCGAAAGGGCTTCCTCAAATGAGCCGAGCCAAGTTTACTGCTGCCTCCTTGGACAGAACATCTTGTGGCCTCTCCCAGGGACCTCGAGAGCAAACAAAAGGGGAGCATTAGGGTCTGGGGCCGGCCGGCCTCTGTCTGGGTCCCCTCCTGCAGCCTTGGCTCTCGA
>NC_058134.1:309108907-309143798 GCF_016433145.1 Gracilinanus agilis
TGGGCTGCACGGTGACACGGTGTCCACCTCAGAGGACAGCTGTCTGTCTTCCCTGGGGCGGCTGGCAGACTGGGGAGATGGCAAAGAAGGATGGTCAGGGAGCCCCAATGGGCACAAGTCAGCCAAAGCAACAAGCCCGAAACCACCCAGCTGTAGCACGGCCTAATCATCCCAAGCTCAGCATCCCCATCCATCTTGGGCCGAAAGGACAGCGTTCTATCAGATTGGCTAGCATGAGCACAGAGGAAAGCGATAAATGTTGAAGAGGGGGTGGGGAAAGTGGGACACTGATACATTGTTGGTGGAACTGTGAACTGATATGGCCACTCTGGAGAGTAATATGGAATTGAGCTCAAAGAGCCATAAAACTGTGCATACCCTTTGGCCCAGC
The DNA here is from genome assembly GCF_016433145.1 of Gracilinanus agilis. Lineage (NCBI taxonomy): Eukaryota > Metazoa > Chordata > Mammalia > Didelphimorphia > Didelphidae > Gracilinanus > Gracilinanus agilis. The sequence continues at coordinate 309,109,299 of NC_058134.1, forward strand.
AACACCACTACTGGCTCTGTAGCCCAATGAGATCAGACACGAGGGCAAAGAGCCCACCTCTACCAAAATGTATTTTTTTAAATATTTTATTTTTTTAGAAAGATTTTCCATGGTTACATGATTCTTGTTTTTACTTTCCCTTCACCCCCCTTTACATCCCCATATACAACACACATGTTCACTGGTTTTAACATGTGTGATCAATCAAGACTTATTCACACAATATCTATTGTTGCATTGGTGTGTTCCTTTAGTGTCACATCCCCAACCATGTCCACATCCACCCATGTATTCAAGCAGTTGCTTTTCTTCTGTGTTTCCACTCCTGCAGTTCTTCCTCTGAATGTGGGTAGCATCTTTTCCATAAATCCCTCAGAATTGTCCTGGATCATTGCGTTGCTGCTGGTACAGAAGTCCATTACATTCGATTGTGTCACAGTGTATCACTCTCTGTGTACAATGTTCTTCTGACTGCTCCTTTCACTCTGTGTTAATTTCTGGAGGTCGTTCAAGTTCACATGGGATTCCTCCAGTTTATTATTCCTTTGAGCTCAATAGTATTCCATCACCAGCATATACCACAATTTGTTCAGCCATTCCCCAATTGAAGGGCTTTTTCTAGTTTTTTGCCTCCACAAAAAGCACAACTATAAATATTTTTGTACAAGTCTGTTTATCTATGATCTCTTTGGAGTACAAACCTAGCAATGCTATGGCTGGGTTGAAGGGCAGGCAGTCTTTTATAGCCCTTTGAGTATAGTTCCAAATTGGCAGCCAGAATGGTTGGATCAGTTCACAACTCCACCAGCAATGCATCAATGTCCCAATTTTGCCACATCCCCTCCAGCATTCATTACTCTCCCCTTCTTTCATTTTAGCCAATCTGCTAGGTGTGAGGTGATACCTCAGAGTTGTTTTGATTTGCATTTCTCTAATTATTAGAGATTTGGAACACTTTCTCATGTGCTTATTGATAGTTTTGATTTCTTTATCTGAAAATTGCCTATTCATGTCCCTTGCCCATTTATCCATTGGGGAATGGCTTGATTTTTTATACAATTGATTTAACTCCTTGTATATTTGAGTAATTAGACCTCTGTCAGAATTTTTTATTATAAAGATTTTTTTCCCAGTCCATTGTTTCCCTTCTGATTTTGGTTGCATTGGTTTTGTTTGTACGAAACCTTTTTAATTTAATATAATCAAAATTATTTATTTTACATTTTGTAATTTTTTTAATATTTATTTATTTATGAGCCCTTACCCTCTGTCTTGGAGTCAATACTGTGTATTGCCTCCAAGGCAGAAGAGTGGTAAGGGATAGGCAATGAGGGTTAAGTGACTTGCCCAGGGTCGTACAGCTGGGTACATTTTGTAATTTTTTCTAACTCTTGCTTGGTTTTAAAATTTTCCCTTTCCCGGAGATCTGGCAGGTACATTATTCTATGTTCACCTAATTTTCTTATAGTTTCCTTCTTTATATCAAAGTCATTCACCCATTCTGAATTTATCTTGGTGTAGGGTGTGAAATGCTGATCTAAACCTAATCTCTCCCATATTGTTTTCCAAATTTCCCAGCAGTTTTTGTCAAATAGTGGATTTTTTTTAAACCCTTGTACTTCGGTGTATTGTCTCATAGGTGGAAGATTGGTAAGGGTGGGCAATGGGGGTCAAGTGACTTGCCCAGGGTCACACAGCTGGGAAGTGGCTGAGGCCAGGTTTGAACCTAGGACCTCCTGTCTCTAGGCCTGACTCTCACTCCACTGAGCTACCCAGCTGCCCCCAATAGTGGATTTTTGAACCAAAAGCTGGGTTCTTTATGTTTATTATAGACAGTCTTGCTGATGTCACTTACCCCAAGTCTATTCCACTGATCCTCCCATCTGTCTCTTAGCCAGTACCATACTGTTTTGATCACCACTGCTTTATAGTATAGTTTAATATCTGGTACTACTAGGCCACCTTCCTTCACGTTTTTTTTCATTATTTCCCTTGATATTCTTGAACTTTTGTTCTTCCAAATGAACTTTGTTATAGTTTTTTCTAATTCAGTAAAAAAGTAGTTTTTTGGTAATTTGATAGGTATGGCACTAAACAGGTAAATTAATTTGGGTAGAATGGTCATTTTTATTATGTTAGCTTGTCCTACCCATGAGCAATTGATGTTTTTCCAATTGTTTAGATCTAGTTTTAATTGTTTGGAAAGTATTTATAGTTGTTTTCATATAATTGCTGTGTTTGTTTTGGTAAGTATATTCCTAAGTATTTTATGTTATCTAGGGTGATTTTAAATGGTGTTTCTCTTTCTACCTCTTGCTGCTGGGATGTGTTGGAGATATATAGAAATGCTGATGGTTTATGTGCGTTTATTTTGTATCCTGCAACTTTGCTAAAGTTGATTATTTCTACTAGCTTTTTAGTTGATTTCCTAGGATTCTTTAAGTAGACAATCATATCATCTGCAAAGAGTGCTAGCTTGGTCTCCTCATTGCCTATTTTAATACCTTCAATTTCTTTTTTTTCTCTCATTGCTACTGCTAGTGTTTCTAGTACCATGTTGAATAATAGAGGTGATAATGGGCATCCTTGTTTCACACCTGATCTTATTGGGAAGGCTTCTAATTTATCCCCGTTGCATATGATGCTTGTTGATGGTTTTAGATATACACTGTTTATTATTTTTAGGAAAGGACCTTCCATTCCTATACTTTCCAGTGTTTTCAATAGGAATGGATGTTGTATTTGTCAAGGGCTTTTTCAGCATCTATTGAGATAATCATGTGGTTTCTGTTGGTTTGCTTGTTGATGTGGTCAATTATGTGGATGGTTTTCCTGATTTTGAACCATCCTTGCATTCCTGGTATAAATCCCACCTGATCATAATGAATAACCCTCTTGATCACTTGCTGGAGTCTTTTTGCTAGTATTCTGTTTGAGATTTTTGCATCTATGTTCATCAAGGAAATTGTTCTGTAGTTTTCTTTCTCTGTTTTTGATCTACCTGGCTTTGGGCTGATCAGTACTATATTTGTGTCATAAAAGGAATTTGGTAGGACTCCTTCTTTGCTTATTATGTCAAATAGTTTGTACAGTATTGGAGTTAGTTGTTCTTTGAAGGTTTGATAGAATTCACTTGTGAATCCATCTGGTCCTGGGGATTTTTTCTTAGGGAATTCTTGGATGGCTTGTTCAATTTCTTTTTCTGATATGGGATTATTTAAGTAATTCTATTTCTTCTACTGTTAATCTAGGCAATTTATATTTTTGTAAATATTCATCCATCTCACTTAGATTGCTATGTTTATTGCCATATAATTGGGGAAAATAGTTTTTAATGATTGCCTTGATTTCCTCTTCATTAAAGGTAAGGTCTCCCTTTTCATCTTTGATACTGATGATTTGGTTTTATTCTTTCCTTTTTATAATTAGATTGACCAGTACTTTGTCTTTTTTTTGTTTTTTTCAAAGTACCAGCTTGTCTTATTTATTAATTCAATAGTTCTTTTAATTTCAATTTTATTGATTTCTCCTTTAATTTTTGTAATCTCTAATTGGGTCTTTAGCTGGGGATTTTCAATTTGTTCCCTTTCTAGATTTTTAATTTGCATGCCCAGTTCATTGATCTTTGCCCTCTCTAATTTGTTAATATATGCATTCAACAATATAAATTTTCCCCCTGAGTACTGCCTTAGCTGCATCCCACAGAGTTTGGCAGGATGTCCCATCATTGTCATTCTCTTCAATGAAATTATTGATTGTTTCTATGATTTCTTCTTTAACTAACTGGTTTTGGAGAATCATATTATTTAATTTCCAATTAGTTTTTTTTATTTGCCTGTCCAGGTGCCCTTACTAATTATTATTTTTATTGCATTATGATCTGAGAAGGTTACATTTATTATTTCTGCTCTTTTGCATTTTTTGCAATGTTTCTATGCCCTATTACATGGTCAATCTTTGTGAATGTACCATGTGCAGCTGAAAAGAAGGTGTATTCCTTTTTGTCCCTATTTATTTTTCTCCAGATATCTTTTAAATCTAATTTTTCTAGGACTTCATTCACCTCTCTGACCTCTTTCTTATTTATTTTTTTGGTTTGATTTCTCTAGGTCTGAAAGAGGAATATTTAGATCTCCCACTAGTATGGTTTTACTATCTATTTCCTTCTTGAGCTCTGCCAGTTTCTCCTTTATGATTTTGGATGCTATACCATTTGGTGCATACATGTTGAGTACTGTTATTTCCTCATTGTCTATACTGCCTTTTATCAGGATGTAATTACCTTCCCTGTCTCTTTTAATCATATCTATTTTTACTTTGGCTTTGTCAGAAATCATGATCGCCACTCCTGCCTTCTTTTTCTCATTTGAAGCCCAAAAGATTTTGCTCCAGCCCTTAACCTTAAACCCGCCTCACATGTGTTTCTTGTAGCCAACATATGGTAGGATTTTGGTTTCTAATCCACTCTGCTATTTGCTTCTGTTTTATGGGTGAGTTCATTCCATTCACATTCAGAGTTATAATTATCAGTTGTGTATTCCCCAACATTTTGGTATCCTTTCCTAGTTCTACTCCTTCTTGTTACACTATTTCCTTTTGAACCAGTGGTTTGTTTTAGACCAGTCCCCCTTGCCCTCTCCCTTGATTTACTTCCCTTCCCACCCCCTCCCTTATTATTCCCCTCTTTTTATTTTTAAGGCCTAATGAATTCCCTCCCCCCTCTCCTCCCTTCTTTTTTTTGACCTCCCCACTCCCCTGCTCCCCTTGGTTGATCCCTTCTGACTTTCTCAGTAGGATTAGATAGAATTCTATATCCCAATAGATATAGCTACTCTTCCCTCTCAGGGTGAATTCTGCTGAGGGTAAGGTTTAAATATGACCTCTCAATGCTCTCTTCCTCTCCTTCTTATAATAGTATTCATCCCTTCCCCTTCCCATGCCCTCTTTGTGTGGTATAGAATATCCTATTTTTCTTATTCATTCAAGTTTCTCGTGGTGCCATCTACTATTCACCCCCCTCTTTCCCCTCCCCATCTCATCTTAGACCATTTAGTGCTCCAACCTTTCCCTGTGAATAATTCTTCTAATTACTATAATAGTGAATACAGTTTTTGAAGATTAAACCTAACATTTCTCCATGTAGGAATACAAATAATTTGATCTTATTAAAGCCCTTAAAGAGGCAAATTTAAACATAAGAGTTTTCTTTCCCCTCTGTTTCTTATTTACCTTTTCATGTTTCTCTTCGTTTTTTTTGGTTGGATATCGAACTTTCCATTTAGTCCTGGTCTTTTCTGTGTAAATACTTGGAAATATTCTATCTTGTTGAATGCCCAAACTTTCCCCTAGAAGTATATAGTCAGTTTTGATGGGTAGGTGATCCCTGGTTGTAGACCCATTTCTCTTGCCTTTCAGAATATCATATTCCAAGCCTTGTGGTCTTGTAGTATGGAGGCTGCCAGATCCTGTGTGATCCTGATTGGTGCTCCTTGATATCTGAATTCTCTCTTTCTGGCTTCTTGTAATATTTTTTCTTTTACTTGGAAGCTCTTGAATTTGGCTATTATATTCCTGGGGGGTTGTCTTTTCAGGGTCTAGTGTAGAGGGTGATCTATGGATCCTTTCAATGTCTGTCTTGCCCTCTTGTTGTAGACCTTCAGGGCAATTTTGCTGAATAATTTCTTTTAGTATGGAGTCCAAATTTCTATTAATTTCTGCTTTTTCAGGAAGACCAATGATTCTCAAATTGTCTCTTCTAGACCTGTTTTCTTGATCTGTCACTTTCTCATTGAGATATTTCATGTTTCCTTCTATTTCATCAGTCTTTTGACTTTGCTTTATTTGTTCTTGCTGTCTTGAGAGATCATTGGCTTCTACCTGCCCAATTCTGGTCTTTAGAGACTGGTTTTTGGCTATAATCTTTTGGTTTTCCTTTTCAGTCTGGTCTGTTTGGTTCTTCAAGGCTTCCAGCTGGTCATTTCTGGTCTTCAATTTGCTTATCATTTCATTTTATTTCTGAGCCTCACTTTTCAATTGTGAAATTCTGCCTTTTAAACTGTTATTTTCTTGCCAGATCTCTTCCATCTTTCTCATCATCTCAGATTTGAACTCTTCAAGACCTTGTGACCAGTTTTTATTTTGGGGGGAAGGTTTGGATATGGTTACTTGTTTATTCTCCTCTGCTATTTGCTCTGTTTGCTCTGTTGTCTGGATTTTTCTGTGTAAAAGTTGTCGAGTGTTAAAGGTTTCTTCTTGATCTTTCTCTTCTGGGGTTCTTGTGTCTGGCTTGCCATTGTTAGCCCTTCACCCTCTCAGCTTTATCCTCACACCCAGGGTCTGTCTGCACTCTTTAGGCTCCTGAGGTCTCAGGTCTGGTTGTTCTCAGGGTCAAGCCTCCTGGTGGTCCCCTTGCTTGTTCCTCTGCCTGAAGCTCCTTTAACAATCTCAGGGCGCTGCTTCCACAGTTGTGCACCTCTCTGCACTGGGTCCTCACCCAAGGTCCGTACCTGCACTCAGGATCTGTGTCTACACCTGTCTCTGCACCTGAGCTCAAAGTCTGTGTTCAAAGTCTGGTTCTTTAGCCTCTTGGGGTCTTACGTCTTGCTGCTCTCAGGAGCAGGTGATCCCAGGTAGCTGACAAGGACTTAATGGATGCCCCAAACTTGCTCTAACTCTTGTGAGCTGGCTTTGGCCCTGTAGGTGGTGGTGGGGGGAAAGGGGTTGCTCAGCTCACATTTTAGTGAGAGCTGTTTCACTCCCTTATAACATGGAAGTGCCCCCAATCCCATGTACCTTCAATGCTGTGCCCTGTTGTGGGGGTCCCTTCTTTCGTCTGGATTTGTTTTTATGTCCCCTTGAGGAGTCCTGTATGTTTTGATTAGGAGAGGTTAAGCAGCTGCTTTTACTCTGCCACCATCTTAATCCAATTTTTTTATTATAACTGCCAAAATATTTGAGCAGCTCTCTTTGTCCTGGCAAAGTATTGGAAATGGAGGGATTGTCCCCAGGGAATAGCTGAGTGAGTTGTGGTATATGGTGGTGATGCAATATTACAGGTGTTGGTCTTCTCTGATCCAACGGGGGAACCTTCTGAGACTAAAAGGGTACTTAGCGTTTGCTTAGACCTGCTAGTCCCACCTAAGCTGGGATCAATTCCTTCCCGATCTGTGAGAGCTCCCTTGGGGCGAATTCTGATGACCGAGAACATGGCTTTAATCAGGAGAAGGGAGCCAGTGCTCTTACGGCCACCACGCAGAGCCATGCACGCACGCAGCAACAGCACACCGAGCTAAGCCCCGAGACCCTCGGGGAACGCCGTCTCTGAGAAAGTACACCCTGAATGGGGATCGCCATCCAACTATAAAGCCTTTGGGGTCATAGACATACACTTTAGGAAGTAGAGGAAAGGAAGGACGAATACTGGGCTGCATGCAAGCGAGGGAGAAGAGGAGTCTTAGCAGAGGCGAGAGAACCTGAGGGCAGATAACCCAAGAGAAACAACCAGGGGCTTGGCAGAGAGGTTTCAGTTGGGGTATCTGGGAGAGTCCCAAACACAACGAGAGAAACAAGGAATCCAGAAGATGGTCAACTGATCATAGGACAACGTGTGCAAATGTAGAAGAGCGCTCTGGACAAATCTGCTGCATGTTAAGCCTCACAACAGAATGAATACAACTGAGTTGAAGCTCTCCTACTTATTATACCAAAAACAACCCGCCTCATTTCTCTAAAAATGGAAAGATGCCACCCAATTACAGCCCCTCATAGAGGCCAGGGAGGAAAAAGGTAAATGGAGAAAAACCAAATCTTTGCCATAAGCTTCTCTCATAAACGTCTCAATAAGGAACTGACTTGAATTTACCAAATTAAAAGCCAACAAGTAAGTGGTCAAATGGTATAAACAGACAGTTTTCGAAGGAAGAACTCCAAGTTGTTCCCCTGAACTCCACCATGATGCTCCCAGGAAGCTTCTCCGTCATCTCGGGGAATAGATCAGCTTTGGGATTTCTGCTTCTCCGGCACCCTTGGCACGTTCTGCTCCTCTGCTGGGAGAACTAGAGGGGAGAGCAAGGAGCCCCTCCTAAAGCCTTGCCTTAAAGAGGCCACAGACCAAGCAGCAAGCGTACTCTTTAGTTAGCATTGCGCCACACCAGCCAGGCACCTCCTTCCCCTTGCCATCCGCCCCTGCTTTTCTTCCTCCTTTTGCATGCTGTCTTTCTCCATTAGATTGTGTTCACTTGGAAATAACACAGAACTACTAAAGTAGGCCGAAAACGCAAGCCTTTGATCAGGAAGGGGAGAGGCCCAAGGTCTCGGTCACGTCCAGGGCCCAGCACCGAAAACGTTTCCAGGGCCTACGCCCTGGCACTCTGGGGACAGTATCCCCGGGAGGATCACCACACGAGATGATAGCTCCCAAGCACCACAGAACTGGGAGTCCTTATATACCTTTAAGGGGAACCGAGGGACAGGGAAATAGGAGCGATTGGCGTCACCATGGCTACAAGGAAACTACACTGACAGGCTTGGGAAAGAAACCATAGCCAGAGGCTGGGGCACCTACCTTACAATGAATGGATGCTAAAAGGCTGGCCTCTGCCCCTGCCCAGGTGGGGGTCTTCTTGGGAAGGCTCTCTGATACCATGGGGAAGGCTGCCCTAGACAAAAAGGGTACCTAGCATAGGCCTAGCTCCACCTAACTGGGATTGTCTCTTCCCCTGGGGCCCATTATTCAGCCTGAAACTTCTAGCCTGAGATTCCCTTTGGGGTGAGGACCTGACTCTGGAGCAAGGAAGGGGGAAGGTTTGCCCGAGGGCATGAGGTGGCTCTTCTGATTTGGAGGGTGTGTCTCTTTAGCCATCTCAATTCAATGGGGCAATCAAAGGAGGATAATCTTCAAGGTCAGATGTTTGGGGTTGGGAGTCCCAAGGGTGTAAGAGAGCAAAGGAATGTCCTTGCTTAGTTTTGCCTGCGTTTGGGGGGGGGGGGGTACAATGTCCGGCCACTGAGAAACATCTTGAGATACATAGTCAGTGCTCCAGGAGTTCCAAATAATTCCTTTTTAACAAGCAATCTAGTGTTAGGATTATAATAAATATAGACTGATATTATAAGAAGTATGAATATTTTAATTAAGGCCATATTGGTTAAATATAAGATGACCACACGCCTGCTAAGATCTACTTCACGTTCCCCGCCATACCTTCTATCCACCTCTCCCACGTGCCAAAAGAGAGCCAGTCCCAGTCAAGTCCTTTCTATCTAAGCTATGCTTTACATTTGCTCACATCATCACGTAAGACCGGAAACCCATTGAATCATGGGAGATGTAGTTTCCAAGTCCCCTAAACATCCACAGGACGTTTGTCATATATCTAAATATTTAAAACTCAAATGAGCCCCAAATAACTCTCAACAGAACCCCCAAAATTCCAAATAACACACTAGCAAGCTTAACTGTAACAAGTTCTAACCACTTCCCCCACCCTCCAGAGCTGGGGTGGTCAAATGCAGGGTATCCCTCGAAATTTCTGAGGCATTTTCCCAGGTGGGGGATTCCCTCCTCTAATAGTGCTCACCAAACGAATCAATCAGATTAGGTTTTTCCACTTAAAAAGGAAAAAATAAGGCTAATTCCCCCAAAGGAACCAGGATTCGCTAGTCTTGTAAAACAGAGACTTATCTATCGGAATGGGCGCGCTCTGGAAATTCACCTTAAACTCCAAAAATCAGGCTCTAGTTCACGGCCCTTCTACTTCTCCAGGAGTAAAACCCGGGACATTTCTCACTAAACACAAAACTAAAGAAAAGCTTAACCCCCCCCCCCCGCCAGAATCAGATGGCTCTCCAAATCGCTTCTCTTGAGCTTCCTGCTCGAATTTACTCGGCCTCCCAAACTGCCTTCTTCGACAGGCAAAAACGGCTTCTTAAAAGGAAATTGTCAGCTCAAAAAATGCTCAGCGTTTCCTCACCATTTAAAGCAAAGCCTTTTCCCAACCACGTCTTGTCTTTTTACAAAGCCTCAATGGCCGGAACACACACACACGTTAATGAGAAAAACCTGCTCTCTGGAAAGGAATAACAGCGTGAGCAAAGTGTGCAATGACAGGCCTCGAATCAAAAAGTGAACAGCCAGAATGAAACGTCCCTCACTGCCGAGATCATTCAAACATCACCTGCACGTGGTGCACAACAGTTCACCCATTAACCCTATCAAATTGGGAAGAAAAGTTATGACTTTCTGTGCCTCCTCCTGCCTCCTGCTGGGCATCGCCATACCCAGATCGCCAGCTCCTGCCTCACCTCTTCAGCTTTGGGGAGGGATCAGCTGTTACCCCAACCTTACAGACATTATTCGCTCCCATTTAAATCACAAGCATTCGAGATCCGCGTAAGAAATACATTAGACATACAATATAAGCAAAACCCCACGGAAAGCTGAGAAGAAATCTAGAACTTCAGTTCTCGAGCTTTTATGAGAAGCTCTTCCACAAAAATGTACAACCACGTGAACCTTAAGGCGTGGCCTTTCGAATTCTGAAGCGCCTTCTCTATTTTGATGAATTCCAAGCAGTTACCCAGAACTTCAATTGAACAGCCAGCCTCCCACACCGCAGCTCAGCTTCCCATTCACAGCTTTCAGTCAACCATTCGCGAATCTGAACTATACTATCCTTGCTCTTCCTTCTAGCGGAGATACTGCTTCACTCACACACACACACACACACACACACACACACACACACACACAAACCTAGCCAAGCTCGGAGCTTGTAGTCAGGTTGAACTAGACTCCATTTTGGACAATTTGCCTTGGGACCAGATTCTGCCACTGTCTGTCACCTTATCTAAACCTTTGCCTGCATCAAGCCCAAACTTTGAAAACATATAACTCTCAGCTGTATTGTTAGGTGGTTCCTCAGGCTGCCGGCTGCCCCCACCTCCTCCTGGGGCCACAGACATGCTGTTCCCCATCCCAGCAGCCCCCAGGTAGACTCCGGATTCTGCATCTCTCTGTGCAATCCACAGACCACCGCTTAAACCCTCTTAATTAAAGACTGGGTCACTCCCAAATACACGGAATCAAGTCCTTTTTCTGAGAGCCACTTACCTGGCCCCTCGGCTAACCGGACTCCTGACTCAACCCCAAATGGGTCATGTGGGTACCTCACGTCTTGGAGTCCTTGTTAGCAGGGCGGCTCAGGCAGCTGGGACTTCAGAATCTCGCTGGGACCTCCATTTGTTGACTGGGAAATACCACAGAACTATTAAGTAGTCAGAAAAGCCACTTTTTAATCAAGGAAAGGGATATAAGTGCTGAGTTAGGCCTCCATGCAGAGCTGCGTGCCACACACCTACACAGAGTTCAAGAATTGAACTCTGGATGCTCTGACCCCTGGGAGAGCCAACCGTGCTAGACTGACAACTCCAAGAATTTGGGGAACTTATCTATACCATTTGGGGAGATCCAGGGAAAGATGACTGACGTCACCATAGCTACAAGGAAATGGGAGTGTTCAAAGTATACTGACAGGATACAGTCAAGCTTGGGAAAGGAATCCTAGCCAGAGGCTGGGGGTGAGGGAAGGGGCTACCTGCAATGGATACTGAAAGGGTGGTCCCTGCGCAGGTGTGAGTCTTTCCTGGGAAAGGGTCTCTGCTACAATGGGGAAGACAACTGACAAAAAGGGTGCTTAGCATATGCTTAGCTCCGCCTAACTGGGATTGTCATTCATCCTGGGGTTCATTATACTATCTGAAACTGCTAGCCTGAGCTTCCCTTCAGGGCGGATTCTCAGGGGAACAGGGAACAAGTCCAAGATTTGGGGTCTCTAACTTAAGAGCTAGCCCTAAAACTTGGGGTTCATCAGATCTTACTAAGCTACAAGTTTGGGGTTTCTAGATTCCGCATCAACAGCTTCTAGCTTGGAGAGAGAAGATGGAAGAAGCCAATTCCCTTGTGGGTTGCTGAAAGAAACGACCCTGGGAAGGCTTGAGAGGAGTCAACAATCTCCACCATGTCCCTATCCCTTGCTACTCTGGAGACTTCCGGACATTTCCCACTGGGTGGGATCCAGGACGGAACATTCTCCTCCAGGTGAGCTGTTGCCCCAATCCTAGTGGGAGGTGTCCATCCCTCTTTATATGGTAAGGCCCCAGGTTGGGTCACATGGGAAGGGGAACTCCTGGCTTTGGGAGACCTGCCTTTTGTCCTGATCGAGGTCTGGAAATCAGAGGCTCTGGAAAAGGACACCGTGAAGAGAGGACAGGAAGTCACCCCCTTTTCCTGGAACCACAGACCCCCCCCTCAGGCCACACAGTCTGGGCTGGCTCTGGGCTGGCTCTTGAGCTCGCAGCTAGCCAGCCAAGGGGTTCACGCTTCTCTCTTTCTCTAGCCTGCTTTTCACTAGTTGCTAAATGATGGTTATAAATGTGAGCTACAGGAAGGACACTGTTTGGTTACGGACCTGATGAGTGGCCTCCTCCGCTATTCACTGTGCTCTCGTGGTGGAGCTGCTAGTGCTAGGAAGGGCGTCAAGTCCTAGACAGAGAACTTGGGGTTCGCCTTCCTTCCAAAGTGCCGACGCAATACAAAACTGGCTTGAACCCGATCCCACGCCCTAGACTGTAGCCAAATCCCATTTAAGCGAATAGGTGGATACTGTATATTTGTGGTCTGTCTCTGAGGACGGCCGAGGCCCGGCCTCTGGCCCCGATCTCTCGCTCCCCCTCCTGGCAGGAATGAGTGAAAGCCTCCCTTGGAGAGGGGGCAAAGAGGCTAAAGAAGTCCAGGGCGTGCACCCATCACCACCAATAACGGAGGGCAAAACCAGTCTCTGCCCTGAAGGAACTCACGATGCAATGGGGGACCGTCCAGATCGTTGTGCACAAACAAGACCCAGAGGGGGGCGCTAGCATTAGGATACAAAGTAAAATGCTTCCTACGGCTCCTTCAGGGCTGCCCAGGTTGCACGAGGTAGGACCAAAGCAGGCCCCATCTCATTCATGGAGATGTGTGGCCAAAGGGCCAACCTCTGGTGTGGGGAGGTGGCTTTTGGTCCTCACTCGGTTCTCAGATTCTTCCAAGACAAAGGAGCCAACCAAGTGCGATCCAATAAACATTTATTAAGCAGCTACTTGCCAGGCCCAGGCCCAGGCCCAGGCCCAGGAAGGACCTGCCAGGAAAGGAAGTCGCTCTACCACTACGAATGAACCTTAGAGCCTCCGAGAATGGCTGCAGAGCCCCGAGGGCTTGCCCTTGTCACTTGCCCAGCATTCCTTCCCGGGCCTGCTTTCTCTCCGCCATTCCACATTGCCTCTCAGAGGTGAAGGGGACAATGATAGAAAAGTGACTCCTTGACCCTCAGGGAGCTCGGGCTTCCGTGGGGAGGGGATCACGGAGAGGATCCCCAATGAGGAGGCGAAACTCCCGAAGCGCGTGATGTCGGAGTCTCGCGGTTTTCAGGGAGTTGCCAACGAGATGTGACGAAGGGCCTTGTCGCTCCACTTACCGGCCCGGCCTGTGATTATCTGTGTCCACGGTCATGGGATCAGATATTTAGAGCTAGAGGAGACCGTTAGGGGCCACCCGGCCCAACGCCCTTCTTATACAGATGGAGAAACGTAGTGTCAGAGAGTGGAAGGATCTCAGGCAAGAGTCCCCTGGAGGTCTTCCCAATTCCAAGGCTCGAGCCACTCTCTCACGGAGCCCTGACACTGGACTGTGACCTCCCAGAATGCATTCATCTCCTCCAAGTGCCTACAGAAGTACTAGTGAGCTTTTTGTCTCTGCGTGACCAGTTAGGCCTCCCAGGACCCAAAGACCTCCTGGGGACCCTGGCTCAGGTTGGGCGGGTCTACTCCACGGATTTTGCCTTGAAGAAGACTTTCCTGAGGGCAGACTTCATGTCTTTGTTCCTTAAGGTGTAAATAAGGGGGTTCAGCATGGGGGTCACCGCCGCGTAAAATATGGAGAAGATCTTGTCCCCATCTTGGGACTCTTTGTTTTGGGGTTTCAGATAGATATAGATGAGAGTCCCAAAGTAGATGGCGACTGTGGTCAAGTGGGAACCGCAGGTGGAAAAGGCTTTGAGCCTGGCCTTCGTGGGGCGAATCCTGAGCACCGCGGCAACGATGCGCAGGTAGGAGGCCAAGATGAAGGCCAAAGGCACTGGCATGGAGATGGTGGCAGAGGCCATCATCAAGCCCTCCAGCAGGCTGGTGTCTGAGCAGAGCAGTTTGAAGATGGCTTGGACTTCGCAGGAGAAGTGGTTGATGGCGTTTCTCCCACAGAAACTCACGGGCACTGTCAAAATGGGAACGACGGTGACCACGAGGGCCACCGTCCAGGAAGCCACCGCCAGGCCCCTGCAGACTCGGACATTCATGACCACAGGGTAACGCAGGGGGGTCGAGATGGCCACGAAGCGGTCATAGGCCATGATGGCAAGGAGGAAGCACTCGGTCAGTGCCAAGAAGGTCCGGAAGGCAAGTTGGGTAAAGCAGTCATTGTAGGAGATGGTAGGGAAATCCCAGAAGGCATTCATCATGATGAGTGGAACTGTGCTCGTGGAGAAGAGGAGGTCCAGGAAGGACAAATTGCCGAGGAAGAAATACATGGGCGTGTGGAGCCGAGACTCTCCCCACACTGCCACTATGATGGCGCTGTTCCCCAGCAGCGTCACCACGTAGACAAAGAGCAGGGCCCAGAAGAGGGCGAGCTGAGATGTGGGCTGCCTGGACAGCCCCACAAGAATGAACTCAGTCACCTTGCTGTGGTTGCCAATCTCTTGGTAATTCATTTCATAGTGCCCATGGGGAGGCCAGTGGGGTGGGCACAACAGCAACTCACGTTATCTTTGGAAGTAGCTCGCGGGCTCAGATCTCCAGATGGCACGAAATGTCAAACTGGGCCTTGTCTGACTCAGACTTCCAAGCAGGCTTCCCGCTGGCCCTCAGAGGGATTTTCTCTCTAATGTCAGTGTGTGTCAGACGGTTATTTGGGAATCCATTTTTCTGACCCCTCCAGCTACCGAGACATGCTTTCCTCTTGATCCTGGAGTGCTGCGTTCTGCCTAGGAGCGACGCCCCCAGTGTTCGTGGGAATCCGCATGCCGCAGTCTGCCATTTCTTTTACCGAGACCCGGACGGGGGGCCACCTAGAAAGGAAGAAGAGGCGTGGGGGGATGGTCTCCATCCCTGAACCGAATGACACGGATTGTCTGGCTAAAGACAACGAGCTTTGCTACTCTGTGCCGGCTATGCCTGTGCGACATCGAATCTTTCCGCTTGACTGAAGGAGCATCATTTTCCTTCCTGTCCCCCAAGGAGCTCGTGTGGGGACAGAGAAGGACTTCGGCCTCCGCCCTCCCGGGGGTCACTGAGCTCAGTGCCATGGAGCTCTGTCTGCCTGGGGAGAAGTATTGCCCCCAAGCACACAGTCACCAACACTTGGGCCAACCTCCTAGGAGCCTGAAAAGATGCCCGCACCTGTCTTTGTAGGAATACTTCCTCATGGATTTTCATGGGCAGAACACTCTGGGTATCCCCAATTTGGAAGAGAATGGAGGCATTTTTCATACCCAGTTCCCATTGCTGTGGGTCACAGAGGGGACAAGGACCCATTGAATCCATGCAGTATGACAGAGTCATGCGTGGACCCCGCTATCTGAAAATCAGGCCACAGGAAGGATGGAAACCCCAATCAGACCCCCCTGTGTGACTCCCTTCTGACCAACACTTTTTATGACTGGAATTGTTGTAGTCATTTTCTCTAGGAAAGCCCCACATCTTGTGGTCTAGATACAGAGATCCCCTTCAAGAAATCCCCTAGCCACCTTATAATAAACCAGCAATTAATGAGTTAATGTTTCACACCCTCAGCAAAGCAGCATTCAAAAGGATAGAAGCTGCTTCTAATCTGTCCTGATTTCTGAGAAATCGGGAGGACAGAGGATGGCAACGTAAAATACTTGATGACTTTAGTATTTAAAATATTACTTAAATACTTGATGACTTTAGTATTTAAAATATTACTTAAATACTTGATGACTTTAGTATTTAAAATATTACTTAAATACTTGATGACTTCATTGTTTTAACACATTGAACTTAAGTGCAGTTTTAGAAGCTCACACTTTGCCCCACCTATTGAATATGCTGAAGAATAAGAGACTTCTCAAAATTTATTTGAATAAAATAAGGTCTTGGTAACCTTTGAATGCTATTTAGACTAAACATAATCTGCATGAAAAAGTGTGTTCTTCCTGCCCAGATCCTATGTAAGCTCGAGTCTAAGCTGTTAGACTTCAAAGGTCATGAGGATGATTTCAGGCCAGCCTTGTGGGAAAAACTGGTCTTGAAAAAATTCTACAATGAAAACACAGCTCAAAGGCGGGTAGAACACTTGTTGTTCTACAAGGCGACTTGTTGGTAGCGGATTGTTCTCAGTTTCCTTTCCACCAACCCCGTCAGGCCTTTCCAAGCCCCCTGTCGATGTGTAGGCTGGCCCTACGCAGGTCAGGCTGGCCACCTGGGAGAGAGAGGAAGGCCTGCCACAAGCCAACAATTGGTGAAATCCAGTGTGACTGCCCCGGGGGCTACAGAGGGTCTGAGCCGGGGGACCCGAGGGACCTCCCAAGGTTCCAGGTGGCTCGGGCTTCAGATGAAGGGATGGGACTCTAAGCTCCCCTCTGAGCCTATATGCTGAGCAGGGTGGTGGAGTGTCAGAAGCCTCCCTCCCTCCCTCTCCTCCCGTGCCGCTGCAGACAAGTCTCCTGCCTCCCCTCCTTGGGGCCTCAGGCTCTCCCTTGGCCAAAGGAGGACCAGAGACCTCCAAGGTCCCACCTTCCCTCGTCCTTTGCTGAGGAGTGCCTTCAGCTGAAAGGTCGTGCTAGGGAACCACCAAGCGGGCTTCCTCGCCAAGGCCGTGGCAGCGGAAAGGTCCTGCGGCATGCCCTGGGCTGGCAGTCCTGGGTCAGCCAGGGGGTCAGCACACGGGTCGGCAGGGGGGCATCTCCGGGGAGACGTGCTCCGAGGCCACCCAACGGCTCTGGCTTTCTAGCCTGACAAGAAGCCGCCCCTGTCGAGGTGTGCCGAGTTGAAGAAGCTGGAGCTGTTGGCAGGCAAAGCCCAGAGGAAGTCATTAGCGACTTGGGCTGCACCATAACAATGGGGAGCAGCATCCAGGGAGCTCCAGGGCTCTTGTTCTAAACCTCTGGAGGGCCAGGCAGACTGGCTCCTATTGTCTGCTCACAACTCTACCAAGGAGAAAGGCCGCCCGAGGCCTCCTCGGGCTCTCCAGGACCACGGTGCCCTCCCTGCCAAGGCGCCGCTCCTGGGGGATCCCTTGGGGGAGGAGCCGCCATGCCCGGGCCCACATCTGCCCATCCCACGAGTCCTGGGGAGCACACGGGAACGTCTCACAATGGCTGCCAGCTCAGGACTCCTGGCAGAGGCGGCAGGGGCCGGACAGGGAGAAGCCCACCCGGGCCCTGCCATTCCCTGCCACAACGCCACCGAGAAGGCCCTGCCACACCCCGGGTGCTCTCACACGGGCACAGCACCCGCCCTCACATCATCTCGTCAGAGCCTCGCTCACGGGAGGGGGGGGCTACACGCGCCTGGACAAAGAGCAGCGGGCATCGATCGGTGGCTAAAGCCCCAGTGTTAACCGTGTGCAGGCCGAAGCCTGGAGGAGCCCGAGGAGATGGCCCAGGACACAGGCCTTGAAGGACGGGCTCAAGTTGGAGCCCCAGAGACCATGAGGGATGGCACACCAGGGTGACAGGGCAAAAGGAGCGTGCACTGGGTGGGGGCCGGGGCGGGCGGGGAGAAGGGGCTGTGTTCAGGCAGGTGGCAGAAGGCAGACTGGAGAGACGAGGCAGACCCTGGCTACGGGGGGCCTTCTAGACTGGGCAGAAGAGTTCATATTGCCCAAGTGGGCAGCTGGGTCGAGAGGGGAGGCGTCTGTTTGGGAAGCTGATGGTTAAGCCTGGAAGCCGTGTGGAGGAGGGAGCCCAAAGGATGCCTGCAGAAAGCTGGAAAGCCTGGGAAGAGATGCCCGTGTGAGATGGCAGGAAGGGCCGAGTGAGAAGAAATGGAGAGGAGAGGAGACATCTGAGAGAGGCACAGAGACACAGAGATAGAGACAGAGAGAGACAGAGACAGAGAGAGAGAGACAGAGAGAGACAGAGGCAGAGAGAGACAGACAGACAGAGAGACAGAGACAGAGAGAGAGAGAGAGACAGAGACAGAGAGAGACAGAGACAGAGAGAGACAGAGAGAGAGAGAGAGACAGAGACAGACAGGCAGAGACAGACAGGCAGAGACAGAGATAGAGAGAAACAGAGAGAAAGAGGGAGAGTAGAGATAGACAGACAGAGACAGAGAGAGGCAGAGACAGAGACAAAGGCAGAGGCAGAGACAGACAGACAGGCAGAGACAGAGACACAGAGACAGAGAGAGAGACAGAGACACAGTCAGAGACTTACTAGGGCTTAGGAATGCCTGGACATGGGCCCTGGGGAAAGCGTGGAGACTCCCAGATGAAGCTGAGGCTTTCCGGCTCAAGGATGCTGGTAACTCGGACTCCTATGGTGAAGGCGGTGGGAAGAGCCGGGCTGGAGGGAAGGTTAATGAAGTAGGACCTGTCGCGCCCCCGAAGCCGGGTCCAGCAGCAGCCCTCGGCCTTCCCGGGGCTCTCGTGCCTCTTCTCCAGCCTGCTGAGGGAAGAGGAAAAGCAGCAGCGTCTCGTGATTTGGCGAGAGGCGAGGCACCCTTCCCTCATGCAGATCCCCCTGCCCTGCTCCTGCTTCAAGAAGGACCACCATTGTGGAGAGCAGCAGGCTTCTCCCAGGGACAGGGGAAGGCCCAACTGGCTTCCTCCCCAGGACTGCCCAAGGCCCCTCTGAATGACTGGCGCTCTTGTCCTTGGGCGTCGCTTCCTCTTGGCAGCCCCGTGTGGGGCTTTCTCGCTCGAGGGGAGCAAAGGGCAAAGTCCGGCGCCATGTCCTGCTCCTTCCTCTCAATGGGGGGAAGCCAAGCTTTGGAGGGTGGCCGGAGTTGACCCCCGTGACCCCTTCCTCCCCCCCCCCCCCGGAAGCCACGGCTTACCTGTGGGCTCGGCCGCGGCTCTCATCGCCTCACCGAGGGCCCTCGGACCCCTGAGCAATCTCTCCTCCTCTGATTCGGGAGGGCTGAAGCCGGCCGCCAGCTTCTCTCTGCCAACTGGTCCCCTCAGGCTCAGGGATGAGTGGAGGATGGCAGGCTCCGGGCATATGAGAGACAAGAGCTATTGCCTCCTGCTCTGGGCGGAGCTGGGGGAGGCACGAAGAGTCTGCTGGGACCAGCGTCCTGTGCTCTTCCCGGGGCCCGGAGAGTCCTGGGAGTGGATCTCCTCAGCTGCTCATTAGGGCAGGCTCGGCCACCTGGGAGGCCGAGGAGTGGCTTCTCCTCATAGCTGGCGCTCTCGTTAAGGGGCTAGGAAGGAGGGAGGGAGGAACCGAGCATCTGCAAAGGGCCTACTATGCGCTGGGCCACAGCAGGGGCCCCGACCCCACTGTCTACAGCCTCTGCAGCCAAATGGACCGGGCCCGACAGGGGCTTCTTGGAGGCCTTTGCTGGCCTAAATCTTCCATTGGTCCGTGGATCCCGTAAGCCTCTCAGGGCAGCCTCTCAGGGTCACAGGCGCCAGGCTGCAGGGGCCCTCCACTTCCTCCCCATGCAGACTCGGCAGCTTTTCTGCCCTCTGACAGAACCAGGCCCTTGAGTGGAACCTCCCTGTGTGGCCTCTGAGAACTCGGTGCCGGACTCTAAGGGGCTCCAGCACGAGGAAAGCATCCGCACTCGCCATTCAGCGGTGACGCAGGAATGCGGGCGCTTTGGCCTGTGGGCGAGCCCCTGTCGCTGGGCTGCACGGTGACACGGTGTCCACCTCAGAGGACAGCTGTCTGTCTTCCCTGGGGCGGCTGGCAGACTGGGGAGATGGCAAAGAAGGATGGTCAGGGAGCCCCAATGGGCACAAGTCAGCCAAAGCAACAAGCCCGAAACCACCCAGCTGTAGCACGGCCTAATCATCCCAAGCTCAGCATCCCCATCCATCTTGGGCCGAAAGGACAGCGTTCTATCAGATTGGCTAGCATGAGCACAGAGGAAAGCGATAAATGTTGAAGAGGGGGTGGGGAAAGTGGGACACTGATACATTGTTGGTGGAACTGTGAACTGATATGGCCACTCTGGAGAGTAATATGGAATTGAGCTCAAAGAGCCATAAAACTGTGCATACCCTTTGGCCCAGCAACACCACTACTGGCTCTGTAGCCCAATGAGATCAGACACGAGGGCAAAGAGCCCACCTCTACCAAAATGTATTTTTTTAAATATTTTATTTTTTTAGAAAGATTTTCCATGGTTACATGATTCTTGTTTTTACTTTCCCTTCACCCCCCTTTACATCCCCATATACAACACACATGTTCACTGGTTTTAACATGTGTGATCAATCAAGACTTATTCACACAATATCTATTGTTGCATTGGTGTGTTCCTTTAGTGTCACATCCCCAACCATGTCCACATCCACCCATGTATTCAAGCAGTTGCTTTTCTTCTGTGTTTCCACTCCTGCAGTTCTTCCTCTGAATGTGGGTAGCATCTTTTCCATAAATCCCTCAGAATTGTCCTGGATCATTGCGTTGCTGCTGGTACAGAAGTCCATTACATTCGATTGTGTCACAGTGTATCACTCTCTGTGTACAATGTTCTTCTGACTGCTCCTTTCACTCTGTGTTAATTTCTGGAGGTCGTTCAAGTTCACATGGGATTCCTCCAGTTTATTATTCCTTTGAGCTCAATAGTATTCCATCACCAGCATATACCACAATTTGTTCAGCCATTCCCCAATTGAAGGGCTTTTTCTAGTTTTTTGCCTCCACAAAAAGCACAACTATAAATATTTTTGTACAAGTCTGTTTATCTATGATCTCTTTGGAGTACAAACCTAGCAATGCTATGGCTGGGTTGAAGGGCAGGCAGTCTTTTATAGCCCTTTGAGTATAGTTCCAAATTGGCAGCCAGAATGGTTGGATCAGTTCACAACTCCACCAGCAATGCATCAATGTCCCAATTTTGCCACATCCCCTCCAGCATTCATTACTCTCCCCTTCTTTCATTTTAGCCAATCTGCTAGGTGTGAGGTGATACCTCAGAGTTGTTTTGATTTGCATTTCTCTAATTATTAGAGATTTGGAACACTTTCTCATGTGCTTATTGATAGTTTTGATTTCTTTATCTGAAAATTGCCTATTCATGTCCCTTGCCCATTTATCCATTGGGGAATGGCTTGATTTTTTATACAATTGATTTAACTCCTTGTATATTTGAGTAATTAGACCTCTGTCAGAATTTTTTATTATAAAGATTTTTTTCCCAGTCCATTGTTTCCCTTCTGATTTTGGTTGCATTGGTTTTGTTTGTACGAAACCTTTTTAATTTAATATAATCAAAATTATTTATTTTACATTTTGTAATTTTTTTAATATTTATTTATTTATGAGCCCTTACCCTCTGTCTTGGAGTCAATACTGTGTATTGCCTCCAAGGCAGAAGAGTGGTAAGGGATAGGCAATGAGGGTTAAGTGACTTGCCCAGGGTCGTACAGCTGGGTACATTTTGTAATTTTTTCTAACTCTTGCTTGGTTTTAAAATTTTCCCTTTCCCGGAGATCTGGCAGGTACATTATTCTATGTTCACCTAATTTTCTTATAGTTTCCTTCTTTATATCAAAGTCATTCACCCATTCTGAATTTATCTTGGTGTAGGGTGTGAAATGCTGATCTAAACCTAATCTCTCCCATATTGTTTTCCAAATTTCCCAGCAGTTTTTGTCAAATAGTGGATTTTTTTTAAACCCTTGTACTTCGGTGTATTGTCTCATAGGTGGAAGATTGGTAAGGGTGGGCAATGGGGGTCAAGTGACTTGCCCAGGGTCACACAGCTGGGAAGTGGCTGAGGCCAGGTTTGAACCTAGGACCTCCTGTCTCTAGGCCTGACTCTCACTCCACTGAGCTACCCAGCTGCCCCCAATAGTGGATTTTTGAACCAAAAGCTGGGTTCTTTATGTTTATTATAGACAGTCTTGCTGATGTCACTTACCCCAAGTCTATTCCACTGATCCTCCCATCTGTCTCTTAGCCAGTACCATACTGTTTTGATCACCACTGCTTTATAGTATAGTTTAATATCTGGTACTACTAGGCCACCTTCCTTCACGTTTTTTTTCATTATTTCCCTTGATATTCTTGAACTTTTGTTCTTCCAAATGAACTTTGTTATAGTTTTTTCTAATTCAGTAAAAAAGTAGTTTTTTGGTAATTTGATAGGTATGGCACTAAACAGGTAAATTAATTTGGGTAGAATGGTCATTTTTATTATGTTAGCTTGTCCTACCCATGAGCAATTGATGTTTTTCCAATTGTTTAGATCTAGTTTTAATTGTTTGGAAAGTATTTATAGTTGTTTTCATATAATTGCTGTGTTTGTTTTGGTAAGTATATTCCTAAGTATTTTATGTTATCTAGGGTGATTTTAAATGGTGTTTCTCTTTCTACCTCTTGCTGCTGGGATGTGTTGGAGATATATAGAAATGCTGATGGTTTATGTGCGTTTATTTTGTATCCTGCAACTTTGCTAAAGTTGATTATTTCTACTAGCTTTTTAGTTGATTTCCTAGGATTCTTTAAGTAGACAATCATATCATCTGCAAAGAGTGCTAGCTTGGTCTCCTCATTGCCTATTTTAATACCTTCAATTTCTTTTTTTTCTCTCATTGCTACTGCTAGTGTTTCTAGTACCATGTTGAATAATAGAGGTGATAATGGGCATCCTTGTTTCACACCTGATCTTATTGGGAAGGCTTCTAATTTATCCCCGTTGCATATGATGCTTGTTGATGGTTTTAGATATACACTGTTTATTATTTTTAGGAAAGGACCTTCCATTCCTATACTTTCCAGTGTTTTCAATAGGAATGGATGTTGTATTTGTCAAGGGCTTTTTCAGCATCTATTGAGATAATCATGTGGTTTCTGTTGGTTTGCTTGTTGATGTGGTCAATTATGTGGATGGTTTTCCTGATTTTGAACCATCCTTGCATTCCTGGTATAAATCCCACCTGATCATAATGAATAACCCTCTTGATCACTTGCTGGAGTCTTTTTGCTAGTATTCTGTTTGAGATTTTTGCATCTATGTTCATCAAGGAAATTGTTCTGTAGTTTTCTTTCTCTGTTTTTGATCTACCTGGCTTTGGGCTGATCAGTACTATATTTGTGTCATAAAAGGAATTTGGTAGGACTCCTTCTTTGCTTATTATGTCAAATAGTTTGTACAGTATTGGAGTTAGTTGTTCTTTGAAGGTTTGATAGAATTCACTTGTGAATCCATCTGGTCCTGGGGATTTTTTCTTAGGGAATTCTTGGATGGCTTGTTCAATTTCTTTTTCTGATATGGGATTATTTAAGTAATTCTATTTCTTCTACTGTTAATCTAGGCAATTTATATTTTTGTAAATATTCATCCATCTCACTTAGATTGCTATGTTTATTGCCATATAATTGGGGAAAATAGTTTTTAATGATTGCCTTGATTTCCTCTTCATTAAAGGTAAGGTCTCCCTTTTCATCTTTGATACTGATGATTTGGTTTTATTCTTTCCTTTTTATAATTAGATTGACCAGTACTTTGTCTTTTTTTTGTTTTTTTCAAAGTACCAGCTTGTCTTATTTATTAATTCAATAGTTCTTTTAATTTCAATTTTATTGATTTCTCCTTTAATTTTTGTAATCTCTAATTGGGTCTTTAGCTGGGGATTTTCAATTTGTTCCCTTTCTAGATTTTTAATTTGCATGCCCAGTTCATTGATCTTTGCCCTCTCTAATTTGTTAATATATGCATTCAACAATATAAATTTTCCCCCTGAGTACTGCCTTAGCTGCATCCCACAGAGTTTGGCAGGATGTCCCATCATTGTCATTCTCTTCAATGAAATTATTGATTGTTTCTATGATTTCTTCTTTAACTAACTGGTTTTGGAGAATCATATTATTTAATTTCCAATTAGTTTTTTTTATTTGCCTGTCCAGGTGCCCTTACTAATTATTATTTTTATTGCATTATGATCTGAGAAGGTTACATTTATTATTTCTGCTCTTTTGCATTTTTTGCAATGTTTCTATGCCCTATTACATGGTCAATCTTTGTGAATGTACCATGTGCAGCTGAAAAGAAGGTGTATTCCTTTTTGTCCCTATTTATTTTTCTCCAGATATCTTTTAAATCTAATTTTTCTAGGACTTCATTCACCTCTCTGACCTCTTTCTTATTTATTTTTTTGGTTTGATTTCTCTAGGTCTGAAAGAGGAATATTTAGATCTCCCACTAGTATGGTTTTACTATCTATTTCCTTCTTGAGCTCTGCCAGTTTCTCCTTTATGATTTTGGATGCTATACCATTTGGTGCATACATGTTGAGTACTGTTATTTCCTCATTGTCTATACTGCCTTTTATCAGGATGTAATTACCTTCCCTGTCTCTTTTAATCATATCTATTTTTACTTTGGCTTTGTCAGAAATCATGATCGCCACTCCTGCCTTCTTTTTCTCATTTGAAGCCCAAAAGATTTTGCTCCAGCCCTTAACCTTAAACCCGCCTCACATGTGTTTCTTGTAGCCAACATATGGTAGGATTTTGGTTTCTAATCCACTCTGCTATTTGCTTCTGTTTTATGGGTGAGTTCATTCCATTCACATTCAGAGTTATAATTATCAGTTGTGTATTCCCCAACATTTTGGTATCCTTTCCTAGTTCTACTCCTTCTTGTTACACTATTTCCTTTTGAACCAGTGGTTTGTTTTAGACCAGTCCCCCTTGCCCTCTCCCTTGATTTACTTCCCTTCCCACCCCCTCCCTTATTATTCCCCTCTTTTTATTTTTAAGGCCTAATGAATTCCCTCCCCCCTCTCCTCCCTTCTTTTTTTTGACCTCCCCACTCCCCTGCTCCCCTTGGTTGATCCCTTCTGACTTTCTCAGTAGGATTAGATAGAATTCTATATCCCAATAGATATAGCTACTCTTCCCTCTCAGGGTGAATTCTGCTGAGGGTAAGGTTTAAATATGACCTCTCAATGCTCTCTTCCTCTCCTTCTTATAATAGTATTCATCCCTTCCCCTTCCCATGCCCTCTTTGTGTGGTATAGAATATCCTATTTTTCTTATTCATTCAAGTTTCTCGTGGTGCCATCTACTATTCACCCCCCTCTTTCCCCTCCCCATCTCATCTTAGACCATTTAGTGCTCCAACCTTTCCCTGTGAATAATTCTTCTAATTACTATAATAGTGAATACAGTTTTTGAAGATTAAACCTAACATTTCTCCATGTAGGAATACAAATAATTTGATCTTATTAAAGCCCTTAAAGAGGCAAATTTAAACATAAGAGTTTTCTTTCCCCTCTGTTTCTTATTTACCTTTTCATGTTTCTCTTCGTTTTTTTTGGTTGGATATCGAACTTTCCATTTAGTCCTGGTCTTTTCTGTGTAAATACTTGGAAATATTCTATCTTGTTGAATGCCCAAACTTTCCCCTAGAAGTATATAGTCAGTTTTGATGGGTAGGTGATCCCTGGTTGTAGACCCATTTCTCTTGCCTTTCAGAATATCATATTCCAAGCCTTGTGGTCTTGTAGTATGGAGGCTGCCAGATCCTGTGTGATCCTGATTGGTGCTCCTTGATATCTGAATTCTCTCTTTCTGGCTTCTTGTAATATTTTTTCTTTTACTTGGAAGCTCTTGAATTTGGCTATTATATTCCTGGGGGGTTGTCTTTTCAGGGTCTAGTGTAGAGGGTGATCTATGGATCCTTTCAATGTCTGTCTTGCCCTCTTGTTGTAGACCTTCAGGGCAATTTTGCTGAATAATTTCTTTTAGTATGGAGTCCAAATTTCTATTAATTTCTGCTTTTTCAGGAAGACCAATGATTCTCAAATTGTCTCTTCTAGACCTGTTTTCTTGATCTGTCACTTTCTCATTGAGATATTTCATGTTTCCTTCTATTTCATCAGTCTTTTGACTTTGCTTTATTTGTTCTTGCTGTCTTGAGAGATCATTGGCTTCTACCTGCCCAATTCTGGTCTTTAGAGACTGGTTTTTGGCTATAATCTTTTGGTTTTCCTTTTCAGTCTGGTCTGTTTGGTTCTTCAAGGCTTCCAGCTGGTCATTTCTGGTCTTCAATTTGCTTATCATTTCATTTTATTTCTGAGCCTCACTTTTCAATTGTGAAATTCTGCCTTTTAAACTGTTATTTTCTTGCCAGATCTCTTCCATCTTTCTCATCATCTCAGATTTGAACTCTTCAAGACCTTGTGACCAGTTTTTATTTTGGGGGGAAGGTTTGGATATGGTTACTTGTTTATTCTCCTCTGCTATTTGCTCTGTTTGCTCTGTTGTCTGGATTTTTCTGTGTAAAAGTTGTCGAGTGTTAAAGGTTTCTTCTTGATCTTTCTCTTCTGGGGTTCTTGTGTCTGGCTTGCCATTGTTAGCCCTTCACCCTCTCAGCTTTATCCTCACACCCAGGGTCTGTCTGCACTCTTTAGGCTCCTGAGGTCTCAGGTCTGGTTGTTCTCAGGGTCAAGCCTCCTGGTGGTCCCCTTGCTTGTTCCTCTGCCTGAAGCTCCTTTAACAATCTCAGGGCGCTGCTTCCACAGTTGTGCACCTCTCTGCACTGGGTCCTCACCCAAGGTCCGTACCTGCACTCAGGATCTGTGTCTACACCTGTCTCTGCACCTGAGCTCAAAGTCTGTGTTCAAAGTCTGGTTCTTTAGCCTCTTGGGGTCTTACGTCTTGCTGCTCTCAGGAGCAGGTGATCCCAGGTAGCTGACAAGGACTTAATGGATGCCCCAAACTTGCTCTAACTCTTGTGAGCTGGCTTTGGCCCTGTAGGTGGTGGTGGGGGGAAAGGGGTTGCTCAGCTCACATTTTAGTGAGAGCTGTTTCACTCCCTTATAACATGGAAGTGCCCCCAATCCCATGTACCTTCAATGCTGTGCCCTGTTGTGGGGGTCCCTTCTTTCGTCTGGATTTGTTTTTATGTCCCCTTGAGGAGTCCTGTATGTTTTGATTAGGAGAGGTTAAGCAGCTGCTTTTACTCTGCCACCATCTTAATCCAATTTTTTTATTATAACTGCCAAAATATTTGAGCAGCTCTCTTTGTCCTGGCAAAGTATTGGAAATGGAGGGATTGTCCCCAGGGAATAGCTGAGTGAGTTGTGGTATATGGTGGTGATGCAATATTACAGGTGTTGGTCTTCTCTGATCCAACGGGGGAACCTTCTGAGACTAAAAGGGTACTTAGCGTTTGCTTAGACCTGCTAGTCCCACCTAAGCTGGGATCAATTCCTTCCCGATCTGTGAGAGCTCCCTTGGGGCGAATTCTGATGACCGAGAACATGGCTTTAATCAGGAGAAGGGAGCCAGTGCTCTTACGGCCACCACGCAGAGCCATGCACGCACGCAGCAACAGCACACCGAGCTAAGCCCCGAGACCCTCGGGGAACGCCGTCTCTGAGAAAGTACACCCTGAATGGGGATCGCCATCCAACTATAAAGCCTTTGGGGTCATAGACATACACTTTAGGAAGTAGAGGAAAGGAAGGACGAATACTGGGCTGCATGCAAGCGAGGGAGAAGAGGAGTCTTAGCAGAGGCGAGAGAACCTGAGGGCAGATAACCCAAGAGAAACAACCAGGGGCTTGGCAGAGAGGTTTCAGTTGGGGTATCTGGGAGAGTCCCAAACACAACGAGAGAAACAAGGAATCCAGAAGATGGTCAACTGATCATAGGACAACGTGTGCAAATGTAGAAGAGCGCTCTGGACAAATCTGCTGCATGTTAAGCCTCACAACAGAATGAATACAACTGAGTTGAAGCTCTCCTACTTATTATACCAAAAACAACCCGCCTCATTTCTCTAAAAATGGAAAGATGCCACCCAATTACAGCCCCTCATAGAGGCCAGGGAGGAAAAAGGTAAATGGAGAAAAACCAAATCTTTGCCATAAGCTTCTCTCATAAACGTCTCAATAAGGAACTGACTTGAATTTACCAAATTAAAAGCCAACAAGTAAGTGGTCAAATGGTATAAACAGACAGTTTTCGAAGGAAGAACTCCAAGTTGTTCCCCTGAACTCCACCATGATGCTCCCAGGAAGCTTCTCCGTCATCTCGGGGAATAGATCAGCTTTGGGATTTCTGCTTCTCCGGCACCCTTGGCACGTTCTGCTCCTCTGCTGGGAGAACTAGAGGGGAGAGCAAGGAGCCCCTCCTAAAGCCTTGCCTTAAAGAGGCCACAGACCAAGCAGCAAGCGTACTCTTTAGTTAGCATTGCGCCACACCAGCCAGGCACCTCCTTCCCCTTGCCATCCGCCCCTGCTTTTCTTCCTCCTTTTGCATGCTGTCTTTCTCCATTAGATTGTGTTCACTTGGAAATAACACAGAACTACTAAAGTAGGCCGAAAACGCAAGCCTTTGATCAGGAAGGGGAGAGGCCCAAGGTCTCGGTCACGTCCAGGGCCCAGCACCGAAAACGTTTCCAGGGCCTACGCCCTGGCACTCTGGGGACAGTATCCCCGGGAGGATCACCACACGAGATGATAGCTCCCAAGCACCACAGAACTGGGAGTCCTTATATACCTTTAAGGGGAACCGAGGGACAGGGAAATAGGAGCGATTGGCGTCACCATGGCTACAAGGAAACTACACTGACAGGCTTGGGAAAGAAACCATAGCCAGAGGCTGGGGCACCTACCTTACAATGAATGGATGCTAAAAGGCTGGCCTCTGCCCCTGCCCAGGTGGGGGTCTTCTTGGGAAGGCTCTCTGATACCATGGGGAAGGCTGCCCTAGACAAAAAGGGTACCTAGCATAGGCCTAGCTCCACCTAACTGGGATTGTCTCTTCCCCTGGGGCCCATTATTCAGCCTGAAACTTCTAGCCTGAGATTCCCTTTGGGGTGAGGACCTGACTCTGGAGCAAGGAAGGGGGAAGGTTTGCCCGAGGGCATGAGGTGGCTCTTCTGATTTGGAGGGTGTGTCTCTTTAGCCATCTCAATTCAATGGGGCAATCAAAGGAGGATAATCTTCAAGGTCAGATGTTTGGGGTTGGGAGTCCCAAGGGTGTAAGAGAGCAAAGGAATGTCCTTGCTTAGTTTTGCCTGCGTTTGGGGGGGGGGGGGTACAATGTCCGGCCACTGAGAAACATCTTGAGATACATAGTCAGTGCTCCAGGAGTTCCAAATAATTCCTTTTTAACAAGCAATCTAGTGTTAGGATTATAATAAATATAGACTGATATTATAAGAAGTATGAATATTTTAATTAAGGCCATATTGGTTAAATATAAGATGACCACACGCCTGCTAAGATCTACTTCACGTTCCCCGCCATACCTTCTATCCACCTCTCCCACGTGCCAAAAGAGAGCCAGTCCCAGTCAAGTCCTTTCTATCTAAGCTATGCTTTACATTTGCTCACATCATCACGTAAGACCGGAAACCCATTGAATCATGGGAGATGTAGTTTCCAAGTCCCCTAAACATCCACAGGACGTTTGTCATATATCTAAATATTTAAAACTCAAATGAGCCCCAAATAACTCTCAACAGAACCCCCAAAATTCCAAATAACACACTAGCAAGCTTAACTGTAACAAGTTCTAACCACTTCCCCCACCCTCCAGAGCTGGGGTGGTCAAATGCAGGGTATCCCTCGAAATTTCTGAGGCATTTTCCCAGGTGGGGGATTCCCTCCTCTAATAGTGCTCACCAAACGAATCAATCAGATTAGGTTTTTCCACTTAAAAAGGAAAAAATAAGGCTAATTCCCCCAAAGGAACCAGGATTCGCTAGTCTTGTAAAACAGAGACTTATCTATCGGAATGGGCGCGCTCTGGAAATTCACCTTAAACTCCAAAAATCAGGCTCTAGTTCACGGCCCTTCTACTTCTCCAGGAGTAAAACCCGGGACATTTCTCACTAAACACAAAACTAAAGAAAAGCTTAACCCCCCCCCCCCGCCAGAATCAGATGGCTCTCCAAATCGCTTCTCTTGAGCTTCCTGCTCGAATTTACTCGGCCTCCCAAACTGCCTTCTTCGACAGGCAAAAACGGCTTCTTAAAAGGAAATTGTCAGCTCAAAAAATGCTCAGCGTTTCCTCACCATTTAAAGCAAAGCCTTTTCCCAACCACGTCTTGTCTTTTTACAAAGCCTCAATGGCCGGAACACACACACACGTTAATGAGAAAAACCTGCTCTCTGGAAAGGAATAACAGCGTGAGCAAAGTGTGCAATGACAGGCCTCGAATCAAAAAGTGAACAGCCAGAATGAAACGTCCCTCACTGCCGAGATCATTCAAACATCACCTGCACGTGGTGCACAACAGTTCACCCATTAACCCTATCAAATTGGGAAGAAAAGTTATGACTTTCTGTGCCTCCTCCTGCCTCCTGCTGGGCATCGCCATACCCAGATCGCCAGCTCCTGCCTCACCTCTTCAGCTTTGGGGAGGGATCAGCTGTTACCCCAACCTTACAGACATTATTCGCTCCCATTTAAATCACAAGCATTCGAGATCCGCGTAAGAAATACATTAGACATACAATATAAGCAAAACCCCACGGAAAGCTGAGAAGAAATCTAGAACTTCAGTTCTCGAGCTTTTATGAGAAGCTCTTCCACAAAAATGTACAACCACGTGAACCTTAAGGCGTGGCCTTTCGAATTCTGAAGCGCCTTCTCTATTTTGATGAATTCCAAGCAGTTACCCAGAACTTCAATTGAACAGCCAGCCTCCCACACCGCAGCTCAGCTTCCCATTCACAGCTTTCAGTCAACCATTCGCGAATCTGAACTATACTATCCTTGCTCTTCCTTCTAGCGGAGATACTGCTTCACTCACACACACACACACACACACACACACACACACACACACACAAACCTAGCCAAGCTCGGAGCTTGTAGTCAGGTTGAACTAGACTCCATTTTGGACAATTTGCCTTGGGACCAGATTCTGCCACTGTCTGTCACCTTATCTAAACCTTTGCCTGCATCAAGCCCAAACTTTGAAAACATATAACTCTCAGCTGTATTGTTAGGTGGTTCCTCAGGCTGCCGGCTGCCCCCACCTCCTCCTGGGGCCACAGACATGCTGTTCCCCATCCCAGCAGCCCCCAGGTAGACTCCGGATTCTGCATCTCTCTGTGCAATCCACAGACCACCGCTTAAACCCTCTTAATTAAAGACTGGGTCACTCCCAAATACACGGAATCAAGTCCTTTTTCTGAGAGCCACTTACCTGGCCCCTCGGCTAACCGGACTCCTGACTCAACCCCAAATGGGTCATGTGGGTACCTCACGTCTTGGAGTCCTTGTTAGCAGGGCGGCTCAGGCAGCTGGGACTTCAGAATCTCGCTGGGACCTCCATTTGTTGACTGGGAAATACCACAGAACTATTAAGTAGTCAGAAAAGCCACTTTTTAATCAAGGAAAGGGATATAAGTGCTGAGTTAGGCCTCCATGCAGAGCTGCGTGCCACACACCTACACAGAGTTCAAGAATTGAACTCTGGATGCTCTGACCCCTGGGAGAGCCAACCGTGCTAGACTGACAACTCCAAGAATTTGGGGAACTTATCTATACCATTTGGGGAGATCCAGGGAAAGATGACTGACGTCACCATAGCTACAAGGAAATGGGAGTGTTCAAAGTATACTGACAGGATACAGTCAAGCTTGGGAAAGGAATCCTAGCCAGAGGCTGGGGGTGAGGGAAGGGGCTACCTGCAATGGATACTGAAAGGGTGGTCCCTGCGCAGGTGTGAGTCTTTCCTGGGAAAGGGTCTCTGCTACAATGGGGAAGACAACTGACAAAAAGGGTGCTTAGCATATGCTTAGCTCCGCCTAACTGGGATTGTCATTCATCCTGGGGTTCATTATACTATCTGAAACTGCTAGCCTGAGCTTCCCTTCAGGGCGGATTCTCAGGGGAACAGGGAACAAGTCCAAGATTTGGGGTCTCTAACTTAAGAGCTAGCCCTAAAACTTGGGGTTCATCAGATCTTACTAAGCTACAAGTTTGGGGTTTCTAGATTCCGCATCAACAGCTTCTAGCTTGGAGAGAGAAGATGGAAGAAGCCAATTCCCTTGTGGGTTGCTGAAAGAAACGACCCTGGGAAGGCTTGAGAGGAGTCAACAATCTCCACCATGTCCCTATCCCTTGCTACTCTGGAGACTTCCGGACATTTCCCACTGGGTGGGATCCAGGACGGAACATTCTCCTCCAGGTGAGCTGTTGCCCCAATCCTAGTGGGAGGTGTCCATCCCTCTTTATATGGTAAGGCCCCAGGTTGGGTCACATGGGAAGGGGAACTCCTGGCTTTGGGAGACCTGCCTTTTGTCCTGATCGAGGTCTGGAAATCAGAGGCTCTGGAAAAGGACACCGTGAAGAGAGGACAGGAAGTCACCCCCTTTTCCTGGAACCACAGACCCCCCCCTCAGGCCACACAGTCTGGGCTGGCTCTGGGCTGGCTCTTGAGCTCGCAGCTAGCCAGCCAAGGGGTTCACGCTTCTCTCTTTCTCTAGCCTGCTTTTCACTAGTTGCTAAATGATGGTTATAAATGTGAGCTACAGGAAGGACACTGTTTGGTTACGGACCTGATGAGTGGCCTCCTCCGCTATTCACTGTGCTCTCGTGGTGGAGCTGCTAGTGCTAGGAAGGGCGTCAAGTCCTAGACAGAGAACTTGGGGTTCGCCTTCCTTCCAAAGTGCCGACGCAATACAAAACTGGCTTGAACCCGATCCCACGCCCTAGACTGTAGCCAAATCCCATTTAAGCGAATAGGTGGATACTGTATATTTGTGGTCTGTCTCTGAGGACGGCCGAGGCCCGGCCTCTGGCCCCGATCTCTCGCTCCCCCTCCTGGCAGGAATGAGTGAAAGCCTCCCTTGGAGAGGGGGCAAAGAGGCTAAAGAAGTCCAGGGCGTGCACCCATCACCACCAATAACGGAGGGCAAAACCAGTCTCTGCCCTGAAGGAACTCACGATGCAATGGGGGACCGTCCAGATCGTTGTGCACAAACAAGACCCAGAGGGGGGCGCTAGCATTAGGATACAAAGTAAAATGCTTCCTACGGCTCCTTCAGGGCTGCCCAGGTTGCACGAGGTAGGACCAAAGCAGGCCCCATCTCATTCATGGAGATGTGTGGCCAAAGGGCCAACCTCTGGTGTGGGGAGGTGGCTTTTGGTCCTCACTCGGTTCTCAGATTCTTCCAAGACAAAGGAGCCAACCAAGTGCGATCCAATAAACATTTATTAAGCAGCTACTTGCCAGGCCCAGGCCCAGGCCCAGGCCCAGGAAGGACCTGCCAGGAAAGGAAGTCGCTCTACCACTACGAATGAACCTTAGAGCCTCCGAGAATGGCTGCAGAGCCCCGAGGGCTTGCCCTTGTCACTTGCCCAGCATTCCTTCCCGGGCCTGCTTTCTCTCCGCCATTCCACATTGCCTCTCAGAGGTGAAGGGGACAATGATAGAAAAGTGACTCCTTGACCCTCAGGGAGCTCGGGCTTCCGTGGGGAGGGGATCACGGAGAGGATCCCCAATGAGGAGGCGAAACTCCCGAAGCGCGTGATGTCGGAGTCTCGCGGTTTTCAGGGAGTTGCCAACGAGATGTGACGAAGGGCCTTGTCGCTCCACTTACCGGCCCGGCCTGTGATTATCTGTGTCCACGGTCATGGGATCAGATATTTAGAGCTAGAGGAGACCGTTAGGGGCCACCCGGCCCAACGCCCTTCTTATACAGATGGAGAAACGTAGTGTCAGAGAGTGGAAGGATCTCAGGCAAGAGTCCCCTGGAGGTCTTCCCAATTCCAAGGCTCGAGCCACTCTCTCACGGAGCCCTGACACTGGACTGTGACCTCCCAGAATGCATTCATCTCCTCCAAGTGCCTACAGAAGTACTAGTGAGCTTTTTGTCTCTGCGTGACCAGTTAGGCCTCCCAGGACCCAAAGACCTCCTGGGGACCCTGGCTCAGGTTGGGCGGGTCTACTCCACGGATTTTGCCTTGAAGAAGACTTTCCTGAGGGCAGACTTCATGTCTTTGTTCCTTAAGGTGTAAATAAGGGGGTTCAGCATGGGGGTCACCGCCGCGTAAAATATGGAGAAGATCTTGTCCCCATCTTGGGACTCTTTGTTTTGGGGTTTCAGATAGATATAGATGAGAGTCCCAAAGTAGATGGCGACTGTGGTCAAGTGGGAACCGCAGGTGGAAAAGGCTTTGAGCCTGGCCTTCGTGGGGCGAATCCTGAGCACCGCGGCAACGATGCGCAGGTAGGAGGCCAAGATGAAGGCCAAAGGCACTGGCATGGAGATGGTGGCAGAGGCCATCATCA
>NC_058134.1:309144298-309154651 GCF_016433145.1 Gracilinanus agilis
AGGCGCCAGCATGCGGGTCCCCGGCTTTAGGCTGAGGGAGCTCAGGCAAGGCGATCCCAGCTTGCGGAGGGGCGCGTTCCAGCTCGTCCCGGGAGCACGGAGGTGGGGCGCATTCCAGCTTGACCAGAGCGCACTTGGGCCGGGCCGGATGAGGGGGAGGGGACTGAGGGGGGGCAGCGTGTGCCAGTTTGACCCGGGCGCACCTGGAGGGAGGCGCGTGCCAGAGGAGCCAGGACGCACTTGGGGAAGCGGGGTGCGTATGCTAGCTTGACCGGGACACCACGGAGGAGGGGCGCGTGCCAGCAGGTCGGGGACACACCTGGGGAGGGGCTGGGGGCAGCTGATCGGCAGCTTCCGAGCGCAGCAGAAAACGAAGCGCAGACAAACAGGTCCGCGGCGCTACTGGCTGGGGAGGGCGCCCGAACGTCCCGGCGGCGCAGAGAGAGGTTAGGGTGCCGGCTGGTCCCAGGAGCTTTGAGGGCGGCACTGAGGGTGGGGGCGCCTGCCAGCGCTCTCTAAGGACTCGGGAATCCGAGCTGATGCGGGGCGAGTCGCGGTGGGGGTGGAGGGCGATCAGCTTGGAGCAAAGGAAGGTTTCTTTCTCTCACACCCCTATCGGCCCTGGAAAAGCTGGGGCAGCCAGTAGCCCCCTCTCCGCCCCCGCAGCCCCCACCTTCCGCCGGCGCCTCTACTCCTCCGGAGCCAGGCTGCGGGCACAAGGCTTACTTTCGATCCGCGGCCGAATCAATATTTATCCCTGGCACCGAGGGCATTAGTCTTTAGCACCTTCCGAAGCTCATTAGAGCTCGCTGTTGCCATGACAACGAGACCCGAAGCTTCAGCCGATTTTTAGATATGTATATAAATATATATCTATCCAAATTATTATTATTTGTTATTCGGCAAGACGGGGGGGATGGGGGAGGTGGAGACGGAGCGGGGGAGGGGGTTGGGACGGCAACCACCAGCCGGTAGAGCCTAGGAGCTCGCCTTGCCATCGCTTGTTTAGTAAACGCCAGCCACAAGGCTTCCCTGCCCTCTCCGGGAGGGTTGGGGAGGGGAAAGGCAGACCAGGGATGTGTAATCAAAAGAGCTCCGGGATGTTTAATTCTGTAATAAAGCGCCTGCTGCGGGGAGACGGGGAGCTGGGTGTGGAGCTGGAAGCTAGCAGGGAAAGGGCTCTTCCCTTCTCCCTTTCCTGCCTTCCGCTTTTGCCCGGGAGAGAATAGCACGAGTTCGAATTCTGCTCCCACCTCCCTCTCCCCAACCCGTCCTCTGAAGCCAGTCCCTGGAAGGGGAGCCCAGAGGTTTCGGGGGCCGGTTCATCTCAGAGAATCCTAGTGGTGGGAAGGAGGACGACCCCTCCCCAGGCTGGTGCCCAGCACACGCGTACCAATGGCCAGGAGGCTGCCTGCTTGCTGCCCCTTGTCTAGGAGAGCCCCCGGAAAATGGCCCAATAGTGTAAGGACCCTGGGCAGCTCCCATCCAACATTAGCAGTCGCATCTTCAGCTAAGCCGAGGAAGCCCAGGCCGACCCTGAGCCAGTGCTCTGCGGCTTCGGGGCTGAACCCCAACCGAGATTTGGGCCAAGGAGACGCTCCCTCCCACTCCCGCCCCCCATCCTACTCTCCTAAACACCCTTAAAGCTGAGAGAGGAACCTAAGCCAGTTGCCTCATTTTCCCAAAGGGGAAATTGAGGTTCGGTGGAAAGATCAGGGGATTGGGAGTCAGAGAAACTGGATTTGAATCCTGACCCTACCCCTTCCCAGCTCCCACCTCTTCCTCGCAAGGCCTTGGGCAAGTCACTTCCACTCTATAGGACTCAGTTTCCTTCTCTGTAAAATGGAGAGACTGGGCTACATTATCTCTAGAGTTTCTGCCTCTGTGATCCTCTGACTCCAAATAGGTTCTTGATTCCTCATTCGGAGCTGGGGGAAAGGGGTAGGAAGTAGCACTGGAAAAGGGGGCAAAATGAACAAGAATCCTTCGCCTCCATGGGCCTTTGGAATCTGGAACCCGGACAACCTAGCTTCCAACTCAGGAGTCTGGTTCCTTTTTGTCTCTGTTGTCTCAGACCCAGAAGGACCTAATAGCTACTTAATTAATTCTTGCTGCATTCAATTAATGTCATTTTGCCACTGGAAGCCTTAGTTGTCTCATCTGTAAGATGGTCCATGAGGTCCCGTCCAGCTCAAAGGTCCTGGGAGGGATTGAACTCGAGATCAGAAATGAGGCTTTCAGACCCAGGAGAGGATGACGCTTCCCCATCAAGGCTGGGGTGGCTGAACAAAATGAGCCGAATTTGGAATTTCCAAGGCCCAGACTAGATGGCAACATCTCTGATTAGGTGGCCTCTGGCGTGGCTGAGTTTCTCTGGGCCGGGACGATGCCCAGGGAGGAAGGGACAAGCCAGATTCGTCCAGTCAAGGGAAAGGCCCTCTTCACAAAAGAACCCCCAAAGCAGCTCCTTTTTAGAAGGCCCAGAGCCTTTGGGAGGGGCAGGAGCTACTGGAGCAGGGCCCTCTCTACCCGAGGCCGGAGCCTGGGGAGGAGGGAGGGGAGGACGGAGAGGGATCAGGGGACAAAAGGGTTGTTTGTTTGTTTGTTTGTTTGAACCCGGTCCCTAAAGACCGCAGAGGAAAGGGAATGAGCAGATACTTCCTGGCTGGTAACCTGGGCTGGGAGAAGCTTTCACCAAGTCTGTTCAGTGAATAGTCATGAGCTGGGGCAGCCTGGGAAGAGGAGCCTTGGAGTCGAGGCCTCGGCCCCTTACCCATGTGGCCATGCCTCGGACAGCTTCCTTCTTCCACTAAACGTTCTTCTGTTTCTCCTAAATCCCACTGTGGTGCCATGGAGAGAATACTGCCTTGGCCGGCAATGGAAGGGGATTCCGATGCCACCTCCAGCCTTGCCCTGGCCCTGACACTCTGGAGCCTTAGTTCTCTCTTCGGGACTAGACAATCGGGGCTCCTGCTGGATCTGTGATGCCATGCTGCTCTCTGCAGAGGTGGAAGGCGTAAGCGTCCTGGGGAAGTCACCGACCCTTCAGAATAGCCCTTTGTGCCCAAGGCAGAGAGAGGGGAGAAAGAGATCCCGAGTCCTTGTCATTGTCCTGGGTCCTCTGACCACTGGAGATGGGGAGGGTTCTCCTTTCCAGGTGTTGCGAGGTTTACTAGGCTCTATGATGTGGGGGGCTGAGCTTTTGTATTCTCATTTGACAGATAGAAAAATGGAGGCTGGAATGGTATGACTCGCCTATGGTGCCTGTTAGTGAGTGGCCAAGCTGAGATTTAAGGTCAGGGAGGTACCAGAATAATTAACTTACATAAGTATTCATGGATACCTGCTGGGGAGGTAGGGGATGAGCCTTTGAACTCTGGGGTTCCATTTTCTGGAAGTTCCCCCTAATTCGCTGCTCTTCATATCCATCTCTGCTCTCATTCTCATGCATCTATTCCTGAAAGGAATCTCAAAGGACTTTTAATCCAATGCCTTCCTATTTTAGAGGCTTTCATCCCCATTTCGCAGATGAAGAAACTGAGGTAGGCAGATGTTAAGCGACTTACTAAAGCAGTTAAGTGGCACCGTGAATAGAGTTTGGGAGCTAAAGTCAGAAAGAGTCATCTTCCTGAGTTCAAATCCAGCTTCAGATACTTGCTAGCTGTGTGACTCTGGGCAAGTCACTTAAGTCATTTAATCCTGTTTGCCTCAGTTCCTCGTCTGTAAAATTAGCTGGGTAGCTAGGTGGTACCGTAGACAGAGGACCAGGTCTGAAGTCAAGAAGACTCATCTTCCTGAGTTCAGATCTAGCCTCAAACACTGCCTAACTGTGTGATCCTGGGCAAGTCACTTAACTCCTTTTGCCTCAGTTCTCCATCTATAAAATGAGTTTGTGAAGGAAATGGCAAACCCCTCCAGTGTCTTTGCCAAGAAAAGCCCAAATGAGGCCACAAAGAGTTGGATACAACTGAACAACAACTCTCAAAGGCTAGATTTGAACTGAGGATTTCCTGACGCCAAGTCCGGTCCTCTACTCATTGTGCTGGTTCCTTCCGGCTCTAGATCCTAGGGCGAGGTCCTTCAGGTCCCCATATGTGACGGAACCTAATATAGAAAGCTATTTCCCCGAGGAATGAATGGGTTCCACTTGGCCCCACAGGACTGAACAAGGAATGATGACGGGGAGGCAGTCCCTAGGAAAGGGTGCTTGACAGAAGGAAATTTAGAAAGAAACCAGCTGCCTTGGGTCCTACTTGCTCTGAAGGTGCCCAGACCCTGCTGGGGTGCTGAGCTGAACTTGCCTGACTCCCCTCGGCCTAGGCCTCAGTTTGATCTTCTAGGAAAGGGCAGAAAAAGCGAATGAGGAAGAGAGGTTCACTGGAAGGGACCCCTCGATCTGCAGCGAGAGGATGTCAATCTGAACCTTGGCAGGCTCACTCTCTTACCTGTGAAGCTTGGACCTCAGTTTCCCCCTTTCTGGAGAGAGGGAGATGCATTAGATGTGCCTTGCAGCTCTTCTGAAGCATGCTGAAAGACAAGCGTTCAGGAAATAAGCCAGAGCAACTAAGAGGGTCAAGACCGAAGGCCAGTAATGACACAGAATGGCAGAAATGAAGGTATTTAGATGGAAAAGAGAATGCTGGAAAGGAGAGGGGAGCTCCCACTTTCCTTCATGTTTCTCAAGGGCCTTAAATTAGCGTACTGGGTGGCTAGATGGCACCAGAGTGCACAGAGCCCCAGGCCTTGGGCCAGAAAGACTCACATTCCTGAGTTCAAATCTAGCCTCAGACACTTTGGCCCTGGGCAAATCACTTGACCCTGCTTGCCTCAGTTTCCTCATCTGTAAAATGAGCTGGAGAAGGAAATGGCAAACCACCCCAGTATCTTTGCCAAGAAAACCTCAAATGGGGTCACAAAGTGTCAGACGTGACCGAAACAACTGAACAACAACATGGTTCAAGAGTGGAATTTGAAAAGAGATAGGTCATGCCTTACACCATGGAGTCCCAAAATGGGTGCCACCGCCCCCTGGTGGGTGCTGCAGTGACCCAGTGGGGCGGTGATGGCCACAGGTGCATTTATCTTTCCTATTCATTGCTATTAAAATTTTTAAAAATTAATTTCCAGGGGGCTAAGGAATATTTTTTCTGGAAAGGGGGCGGCAGGCCAAAAACATTTGGGAACCCCTGCCTTACACTAAGAATAAAACTACCTTCCATTGAATTGTAGGATCAAAGATTCAGTGTTGGAAATGACCTTGGAAGCCACCGAGTCCAGGCTCTTTATTTTACAAGTGGGAAGATTGAGTGACTTGCCCAGGATCACACAGTTGGTGAATGTAGGAATCAGGATTTGAACCCACATCTTTCTGACTTCAAGACCAGTGCCCTATTCCCTCTACCGTGCTGCCCCTCTGGCTCAGAGTAAATAGGCAGCCTCTAGAGGGAATGAGCTCCCTATCACTGGCAGTGTTCAAGGAAAGGCTGAATGGGTGCTTGTCCGGATGTGCGGAGGTAGGGGTTGAAATCAGGGCCTTCGAGGTCCTCTCGGTGTCCGAGGCTCGGTGCTGTCCTGGTTTGACTGGAGTTCTCTTTGCAATCTGATGAAAACAACAAGGTGGGTTACAGATGGGCTTTACTCTTGCTTTCAATTTGGGCCAATATTGAAGAAAGTGTGATGTTATTTTGGGCGTATCATGGGACTCACACTTCCAGGCTGGAGAAAGAGGGAAACGCTTTCAAGGCTCCACTTTCCAATGCAGGCAGTTTAGGGATGGCAGCCTTGGGACCCCCGTCTCGGGGCCAGCCCACAACCCTTGCCACCAAGGCCCCTTCCCATCCCTGGTGCTGAACAGTCAGCTGTGAGTCCGCCGCCGCCGCAGGGCTCTAAATGATCACGGTTTGTCTCATTTTTCAGAGACGTGTGAACAGTTTTTCCCAGGCCCTCTTAAGAGCTTCTAGGACTTAATTCAGTGTTAAATGAGTGTAATTTAGGAAAGTCACAAATTATTTGTTAATTTCTGGAAGGCAGTTTTCACATCTGCTGAAGGAGGTGCAGACATATGGATAGGAATGGCTTCCTCTGGTTTAACATGGGGGAGAGAAAAGGGAGCTGGTGAAAAGACAGGACATTTAAAAGCGAAAAAGAAAAAGATTCCTATTCACTGCCAAGAGAAGAAGGACAATCAGACACCTGCGGGGGTGGGGGGTGGGGAGGGCGAAACTTGGGCTCAAATCCCAGTTCCTACACGTACCGTGTGATAATGGGCATGGAGAGAAGATCCAGGGCTAGCCCGGACCTTGGAGGCCATCTGCTTGGACCCTCTACAGACAAGGAAATTTAAACTCAAGGAGGTTTGGATTGGCTCACATTCACACAGAGAGAAAAAAACTACTTTACCTCTCTCAGCCTCAGTTTCCTCACTTGTAATATAGGAGAAGAGAAACAGTGTAAAAATGACTGGACAGGGGGAAGCTAGGTGGCTCAGCAAATAGAGATGGGAGGTCCTGGGTTCAAGTGTGGCCTCAGTCACTTCCTGGCTGTATGACCCTGGCTATTTCACTTGCCCCTCATTGCCTAGCCCTCACTGCTCTTCTGGTCTGGAACCAATACATGCTAAGTATGCACTGATTCAGAAGAGCTAAAAAAGAATGCCTGGGTATACACCCTTGCCAGAAAGGTTATGGGGATCAGCCACTATGTACGCAGGCTTTACATCTCTGTGACAAGTACTAGGTCTTGCTCTCACCCTCACTGCTCTCATGACTTGGACGTCAGTCACTTTGTCCAGACCAGTAGGGACAGGCATTTGGAATATTTCATAGAGTGAGAACTTGCAGGTCTTTGGCAGCAGCTGCATTCTTGAAGGTCCCGTTCTTAAGGAACCCGACATCGCTGAGCTCCCGGCAGCCCTGCAGCCTGTCGTCCCATGGAGACGCAGTCTAGTGTGTGTGTTGGGAGTCCGGAGACGAGGGCTGACGTCACCGTTGTGACTCCGGCTACGTATGATCCTGGGCAAACGAGTTTCTTTCTATAGACTTCTCTCTCACTCAGACTGGCAACTGCAGACTCATTCTTGGCTCTTCCTTCTCCCTCAGGCCCCCAAATCCAACACTTGGCAAGGAGTGCCGGTGAGGGAATGAAGAGCCTGGATTTGATAACTTGCCAGGGCAGCTCATTTCTCCTGCCTATCTCTTCTTCATCCCCATAGGCAACACCTTCCTCAAGCCCTCGGCCTAACCTTTCCCCCTGATTATTTCAATAGCTTCTCGTTTCCATTATCTTTCCTAAAGAGTCTGTTCTTTATACTGTTTAATAATCTTCCTAAAACATAGGTCAGCTCAGATCATTCTGCCATTCAAAACACAACATCAATATCTCCTAACCCATCACTTAGGACACTCCCCAATCTAGCTCCAATTATCTCTCAAGCTTTATTTCACATGATTCCCCGTCAGTCGATCCATATTCCAGCCAAACAGCTCTACTACCTAGCTCTTTTCTGATCTTGTCCTACCATCAGGTTGTCTCCAAGCTAAGGACACAGCTGGAAATCTTTCTCTTACTTCAACGCTCAGCTGAGGGACCTCTTCTTCCAGGAACGCTCCTCTTGTCTCTTGTGCCCTCCTCAAACCTATATAGTGGAAAGCAGGCTGCCCTTCCTTTCATTTCCTTAGAGTCTTTGTCTGGGCTTCTCTTTTACCTTTCTCATGACTACTTTGAATTAAACTCTAAATAAAGCGAGGATTGGCAAGATGGTCTCTGAGGTCTCCTATTTGATCTGGTTCTAGTTGTCTCTGTAGTTCGACATTCGTCTGTAAATTGGGGGTAACAGTTGTGATAATCACTGGATTCAGAGAAAGGATTCCTGGTCTAAAATTCTACATTGGGAAGGTAACCCACGAGAGATGGGAAGTCATAAAGAATTTTCTGAAGGCAAAAAGAAACAATTCCATTTAAAGAGGTAAAAGAGAGGGAGAGAGAATGCACCGGAATGGAGAAACCACATGGGGCAGTGTGTTTGTGAGAAAGTGGAAGATGTGGTAGGGAGAGAGGGAAGAGGAAGGGGGAGTGGAAAAATGGGAGAAACACCGAGAGAGAGAGAGAGAGAGAGAGAGAGAGAGAGAGAGAGAGAGAGAGAGAGACAGACAGACAGACAGACAGAGACAGACAGAGAGAGACAGAGACAGACAGAGAGAGACAGAGACAGAGACTGTCTCAATGCCCTCAGTGAGTTCAAGTCTCTAGGCCCAGAACAACTCCATCTCTGCTTCAAGGATACTAAAAGAACTGAGAGCCTGACTACTAGCTCCTTTTCAATGATATTTCAAATGTTTTAGAGATGAAGAGTTATAGGAATAGAGACAAATGTCTCTTTTTTTAAGAAAGGGAAAATGGAGTATGGAAACTTTACACCAGTGAGTTTGTCTTATATTCCTGGAAAAATTCTAGAATATATTATCAAAGGGATGGTTTGTGAGTATTTAGAAAAGGCAACAGTGATATCTAGGAGCCAGCATGGAATCATTAAGAACAATTTGTGGCAGGCATTTAATTTTTTGAAGGGGTTACTATATAGTAGTCTTAGTAGTCTTAGAAGACTACAAACAGAATATACCTGGACTTACACAAAGCATTTGACAAAGGCCCTCTTGAAGTCCACGTAGACAAGACAAAGAAATCTGGGTGAGCCGATAACACAGATGTGGTTGAATAAATGAGCTCAAAAAGTA
Organism: Gracilinanus agilis; assembly: GCF_016433145.1. NCBI lineage: Eukaryota > Metazoa > Chordata > Mammalia > Didelphimorphia > Didelphidae > Gracilinanus > Gracilinanus agilis. The sequence goes on from NC_058134.1 coordinate 309,153,031, forward strand.
GAGATTGATGCCAATGGGCAAACTTTGAAAGTTGGGGGTAAAGGAGTAGACTGGAACCTGTGATTATTATGGGAGTAATCAATCAGCTGGTCAGAGAAGAGTCCCTCATGGATCAGCAATTCCCAACGTGGGCGCCACCGCCCCCTGGTGGGCGCTGCAGTGATCCAGGGAGGCAATGATGGCCACAGGTGCATTTATCTTTCCTATTAATTGCTATTAAAATTTAAAAAAATTAATTTCCAGGGGGCTAAGTAGTATTTTTTCTGGAAAGGGGGCAGTAGGGCAGCTGGGTGGCTCAGTGGATTGAGAGCCAGGCCTAGAGACTGGAGGTCCTAGGTTCAAGTCCGGCCTCGGACACTTCCAGCTGTGTGACCTTGGGCAAGTCACTTGATCCCTACCGCCCACCCTTACCACTCCTGGGCTAAGGACGGTCCCTAGCCCGGATGAAAAAAAAAAAGGAGGAGGGTTGGGCATGGGGCTAGCAACCCCACCCTGTAAAAACTACATCTGCTAAAGAAACTGCAACCTAAAGTAGAGGCAGCTGGGCTAGCTCAGTGGATTGAGAGCCAGGCCTAGAGACAAAAGATCCTGGGTTCAAGTCCGGGCTCAGACACTTCCCAGCTGGGTGACCCTGAGCGACCCATTGCCTACTGGTTGTGGCCCTATGCTCCTAGAATGGAGTCCCAGGATAAAAAAAAAAGGGCAAAAAAGTTTGGGAACCACTGATCTATCTCATCAAAAATGATACCAGTTCCCAATGCTATATATAGTGCTTTAGATTATACAAAGTACTCTCCTCGAGTCAGGGATTGCAGGTATTATTTATTTCCATCTACAGATGAGGAAACTAAGGCTTACAGATACATGAAGGGATATGGAGTGGCAGAATTGGGAATCAAGTCTAAGTGTCCAGACTCAGAGTCCAAGGCTCTTTCCACTGTACCATATTACCCTCATACTAATACAGGGACTTCCCAGAAGACAGCCCTGTGCGAATGATATAGAGGAGAGATAAGTTTTAGTAGAGTCAAGAAAGGGGAAACATTTCAGAAAAGGTACAGAGCATATGATCTTTCCAGGGCCTTATTAAATAGTGACAAGCTATAATAATAATAATTGTTATATATTATTATATTATATAATGGGTATTAATATAATAACTATCATTAAGGCAACCAGATGATATATTAGATAGAGCTCTGGGACTTGAGTAAAAAAGACCTGATTAAAATTATCAAATAAAATTATTATATAATATATGTTGTTATGATTAGTGACGACATCATAATTTTTATTATGATTGCCAGATAGTGCGGTGGATGGAGTGCTGGGACTGAATTTAAATGTAGCCTCTGAGATTTACTAGCTGTAGGATCCTGGGCAAGTAATTTAACCACTGTATGCCTCAGTTTCTTCATCAGTAAATGTGGACAATAATAACACCTACCTCCTAGAGTTGTTATAAATATCATATGAGGTAATAATTTTATTTTTTTAATTTAACCTAATTTAAATTTTTTCCCATGGTTACATGATTTTTTTTCCAAGTCAATGACAAATTTATTTATTTATTTTTTAAGCATTTATTAATATTCATTTTTAACATGTTTACATGCTTCAT
>NC_058134.1:309157514-309166059 GCF_016433145.1 Gracilinanus agilis
GCCGAGGATTCCCCCCACCTCCTCCTGAGCTTCCTTCCTCCTTGCCTTTGTTCTCTCTTTTTAGCTGCATTTGCATAACTTCTGAAGCTGATTGGCCCGCAGGCAGCGCCTTTTAATCACTCCTGACAATTTTCTGGTGGTGGCAGCAGCTGTCGCCAATTAGTTGTGTTAGAGGAAGGTTTCTTCAGAACTCATCTTCGCAGAGCCCCCGGCCCGGCCTGCCTGACAGCTGCCGGAGCAGAGCTCAGGCCAGCCAGGCTCTCCAAATATGCCCCACTCGGCCCCACCTCCTCCAGGAAGCTGCCCCTGATTTCTCCCTTGACTCTCAGATGGCTCATGGCTCTTCGTACAGCCTGTCATCAAGCCTCGTTTTTCTTCGAAGGTCCCTGTGCTGCATTTTCTCTTAAACCACCTTCTCCACCGTCTTTCCTCAGGCACGTCCACCTTCTGTTTTCAGCCCCTCTTTATAAACAGTCGGACCAGATCCAGTTCCTTTTCTTTTTTAAACCTTCCCTTCTGTCTTACAATTGATACCAAGTGTTGGTTCCAAGACATTAGGGAAGTCAGGGCTAGGACTAGGCCATGGGGGTCAAGTGACTTGCCCAGGGTCACACAGCTAGGAAGTATCGGAGGCCAGATTAGAACCCAGGAGCTCTCCTCTCCGGGTCTGGTTCTCTGGCCACTGAGCCACCTAGGAGCCCCCTTGTTGATCTTTTTCCTCCAGTCGTCTCTGGAACTTCTAACCATCTCCCCTGCCCATCCCCAAACTGGACTCTCCTCGAAATCCCTCAGCTTTGAGCTTAGGATCCAGATCTTCAGTGGAACCTAACCGTGGGGGGCAGAGCCCTTCACCCCCAAATTGCCATCCAGAATGGTTGGATCAGGGGCAGCTAGGTAGCTCAGTGGATGGAGAGCCAGGCCTAGAGACGGGAGGTCCTGGGTTCAAATCTGAGCTCAGACACTTCCCAGCTGTGTGACCCTGGGCAAGTCACTTGACCCCCATTGCCTACCCTTACCAATCTTCCACCAAGGAATTAATACACAGAAGTTAAGGGTTTAAAAATATTAAAAAAAAAAAACACAAAAAAAAGCAAAAAACAGAATGGTTGGATCAGTTCACAACTCCACCAACAATGCGCTGCTCGTTTTTATCTTTGTACCCCCGGTGGTTAGCCCAGTGCCCGGCACATGGTAGGAGTTTAATAAACCCTGGAAGGAGGCATGCATTTGTCGTGTGCCAGGCATGGGCTAAGCTCTCAACCAATAGGATCCCGTCTGACCCTCCCAACCACCCGGGGAGGCTGGCACTATGACTATTTCCATTTTGCTGTTGAGGAAACTGAGGCAGACAGAGGTTAAGGGAGTGACGCAGGGTCAAAAAGTTTAAATTTGAACTCGGGTCTTCTTGACCCCAGGCCCAGGTTTTTGCCATCCCGTCACCCCTGAAGTAAGAGTGCATCATTGGTGCTCTGGGGATGCGGCAGCCCACAGCAGTGATGAAGCACTTAGTGTATGCAGTACATGGCACCCCTTGGGGCTCCGGGCACAAAGCTGGCCCCCTGACTGCCCTCAAGGAGCTCGGTGTCTGCAGAGGGGAACAGGCCATCCTAAAATGAGAGCAGATAAAACCTGCACCCGGAAAAGAAGGCTCTAGAAGAAGCCAGGAGGAAGAGGATGATGTCTTGTGGGGCTCAGGGCAGGCCTGGCAGGGGAGAAAGGCACCAGGGCAGGCTCCCTGGAAGGGGTGAGCGACCCGCGAACAGAACTTTGAAGCACGGGCACATGTCGCTGGCGGGGCTCTGGGGGGCTTTCCTTGCTGAAGGTAGAGCAGGAGCAAATTGTGCCAAAGCAAACAAGGGCTTGAGGGATGCAGGGGTTGCCAGGCAGACGGGGCAAAGAAACCAAAGAACCCCCTTATAGGGCCAGCTGAGCTTCCATAAGACAAGGCTGATCGGGGGCGGCTGGATAAAGAGCCAGGCCTGGAGATGGTATGTGTTGGGTTCAAATCTGGCCTCAGACACTTCCCAGCTCTGTGACCCTGGACAAGTCACTTCACCCCTTACCGCTCTTCTGCCTGGGAACTCTTACACAGCATTGCTTCTAAGACAGAAGGGAAGGGCTCTACAATAAAAAACTAAACAAAAGCAAGGCTGATGCTCCCACAAGGAGCCACCCCTGGAGGGCCCGACATCAGGAAAGATCTGCTGTGGCTGTTCAGCTTTGAAGAAAGCCAGTGCTTCCAAGAGCCAGAAATGAGGGGGACGCCCGACCACGCGTGGGGAGACTCTCTAGGGAAGACGGTGAACACTGGCTCTCCTGACTGTTGTCCTGGCTCTGCTGTCGCCAATAGAGCCACCTGTCCAATGGCCAGGCCACCAACATGCAGCTCTTGGGGACGTCCACCAATGTGGACTCGGGCTTGTTTTCCCAATTGACCCGACCTGGGCTTCTCCTTGGGTTCTAAGATGTTCCCCCGTGTTCCTCAGGGGTTCTCCTCTTCTTGCCCCTCCTTCCTTCACCCTACTTTCCAGCTCTATGAATTGGAGTTAAACTGATTTGGGGAAACGAAGATCTGGTTTGGGTCTAGTCCATTTTCCCAGGAGAACACTTGAAGCCATAGGCAGGGTTTGAGAGAGAGAACGATCCAGAACCAGCTGGCAAGGACCTGAGAACAGCTGTGTGTGAGGTGGGAGGGCCTTAGAACAGGGCTGGGAGGGGCCTTAGAACAGGGGGTGGCAGAGCCGGGAGGGCCCTGAGATACCACCCAGTCGGAGTCCCTCGTCATTATTGTTGTTTTTATGGTTCACTCGGTGAGTCCTTGAACCACAGCAAGCCAAAGTTGTCCATGAGGATTTCTTGGCGGACATTAGAGTGTTGGACATTTTCTTCTCCAGTGGATTAAGATGAACAGGGGTTAAGTGACTCTTCCAGGGTCACACCGCTAGCGAGTGTCTGAGGCCCCACTTGAAGTCACGTCTTTCTGACTCTAGATTCCGTGTTCTGTCCACCGAATCACCTCGCCACCTCCATTGTACCCTCCTAGACAGAGTGGGAAACTGAGGCTCGGAGAACCGCAGGGTTTCTTACCTGTCCTGAAGGTGAGTGACTAGAAGGTAGAATCTAAGTGTGCCGAGTTCGTTGTTGTCACTCCATCACTGTGTGGGGGGGGGTATAATGGATCCCCCCAGAATCGCCTCCTCAGGGAGGGGCGACGGCAAAAAGGAGAGAACCTGCACCTCGGACATTCTTGGCGATGTTTAGACACGTTTCCACGTGTGGGTCGGGGAAGGCTTTACAAAATAGCCGAACGTACCCCTAAAATAACGCTCAGTGGCCAGAAGCAGGCCGGACCTAAAAGCGGGGGAAGCCGAGCCTGGCGTCCCTCGCCGAGGAGTCGTTCCACCTCGCTTTGCCTCCGTGTCTCCGCCTGCAGAAGGAGCCGGTGGGCCTTCACGGCCTCCAAGGTCCCGCCGGCTCTCGGTCTAGGACTCCGCCGAGGCCATCCTCCGGGGCAGCGTTTTCATTCAGCCTCCCAGACAGACGCAGAAGAATCGTGTCTGATGGCGTTTTCTGGGCAGAGACGCCGAGGGGCGGCCGTTTCCTTCTCCGGAGGAGCAAACGGGGGCAAACAGAGCTCAGAGACTTGCCAGCTCATAAGTATCCGAGGCTGAATCTGAACTCAGGTCTTCCTGACTCCAGGCACCACCCTCTGTCCGTGCGCCACTGAGCTGCCCCGCGTAGAGAGGAGGCCTTCCGGCCGGGACAGAAGGGTCGTCGGCCGCGTGCTTGGGCTCTTCCCAGGCCGTTCAGCTCTTCCGGCTGCAGAATTTCTATTTTGTAACCGGATGGGGACATGTCGGTGGATAAAGAGCCAGGCGTGGAGATGGGAGATCTGGGTTCGACTGGGACCTCGGACACGTCCCGGCTGAGTGAGCCTCCTTGCCTAGCCCTTGCTGCTTTTCTGCCTTGGATGGATTCTAAGACGGAGAGAAAGGGTTAAAGACAACAGAACAACTGCCGGGCCTTCAGGTCTTGTGGTGGGGGCGGGGTGAGCGCCGCCTGACGTGAGGGGAGCCGCCGCGTGGAGGGCGCCCCTCCTGCCCACATGCCAGCTGTCCGTGTGCCGTCAGACACGGCCCTCCCTGGCCGGACTCCTCTTCCAGGTGGGCCACAGATCCCGAAGGCAAAGGTCGGGAGGGACGTCCCCACCCCGGCTGGACGGGCTCCGTGCCGGGCGCCTCAGCTCCCGTCTCCTGCCCTTCCTCCTCTGTCCGCCGCCGCCGGAAGATTCGATTATTCTTAGGCCGCCCGTCTCTGGGGCCACGTCCGCTGTCCCCATTCTGTCCTCCCACAGTCGTTCTGTGGACGAATCTCTGTCTTCTGGTTGGAGCCGCCGCGGGCTCCTCTGGGCAGCCGCCGGCTCCTCACGGTTCGGGCCTCCTCCCTTCCTCTGAACGCAGACGTTTCTCTTAAGCGACTTCTGTTATGCCCCACGTAGGAGGGGCCCGGGATAAGGGGGGCCTCGCCTCGGCGGGCGCCCCTCTTCCACCGTTGCCTCGCTGAGCGTCTCCAGGCAAAGCCCTTCCCTTCTCTAAACCTCACTTGGAACCTCCATCCAAAGAGAGTTGATGTTGGAGCTCCCCGCCTGCCCCCACAGGGTTGGTTATTAGACAGAAAATGACTTCATGAATCCAGAGTTCCAGGGAAACACAACTAAGTTTAGCATTCCTGAAAATAAGTGACCAGCCCAGGGTCACTGGGTCAGCCAATGGCAAGCCAGCAGGAGCACGTGGTGTCTGACTCCCGGGCCAGGGTCCCGCCCCCTCCCCACCCACCCACGCCCTGTCCACTTTTCCTGAATGTTTGGGATTTGGCCCTTGTAGAGAGACGTGGCCAAGGGAGAGCCTGAATCATTCATACGGAGCTGTTGGTGTCCCTGCTCGTCCCCTCCGCTCCCCACTGGCTGCTCCTGCCAGGCTCTGAATGAAAGGTCATCCTCCTCTCTGAATGCCACCTTGGTATTTAGGCTGCTCTTCAAACACAGAATATCTCTGGGCAGGAGAGCTGAAGAGCTGGCGCAGCCCGCAAGGTGGCCATTTGGGCCCTGCTCCTCCTCGCAAGGTCATTAAACTTTCCCGCTATCGTGATGCCCCTGGCTTTGCCCTTTAAGGAGCTTTCGGGCCCTGCCAGCCTTCTGAATGTCACCTCCCCCAGCCTCCCTCTCTCCCTGCCTGTCGCTGGGAAGTTCATTGGACAAAGGGAGCTCTCGCCACTGACCAGACCACTTTGTGATCGCAGGGAGCAGCCACAGAAGGGATCCGGAGCCCCCTTCAGAAAAACTGGCCAGCCAATCGCGGAGCACCTATCAAGCGTTCGCCAGGTGCCAGGCACTGTGCCAGGCACTGAGAACACAACAACAAAAGAGACCGGCTTCCTGCCATCTGGGGGCTTCTGTTCTGTGAACCTGAGGAAGCCCCAAGGTGATTTGGGCCAAGCCAAGGGAGGCCGGCGGAGAAGAGCGGCCGCTGGGCTCATCGGGGCTAGTGGACTGGAAGGACCGCTGATTTCCACTCCATCCCGACAGGGTTCCCAGCCTCGTCATCCTGCACCGGTCTCTTCCCCCCGGATCCTCAGTTTCCTCATCCGTAAAATGAAGACAATCCCTACCTTCACAGTTGTTGTAAGAAATGAGGCAGGGAGGGTCTTGCCACTTTGCCCCATTAAAGGGCAACAGAAATGGCGGAAATAATGACCTGGTCGCTACCTCGGAGAGGAGCCGAGTTAGACTCCAGGAGATTATGGCAGTGAATCTCCTTTGGCTTTCCTGACGCCCACACCTCCTGGTGACAAGGATGCTCAGGATCCCAAAGACAGGAGAAGCCCCCGAGAATCCCTCCAAGCCGGCATCTGTCTTGCCGTGGATGCCTGGAAAGCAAAGCGTCTATTTCCAAGCCCATGTGCTGCTCTCGCCCCCATCTTTCCTGTCTGTGGGGGCTGGCCCCTTCAGGCTGCCTCACGTCGAAACCAGTTCAGGCTGGTCTGGTGCCCAGCAGCGCCTTGAAACTATCTGTTTCAGGATGTCAGCTGGAGTGTAGCTGTGACTTTGGTGGGAGAGGGTGGGTGAGGGAGAGGGAAGAGTCAGAAATGATGGGGGTTTCCAGCTGGGGCAGCAGCTCTGATAGAAGGTAATCAAGAAGCAGCCCTGGGAAATGGGAACCTGGAAATGCCCATGGGGAGAAGGGGGAGAGGTAGAGACATCTGAAGCTGTGAATCTGGATGAGCATATCCAGGGGAAGAGAGGAGGAGAGGTCCAAGAACTGAGCTTCCAGAGAGATCTGTGTCGAGGAATGAGAGGAACAGTGTTGGGGGGCCAGCGCCATGGGGAGAATCGAGTAGCCAGTGGAGCTCGGCAATGTCTCCAGGGCTGTGGAGGAACATAGAAGCTGTAGAAGGCACAGATTCTGCCTTCACAGAGCTGCTCACAGGACACAAGAGACCAGCTGACTCCATGTCAGAGCAAACCTTATCAGGATGTGGTTCCATAAATGACCTGCGAAATTAGCCCAGCCAGACTATAGATGATGGAACAGTTCAAGGGAGAGCCCAGGCACTTTGGGGAGCATCAGAGACTTCCTGGAGGCAGCAGTAGATGCCAAAAAGCCTCAGACTGTGGGAGGACAGGAGTCTGGCAAGAGACTTGGGTTGGCATCTTGGCATTGCAGGGCCTAATCCCATTCCCTGAGAATAAAAATGGCAAATTCCTGATATCAAAAAGGATCTCCATCAGAGGAACAGCTACATCCAAGGTTGTCCCAGGGGCAGAAGCCCTTTCTTCTTCCCTCCATCTCCTTTCTTTCCTGATCTTTTCTTGCTCTGATCCCTTAAAGTTTAGCCAAATCACTTTCCCTCTCTGGGATTCAGTTTGCCTGGCTGTAAAATGAAGACATTGGATTAGATCAGGGGTTCCCAAACTTTTTTGGCCTGCCGCCCCCTTTCCAGAAAAAAATATTCCTTAGCCTCCTGGAAATTCATTTTTTTATTTTAATAGCAGTTAATAGGAAAGATCAATGCACCTGTGGCCATCACCACCTCCCTGGATCACTGCAGCACCCACCAGGGGGTGGTGGCGCCCACTTTGGGAATCACTGGATTAGATGATCTCTGAGGTTCCTTTCTCTCTCTTTACCCTCATCTTATTCCTTCTTTTCCTTCTTCTGCTTATTTACATTTCCTCCTTGCCTCTTTCCTAGGCTGACAATTTCAACCAATCTCAGAAATCCTTGGCCTGGTAGAACCAGCTACACACACACACACACACACACACACACACACACACATTCTTTGTTCTAAGGTTCCCCTACTTCCCCAGGTCTGACAAGTGTTCTAAGATCCCTCTCATCTGTGACATTCCAAGTTCTCAAGGCCCTCCCAGCTCTGAAATTCCATGTTCCAAGCCCCCTTCTAGGTCTAACAAGTCCTGACTCCCTGCATCCCCAGGTCTCTGTCTCTTCCTCTCCTTGGACTCCCAGATATTAGAGCAATCAAACCATTGGACTTCTTCCGTTTTCCTTTCTAGACCCTTCTTATCTCTAGTCAGTCCTCACAGACCAGAATCGTCCTAGTACCCTTTGAAGGTTTCTTCTCTTCTCTTCCCACATCACCGACTTGGCAAATACTAATAACAATTATGGGGAAGTGAAAATTTCAAAGCAATGTAAGCCCCTCCAGAATAGGTTCTGGACCAGAAGGGCAGCAAGCTTTAGTGGATCATGGGCTGGCCTTGAAGCCAGGAAAACATGTCCAAGTTATACCTCTGATACATACTGGCTGGGTGACCCTAGGCAAATCACTTAGCCTCTCGGTGCCCTCAGCAGCACACCTTACAAGTGGTTGATGATGTGCCCTGATGGAGAGTCTCCATATTGGAAGTGCCCTAGGCAGATGGAATCATAGATCCAAGCCAATTTGGGAAGGAATTCTCAGGAGCCTCTCTTTGATCCATCGACCTCTTCTTTCATCAAAAATAATAACAACCCACATGTATACTGTATTAAGGTTTCCAAATCCCTCTCTTCAAACCATCCTATAATGCAAATAGTGATAGGTATTATTATTTCCATTTCATAGCTGAGGAAACTGAGGTTCAGAGAGGAAAAGGAACCCGACCAGGGTCACAGAGTACCCAGAAGTTAAGCTAAGGTATCCTCATTCCAAGTCCATTGTGACTTTCCACTTGGACACTCTCTTTTCATTCACACATGTTCACTGGATCACTGAATTTAGAACTCAAAGCAATTTAGAGATCTGTCAGTCCCACTCCATCATCTTCCCTCTCTGGGTCTCACTGACATCTTCCTCTATTAAAGAATCTCATCCAGGTCTTAAGGAGCCAAGCCAGAGGCCCTGAGACTCCATAGCTAAGGCCATGTCTATGGCAACGGTCTACTCCCTCCTCTGACAGTTGAAATAATCCTTCCTTGGTCTATCCTTTGTTCTTTTTATTTACAAAAGAAGGAAGGAAGGAAGGAAGGAAGGAAGGAAGGAA